>NW_011888805.1:8757111-8805920 GCF_000151845.1 Pteropus vampyrus
ATGAGGGCAGGGACCTCACTGATGTATCCCAAATGAGTGGCGCTTAGCATGCATGTGCTCAGAATTTACCTTTTTAATGAATGAATCAATGTTTGGATCCCATTCTTGTATACATGAAAAGCTACATGCTGTTTTCATTTGCAGGTGTGGCATGGTGACATTTAACTTTAGAAACTTGTAGATTTTGAATAGGAGTGCTTCTGTCCAGAACATGCTACTACCTGCACCTCTGGAAGCAGAGAGAGGTCACTCTTGCTTATAAATTTGTTTTCCTGGGGGGAACTTTGCTCACTAATTAGAGACAGCTATATCGTTTAACTTACAACCTCAGTCATTTGTTATTTACCATCTGGCCATATAATTACTTTTAGGTAAAGCTATGTATAGGATAAAAGAACGCAAATTGGAAATCTGTGATAATATGTATGTTAACATGATAATATGTGTTTTATTTTTTTTGTTTGCTTTTGTTGTTCAAAAAAAAAGATTATTGGGGTGTGTGGTGGGGGAGATTTTAGAAGGAATCATTCCAAAGCTTTCCCCGGAGGGAGCCTCTTCTATAAATTTTATTCTTTGACTAAAAGCTTTTGTTATAAACTAAATGTTTTGAATTAGTGGGTTATTACATTTTTCCATTCAGTTATAAGTCTGGCTCAAAACTACGAAATAAGGGGTTGTCTAATGTGTTTCAAAAACTGTTTTGCCATGAAGTGGAATTGGGAAGAGGCAGGGAACATTCTTTTCCTTTGTCCTTCTTTATACTATTAACTGATCTGTATTCTTTTCCTTTTTGTTCCCTGTTCCTTTACCCCGGAATATGTTTTTCTAGTACCAGCTTATGCCCCATTTCTGATTCTTCTCTCTCTGTATGTGTTTCCCCGATTCTCTGAGGTTAATTGCGAATGAACAAAAGAACCAAAACTCAACACAGTGTAATATTCACATTAAAGAGAAACAATTAGCAGGAGTGGGAGAGGGGAAGGTGGTGGAATTTTTTATCCTGGGTATTTAGATGATAAATTTAAAATACAGATTTAATTTCTTCCTTGAAATAGGGAAGTTAGCAGGCTTTGAGGTGTTGGGGAAGTTGTGACAACTAGATGCAAATAAGATCACACTTTGGAACAATTACCATTCTGGTTCTCAATCATTGGCAAAAAAAAAAAAAAGAAAGAAACTGGGTGAGAAGACATGGAGAACTAATTTGCACAAAAAAGCAAGGAAGTCATCACAGCTCCTTGGAGACTCGTTCTATTGTAAAGTTTTACTGCTTATAAACGTTCCTTTGGTGTGGGAGGCAGAGCCTGGGGGCGTGGTTGGGGAAACAATAGTTTGGCCTTTTTTTTCCTCCCTAAATCAGTTCCAGTGCTTGAATTAACTGGAGACTCAAAGAGAACCAATAGACTCGCTTTAAGACTTGTTGGCTCCCGTAAAAAGATATGGACCTTCATTGTGGCCTGGTGAGAATGGGGAACACGTTTGCTTCACCTTGACTCCGTAGAGGAAATCTGTGGACTCCAGAGAGGAGAAACTTCTGATCTGTTGGAGAGAAAACTGAATAAATGAGCCCTGAGGCGGAAAGACTGATGTGGCTATCATGCAAATAAGAACCGTGATTGGCTTTCTCTTTCTGCACATGTTGTCACTGGTGGCTCTCAGCCTTAAAGATTAGGTTTCAGTGGGAGATTTTCAGGTTCAAGGACTGTTAATAGTTTGTAACTACCTGACAATAAGCTCAACCTCCAAGTTACATCATCCCGGGCAGATGTCTAATGATTTGAGAACAGAGGAAGAAGTTAGAATCCAAGTTAGAATCCGGAGCAGAAGGATACAGCTTTCCACCTGCCTGCTGGACTGAGTTTTTAATGCGATTTAAATTTCTAAGTCCTATGTAGGCATTCTGGAAATGGTGGTCTTCATTAATGCAAAGATCAAGTCTTTAATTAAACTTTTTAAGAAGAAAAGTAAGTAGTTTCTTTTCTCCCTACTGTGTGTGTGTGTGTTTGTGTTTTATGTAGTATTTCATTCTTTTGAGTGACGGAATCAGAGTGTGAAACAGCATAATTGACACAAGTTAAACTCCATTCTATACTAGGGCATTTGTAACTCTAGGGCAGAATTATGTGATCTCAGCATGTCTTATGTATTTATGGTTGAGATTTTAGGTGAATTTACTTCTTTTGTGCTTCTCAAAAAAAGCCCTTTGAAAAGGGTTGAAAAAAAAACAACCTTGTATTTATGTCCTCCCTGATGTATGGCTTTTTGATTCTTTGGCTTACTATGCAGGGAACCTCTGTGTGATGTGTCACATATTTTTGGTGGTGATGATCTTTTAAAGCTCCCTGGCACTCTGTGTTTTGTGTTTTAGAGCTGGAGGACAAACTCAGTCTAGACTGATCAGCCATTGTTGTAAAGTACACAGCTTTGGTGGTGTGGCTTCATTGTATACTTACGACTGGTTTCAATTTCTTTAATCCAGGTTTTCTTCATTCCCTGGAAATTTAATTTTTACAAATACATGATTTTGTTTTTACAAAAACAGAACTGTCCTATGTGCTGGTTGATGGTTTATTGATTTTAGTTTAGTTTGTAGTTTGGGGACCAATGATTTAAACTGGATAAATGTTCATGAGTAGAAGCCTTTGGTAAGAGAAACTTTGGGGAAAGCAACAAAGAACTGCACTCTGGGGTCGCTTTCTGCAGCTCCCTTACTCGAAGACTATCTTTAGACGGACCGATTAAAACCAGAGCAAGATACACCAGGGAAAGAGACAACTGCTCTTCTGCAGGAGCCGGTCGGTAATTGTACAGTGGGGCCACTGGGGTGATTCACCGGCTCCAATACCATTGCTTGGATTCGATTTGTCATGGGCACATAGAAAGAGTTTCAATTTTCAATATTTTGCAACCCTGAAGTATGGTAATTCAATCTTTCAAGTAAATAGACATCAGCACAAAACATTGTCATTAACTAGGGCTCCTCTTCGGGGGACATACGGTAAGCTCTGCCCTGCACAGATTCTCAGATATATAAATAAGAGCTAAGTCAGGTCTTTGTGGATTTTATGTATTAAGATTGATAGTTACATGTACCATGCAAAACATTTGTTCAACAAGAGGTTCTGTGAAATACCAGGTGCCTAATTTACGTGCTGCTTTGGTCAAACACTAAATACAGAAAGCACACAGGACATTTCTGTTTTTACCTTGAGATCTAGTTCTCAATGTTTATTTTCCCATTTTATTCTTTGATGGAGAATTTTATTCAGTTGATGGAGAATGTAGGATCATTTAAGAAATGAATTATTTGGACACGAGACTTTTAGAATTTATTAGCGGAAGAAAAGATGGTTTATAGTTTGAGGGCTAACCTGTGGCTCAGGTTCCCAGGGGCGCTGAGAAAGGCCCGGTTCCTCCTTAATGATGGTTCTAAAGTCAAAGGCTCCTTTAGAGTAATTTCACTGCTCCTGCCACAACCATGCTTTACGTAAGTTACATTATGAGCTAAGACTTCACAGACATTAATTCACTTGATCTTTATAATAACTCTGGTAGCTGTGCTATGAGGTACATTGAATTAATTTTAAATACGTTCAGCTAGAAAGGTTCAATAGTTCATGCATGTCTGTTCATTTTATTTTTAGGATCTATTTTGTGGTCTAGTTACGAGAGACATGTTATGTTGTAGAAATGGGTATGTCCAGTGTACACTCTATAGTATAGGTCACAGTTTGGGAAGAATTGCCCCTGACTCACAATTCTAGTATCTGCTGATTTTACAGGCATTAGACTTATCACTCCCTGTAAATGACTCAGCAGAGGGTCTTTCTCTGATGCTTCTCTCGTCTCCCCTATGCCTGGCTCACAGTGGCAGATATATAGAAAGCATTAAAAAGTTGTTTCATGTTGGGCTCCACTTAGTTTGTGTTTTCATGAAAAACAAAATAGACAAAGAGGTCTCAAGCCCTGGGGGGAATAAAGGAAAATTATTATACAGATTGAGTGTTCATTCATGACTACTTGTCATTCCCCCCTCTAATGTTTTCAATCTCTTTTGTGCTGGGAAAATTTAGTTGGATCGATTATGTTGGGAAAAGTCAATTACATTGGAATGTTTAAAAAGACATTTTAATATAAAAATATTCCATGAAAGCAAGAAATACAGGGAAAATTTTGTAGCACAAATTGATTTCTACTCCTATTAGATATGCTATTTAAATATATTACATTGAATGTTTATGCTTAATTTTTTTAAATTGAGTTTATAACAGTGACATTTTAAAATAATGTTTTAGAGAGGAAAGATTTGGTCTTGACCTCTCAGTAAAAAAAAATAGTTTCTGTCTTGATAATCTAACATTTACTGATAATCTAACATTCAGTTTACAGTTGAATACAGATGTCTGTCATGGTGGGCTTAAGTAGGAATTGGAATCTCTGTCAATTTCGTCAATCATTTTCTAGCATTGGAGTAGAGGGAGGGCCTAAAAATCTAGGAAGCAGTTAAGGGAGCAAACAGTTCTACCAAAACATTGTGAGTGATGATGGACAGTTTCACCCGTCCCTTTAGACCCTTTAGAGATAAAACACTTTGGAAAGGACCCCTGAAGTCTAAGAATTTACTCCATTTCCCCCTCGCTGGCCCTGACCCGTGGAAGTGTTAGGCACCAAGAACTCATCTTGATGCAATACATTTGAAGCCAGAGAAGCTTAATTCGACACCTGGATTTCGTCTTTCTCTCTCTCCACAGCGGTGTCCACCCTAGATGAGGAGAGTCGGTGGACCGTCCACTACACTGCTCCATGGCACCAGCAGGAGAACGTGTTCCTTCCCTCCACGAGACCCCCCTGCGTGGAGGACCTGCACCGGCAAGCCAAGCTCAACCTCAAATCAGTCCTGAGGGGTAAGACTGCGACCTGCAAGCTTGCCGTTCTTACATTGCTGAGAGTTGAAAGCATACATCTGATTGTTATTTGTGAAAGAAGACCTGTTTATAATGAACACATAGTATGCTGTGACTTTATGAGATAGCATAAATACTCACAACCTAATTCATGCCTAATATGTTGGGGTAGAAACCTGCCTGTTTACAGGCATGCAGAGCTCACCCGTGTAGAAGAAACCCTTTAGTGAGTTTAAACCACCAGTACTGATTTAATCCAAATACACCCCTGCTGACATGGGGAATTTTGCCACTGCCTTTTTGAAACCACTGTCAGTATTCAAAACAGATTTGTTAAGGCTAATACTTTCTAATGGTTTGTTCTGATTAGTTCAAGTTGAGAGGAAAGAGGACCTATATGTAGACTTTGAAGGAGTGCAAATTGTTTGATTTATCAGAACTTGGGCAGCACCTAGCTGGGCTCCTGTAAGGTGGGGTTCTGTCAGCTAACTGATGGATAGAGTACATTGTGCTCAAGAAGTTCTTTAAAAGAGGAAGGAGTAACTTTTAATATTTCAGACTTTTTTCTTAAAACAGCAAACCAATGTTTTTATTCTCTTGGATGCTGCTTCTACCTGTTTTCTCCTACCGTGAAATTGGGACATAATTATACATAAAAAAGTACTTGTTGTTTATCTAAAATTTAATTTAACTGGGGGTCCTGTATTTTATCTAATTGTGAAAGACTTAAATCTAGGAGGAATACTGTTATTGACTCAAAGGAAACCCAGCATGAGGACTCCTGTAATATTTATCATAGTTCTTACTTGTGTACACTAGTCATTAATGTACTGTTACTATGACTCTGTAACTAGTGATGACTGGCTAACGTTCATTAAACACTGTGTGCCAAGTACCATTCTAAGCCTGTTACATGTATCGTTTAGTCCTCACAGTAACCCTACTACTTACTATTACTGTGCCAGTTTTACAGATGAGAAAATGGAGACGCAAAGATTAGAAGCTTTCCTATGATTTGAAAGTTAGTAGTAGAACCAGGATTTAAACTTGCACGGTCTGAGGCTGCAGAGCTCATATTCTTAACTGCTGCATTATATTGCCTTTAGCAACCATTTGTTAGAAATCTATTCTTCTGGCAGAAGTGCAGAGTACAAAGTCAGGATCTTAGCTCTCAAGGAATTTATACTTTTATTTACAGTGCAAATCACAGTGTGAAAAATACCTAAGAGATGGGCCAAAAGTTGCAGTATGAGAGTTAAAGAAAGCAGATAATTTCTATGTAGAGAGAAAAGGAATAGCTCTCAAAGGACTCACAGAATTATACAGACATTTTAGTTACAAACATTTTAGTTCAGAAAAAACGTAGTCTTGTTTTTTTCTTCCTTAAATCTTTTATAATGCTTAGATTATCTCGTATTTTATTACTCTATCTTATGTCTTACAGCCTTGACATTGGACTTCCAGAAATGAGGACATTATTGAGTTCCCTTTTTCATTAACCAGAGGCACCTATATATTCTTAGTCACTGCAAGCTTAAAAGGAAAAAATGGCATTAGTCAGGCTCTTTCATAAGGCCTTGGAGTTGTACTTTGACTTGACCTTTGCCTTTGTGATGTTGGTTACTTTTTATACCTAAATCCAACCAAAATTTCTTCTAGATCTCCTCCGTTCTTAGCGATTATCTTTAGTGAATTTTGACCAGGAGTTTCTCTACTTATAGCTCACCTTCGTCTCTCAAATGATCCATAAGAATATTAAATGGCACCTGTCCCAGGACAAACCCCCGAGGCAGTGCTGTTGTTAACGTTTCTCTCAGAGCTCAGCACTGAGCCCTGCATGTCTGGCTTGCAGAGAACACTCTCAGGAAGGTATGTGTGAGTTTGAATATTCAGGCCCAGTTCTTTTTGATCAGTCTCCAGGAAACTGGGCTTCACTGCCTCTTTCATGTATTTTCAAGTATCAGATCAGAGCTTCTCTTTTCTTCTCTTAGAAAATTAAACATCTGTATATAGATTTTTCTGATTTTATATTCTTTTTGACTAATTCAGTAGATTCATATGAAATATCACCACTGGTTTTGCCCACACTTGGATTTAATTTTGAAAAGGTAAATGCTTTAGTAATTGCTTTAATGCCCTAATATGGTTCATTGAAGAGATTTACCATTACTAAAATTACTAACTTTGAAAAATTCTTTAAAGTCTGGATTTAAATACTTCTTAAGAGATTTAAGATAAATAATAACTTTAAGAACAGTATTGAGAAAGATGAAATGAGGAAGAGCATCTGAGTTTTTTTCTTCATTTTTTTCACTTTTAATCACTTACCACTTCCCCTACACTATGTTAGCAACTTGAGATAAACAGAACATGAGTGCAGAGTACTTACTGCCTCATAATGAAGATTAAAAAGAAAAAATGTCCAGTCCCTGACTACATGGTACTAGTAAGGTACGATGTTATATAAGGTTATCATTCTAAGTTCATTTGACCCCACGTTCTTTGCTTAAAAATATAGAAAGGTAGCTAATTATTCATAATGATTAATCTGTTTTCTTCCTTCTATTCTTACTTGACCTTCTCCATAATTTTAAGGAAGGAATACTATTCTTTATTGTTAAACAGGTTGGTGCTTTTTCATAATCATTAAATGCTCATTGTATGAACTATAGTGTCAGTTTTTATGGGGAGCTCAGAACTCCTCTCGAGGATCATAAAATATAAAAGGAAATGATACAGTGAGTTCTATAAGTTAATATCTAAGTGTTGTAAAACATTAGCTTATTAAAGTAATGCAGAAATGCTTAGTGGGTGGTAGAGTGATCGAGATAGGCCCTAGATTTACTGAAAAATATTTTAATAAAAGAGCTAAGTTTGAGTTAGGACATCAAGGCAAATAATAGACACAATTTAATAAGTATTTGAGCCTCAGTTCTTTACTATGCCAGGAGTTTTTAAGTGAGTGTATAAAAGTTTGTGGGTCCCTAACTTTAAATGGCTGCCCTTGCTGTCTTGTGTCAAGACTGAAGTAAATGACAGTAGTGTACTGGGAATGTGTATGAGGTGCGGTGGGCACACAGGGAGAGAGAGTTCAGTCAGCTGGGACACCTGAAAAGCACTGGGACACCCCCCACTCCCCATCTCACCCATCCCCCATTGGAGAGGAGATGGGCTTTCACCGTGTGTAAGATGGCAAGTGGAATGCCTGGAGCGGGTATCTTCCATGTACAGTTTCACTCTATTCTGGTCCAAAAAGAGCAGAGATCTTTTGTATTTGTTGTTGACTAGTCTCTGGAGAATTAGATAGGATTTGGTGGGCATGTTCTTAGATAAAGATTTGGTTTTGTTGATTTATTTTGTTACTAGAGATTTTGGTAGTGATTTACAGCGAATGAGGATATAAACATGTACAGTAAGTTCTCTCTTAATGTCATCGATAGGCTCTTAGTACTGCAGCGAAATGACATATAATGAAACCAGTGTTACCATAGGCTAATTGCTATAAACAAGACAACGTTCCTACAGAATCTACTCATAAACATTATAATGAAATGATAATGTTATTGGAGGACCTGCTGTACCTAGATTTAAAACCAGTATTTTGATATTTGGTTCAACAGGACATCTGACTAGCAATGAATAGTGAATTTCCAAAGATGGATCCTATTATCCATAAAGAATTCACTCAGCTTTTTATTGAATTTCCAGAATTATACCTATTTAATTTCGATAGCTGTTTGAACCCTTCACAAACTTCGTCAGAGTTAACTGTGATGATGAGTAACTTTTATCTAACTAAATTTTTATCTGGATAACTTTTAGGTTTATTATAAAAGCCACAGTTAAATGGGAAATGGGGAATTAGGGAGTGGGAGTAGGCACGCTCAGGCTACTGAGAGGTTCAGATTTTGTTTCTTTACAACCTGGAGACTTCATTTAAAAATTGAAATGAGCACAATAAAGGCTGAAATAAAGACATGTTGTTTTTAAGGTTCCATCCCCCAAATTCCAACTTGGGAGAGAGATAAACATACTTTCTCACAGCATGTTTAACAGGCAGTTTAGTTACTGTATCTGTGTACACTCCTGCCTGAATTAGTTCCCAGAGCATCTGTTGTTGGTATCAGGAATGTTCTTTAGTCGCAGCCCTCTTTCTTGAAGAAATTTGTTTTAGCAGGTCAGCTTGCTCTTTGCTTCTAGAATTAGAAGTGTGAGCAAAGAGAGGAATGTCGAATCTGGCCTTTGTGAATTCAAAGTCAGAGGGTTACATTTACTGTATCTGGAGAGATAGCAGTTAAGGATTTACAATGTGAAGGAATGACTGTACCAAGTGATTAAAAACAGCGTGTGTATGTGCGTGTGCGCGTGTGCGTGACTATATACCAACCTATTCACCATCACAGAATGGACACAACAAGTAGTGTCAGCTAGGTTTCTCTGACAATTCATGACACACACAGGCTTTAAGGGTCACTGCATCTACCTTTCATTGTCAAGAAGCCAACTAGTTCCCTTTTGACTTAGACAGATATTTCTGTTCTAAGAAAGGCTGTGGGGTTCTCTGGATTTGATGAGGAGCCTTGGCTGTCTTATCTGTCTGTACTGGGCACATGGGCCCCTAGGGTATCCCAGGAGTCCTGTAGCTTTGGCTGTAGATTCTCCTCTTGGGGCCCTGTGGCACATTACACAGGACCATCTGGGAGATTCCTTTCTAGGTATGGTCTCGTGGATGTTAAGTGAGAGCTCTCTCTCCTGGAACCATACGTCTGCTCACCACGTCACATAGACTCAAGGGAAAATCTGCTTTGCCCAGCCCACCTTGTACTAACGACATTGAATTCTTCGTCTTTTTTTTTCCTGTCACTTTTTAAAAAATTATGACATATAACACAGACAAATACATAAAACATGTACAGTTTAACAAATAATTATAAAGCAAATATCTAAGTAACCATTACCATTACTGGTCAAAAATGGAACATGACCAGGTCGATCACTTTGTAAGGTATATAAATATCTAATCACTATATCATACACCTGAAACTAAATACAATATTGTATACCAACTGTAATTAAAAAGTAAAATTAAAAAAAGACTATAACCTAAATTCCAGAAACCTTCTGTTGTCCTCGCTTTCTAATAGGAAAAGCCCAGGTTTAATGAAAAGTGCATGAGTCACATCCAGGTTCAAATTCTGGCTGTTGTGAACTAAGGATATATGATTTGAGTTGAATTTTGAGTTTGTTTTTTCAACCATTTAAGCTTGTTTTCTCATCTATAAAATAAAGATCATACCATTCGTTTATATGGAAATAAAATTAACTTATTTATGTAAAGGATCTCAAAGCAGTTAAGTGTTTTTGGAGGGAAGGGTGCATTTTAAGTGCAGTGGAAATGGCTGTTGTGAATTAGCTGGTGTTTTCTCTCCCATCCGTTATACTCCAGATATATGCTATGGGGAGGAGGGATCAAGGGAGAAAACAAGGAACTTTGTCAGATGACAGTGACAGTTGCAGACAGTTGACGCTTAGGGTCCTTTCATCCACATAAGCAAGGTGCCTTTCCCCCCATTCACCATCGACCTCTGAAAGATGCCTCGAATGCTAGAGCTGGCAGGGACCTCCCAGGTCCCCTGATGAATAAATCCCCTTTCTATTTTGTAGGTAAGTAAACCAAGACCCATGGAAGATAAGGGTTTAGTTTATAGCTACTCGGCAGTTTATAGATGATGACCTTGTCATGATTCGAATTCAGCCCTTGCTGGCCTCTTTTGCTCTCAGACCCTGAGGACACTGAGGAGGCCTATCCCTTTAATGCCTCTTCAGCAACAGTCAGCTTTCAAAAAGGTCATAGGAACAAGGCCCAAGGCAGTTTTGGAATTTTAGCCAGTTAACTTAGGAAATGCAAAATAGCTCATGGATACTAAAGGTGATGGCTTCACAGTTGTTCAAGATATCTTTTCACTCATCTCTGATTTCATTAAAATTCAAATAAATTTAAGAGAAATTAAAAAAAAGGAAGCTTCATCTTGGGACATCTTGTAAGACTAATACCTAGAACCATGTTTCAGCCTAATGGCGTTTAATGCTGCTTATTTTTAGGGTTATAATAGGTTATTAGTATCTCAGTGGATTTTTAGAGAAAAGGGGACAGGTTATAGAAAGCAAGGGAAAGAAAGATATGGGTTTGGAAATATTAAATATACCAGGGATTTAGCACTTACGGCTGAATTTCCTCCTTTCCTAGTTCATTACTTGTGTCCTTTCTGAAGAATCCTTTGACAAAAATTGATTCGTGAAAGGAGAAGGTGAAGTATCACTGGTTAAAGAAAGAATCTTTCAAATTTTTTGTAAGTAAGGAACATTAAGTTCTTTATTTGTATAGAATTTTAAGTTATTTTCTAGTTTTAAGAAAGATAGGCATAGAATTAGGAATAGAGGAGTGGTGCATTATTCTGAAAAAGCCACTGACACAAAATATGCAGATGTCAAATTATAATGTACGCCTGAAAATTATATAATTGTATTAACCAATGTTACCCCAATAAACTTAAAAAAAAGAAAGCCACTGAATGACATCAGAAATATAGTTGTCTCATCTTTCCCAAACCCCAGTAGCACTGACATCTTGTTCTGTTGCAATTAATTATTCTAGAAGATGAGATCGGAGACTAGAATTCTGATTCCAGTGCTGCTAGTAGCCTCTGGGACATTGGAAAATCATATCCCATGTTTATACTTGGCTTCCTCCTTTGGAAAACAATTTATGATCTCTGAGTTTCCGTCTAAGCTCTAAAATTCTGATTGACCTCTTAGTACTTAACTAAGGGTCAGATATATGAAGTTTATTGACACAAAAATATAATTTACTGCTGAGCATAAGTCCTAACAGATTGGGTTGTCTAAAATCTAAGTTTGTGTTGACATAAAAATTTCTAAGTGCCCCCTACAAGTGAGACACTGGGCTGGATATTTTGCTGTGTCAAAAATGAATGACGTTGCTTTCTGCCGGAAGCTTAAAACTAGCCAGGGAGATAAAGTGTATGTATGAGTAACTCATGTACAGACTGGTTGATGACGGTGTATCATTGAGCCTCACCTTTGTCCCTGGGTGTTGTCTTTAAAACATAAATCTGATCATTCTTCCCCTTTGTTAAAAATTATTTACCAGCTCCTTGTCATGGACGGGATAAAACCTAACTTCCTCAGCACCTGAGAATCTTCATGACCTGACACCTGTTTGTCTAACCCCATCTGCCAAATCGCTTCCTCCCCCATGCTTCTCTGTCCCTCCACCCAAGTTCATTACCCTGTGCCTTCTTCACATGTAAAGATAAAGTCCTTTGATTGGAGTGCTAGCTTGTCTTGTTCTCCCTTTGTCTCCACTGCACGTTCCAGCTCATTCCTTCTCCCTTCTGAACCATAACCTCTTACACCTGGCTAATTCCTGGTCCCCTTTTAAGAACCATCTTGTGGGTGCCCAGGTCCCCACAGAGCTTTCCTGGACTCCCCAGGGCAGACCTTGGCGTGCCTTCTACACTTCCACACATTCTCACAGAACCTTACATCCCTCCGTTAAACTGCGTATACTAAGCTACGTAATTGTGTTTTCACGGTTCTCTCCCCATCTGATAGCAAGATCCTTGAGAGCAGGGCCTTTTCTTGTCAGCACACAGTCCAGTGTGTGGTGTTACAAATACTGTTAAGTTTATGCAGGTGCTAGAAAGGTCAGCTAGAACTCAGGAGAGAGATGGGAGCCCAAAGCCCCATCTGGTGAGAACAACTGGTGAGAATGCTGGAGTGAGGAGGTTAGGGGTGGAGAGAGCACGAGGTCGAACCTGGAAGGCTTTATTTTAGGGAGTTGGGAAGAAGTCGGTAAAAGAGTAATTGGAGGAGGGCAGATCATGACGGGGCAGTCATCCTTGTTCTCATGGATGCGGAGAGAGTCTGAAGATAATATTGAATTGGTCATGAGGTGGCCATTGGTGACCTTCAGAAGAGCAGTTGCAAGGAAAACTTTGGATTTAAGAAGCCAGATTTCATGAGATAAAAATGGGTTTGTATAAGCAGAAAAATAAAACAAGCAATTTTAAAAGATATAAGTACAAAAAGTCAACAAAACGGAAAAGAGACAATATTTTGAGGTGGCGGCAGGGTAGAGGAATTATTGCTTGTTTTAAAAACTAGAGCCTTTAATTACATGATTGTAGACAAAAGGAACCCACCGGAGAGAAAAAGGTTGCAGATGCAAAGAGAATGGGAGGGTGTTCCCTGAGCTGGTGGTTGGCAGTGAACTTGGGGCACAGGCAGAAGGCAAGTTTCAACCTTGTCTCCTAGACCTAGGATTAAGGAAATGATGTTTTGAGGTCAAGCAAAAGAATGCTGAAGTTGTTCATTAGATGCTGTTGGAGGCTTTATAGAAATGTAGCTCTACTATATTGCTGGTTCTTTGGTGAGAAGAATTACTTCATTTGATGCTCTTGTTCAGTGCTTATGAATTTAGTTAGGTCGACTTTTCAAAGACAAATGATAAGTTATCAAAGGCTTTTAAATATAGAGGTTTGGTATTTCATTAGACATTTTTTAAAAATTTATGTCCTTAGGGAAAGTTGCCCAACCTGATGAAATGATGGATTAAATTCTCTTTCGAGAGAAAAGACAAAAATAAGGAATTGACAGATTGGAAATGCTATACAAAAGAGACTTTAACGTCTCATGTTGGAATCGATGGCTCACAAAATTTTGTATAATGCTAACTACTCTAAGCATGGTAACCCTGAAAGAGTAGTTAACCTGCGAGACGGAAGTCAGATGCAAGACCAAAGGAAGAATGAACAATCATTGCTTTTCAGCAGGTAAAGAGACATGTCTTTTTTTATTGGTAAGCAACACACAAAAGATAGAATAGCAAAGACAGTCATTTAAATGATACAGGTCTTAACAAAGCACTATGGATCGTTTAAACAAAAGGCTTTTTGTTTCGTTTTTGTGTCTGTCGCCAGTCTGCTGTTTCAGCAATTCTATTTTAATTCCTGATAAAGTGAGTAACTTGAGTGGCCTCTACATTTCGCTCAGTGCAGCATAAAAATGCTACATTGAAGGTACTGTGGATAAGGCCTGTTATCATTCACTGTACCACTGAAGTCTCCAGTGTTGGTTTAGAATCTTTGCAGGCTATTTGATATTGAGTAACCTTGGTGATGCTCCACTGCTGCCAGTGAGAGGGCATTTGCATTCTAACGTGAAATGAGATCACCTCCAGCTGGCTTTGCTCAGGTGGTGCTCAGCTGAGACATGCAAATTCTTAGCACACGCGCGTTAATCGTGAACATCTTTCACCTTAATTTCAATCGGATTTAGTTCTTCAAGTCTTCTCAAATGAATTTGTGTACATGAAGAGAAAAGATAAAATTTAATTTTCTGCAATGGCAAATAATATTTTAAGAGTCATTCTTTCCCTGGTTTGCAATGAAACATAAAGCTAACAGTTTTATCCAGCCCCTTAAGTTTTAACATTTAATTCCTAACTTTTTTTGGAGGATTTTTTCCCACTTGAATAGGAATTAACCATAGAAGGAGAATATTAATCAAAATGACCTTTTTTTTTTTTTAAACCCTTCTATGTAAAATGAGACTGCCATGTGGTGTTTAATATCAGTGTCACTGGTCCCAGGCTATGGGGGCAAAAAGATTCTTTCCCATGTGTTTATACATTAGTCAGCAAATTCATTTCTTGTTTGTTGAGCTGATGACACAAGTAATGTTTATTTTTTCTCTGTAATAATTCACCTTCCGTATCCTGATCACTTTATTTCACCAAACACACCATGTAAATGGAATGAGAAGTCATTTGGAATGGTGCTAAAATAACTTTGAGTCGTTTGAATTCGGCAGTCTGTCATTCTTTTTTCCTCCCTTGGGACAGAAACCCATTTATTTCAAAGGTGACATTCTATCACCATCTCGCCTCTTCCCCTTTACTCTTCTCCAAAACTTTTCTGGGAGCTTTCTCTGTGAATGAAGCTTTCCTGTGACATCTGTCTGAACAGAAATCTTTTGGGAATTGCCCATGGTGTAGTTAGTTTTTTAATGCTGGATTTGGTCAGTTTTCTTGAAATTCTACTGAAATTCAAATTCCTTGGATACCTTGATTGAGCACTAAACATTATCTTCCCCTATCTCATCCTCTCCCACATGATCTTTGTTCATCCTCTTATTTCTTGTACATGTCACTTCTCCTATTAAATTCTGTGCTGATGCTGGCCCCAGCCCACACTCCCAGTTGTGCTTAATAGACAGTAAATTATTTACTTTTCCAATGACCTTAAGAGAATGGGATTATAATTACCCACAGTTTACATACAAAAACCTTGAGACACAAAAAAACTTGCTCCAGGTGGGAGAGCCAACTTTAGAATCCAGGCGCTCTGGCCCCAAAGCCCGTATTCTTTCCCCAAGTAACTTGCAGACAATTACAGTGCTTGTGGCAAAGAGCTACCTCCCTCCATATCTCTCTGTACGTTACCAGTGTCTAAAATGACACTAGCCTTTTCTGGGAAATCAGTACACATTCAATTTCGGGTTTTAGCTCCACTGAACTCTTTCCTAGAATGATGTTAAACTAGTTCTATTAGAGATTTTCCCTACAGTTAACATTTTCATAAAAAAAATATATAAGTACAAGATGAAATAAGTAAATGTTCATCTTAAAAAATATTGGTATTTAAGGTCTACTGAAATTAAGTTTAGAGAAGAACTAGTCTCTCTTCCTCAAAGGGAAGGCAGGTCTGCAAGTGAAAACACTACGTATCTCATAGGAGGAATGAAAATTCTGCCAGATTTAGCATTTTAACGTAGAAAGAAAATCCTGTGATCTCTTTTGGAAATTATTTTATAAATTCTCAAATTTATATTAATTATACAAAATAATATACGGCGTATATTCCGTCACCACTTTCCATGTCCTCTTACAAATGGTGGCAGTCCAGGGGTGCCTGACTCACGGTGCTACTTCAAGGCAGTCTAATCAAAATGCCACCCTCCTTTGAGCTTTGCCTCAAATTCTGTCTTCCACAAAGCCTTCCCTGGTCACTCAAACCTTCCATGCTAGCCTAAATTCTTCAATATTATAAGCCATATTGCATAATTCCTTTGATGCTCTACTGTGCCTCTCATATTGTGGAGGTTCAATTGATGTTTCTGATGGAAGACTTGCAAAAAAAAAGGAGTAAGGGTGTACAGGTGGCAACTACTGCCACAGAGGCAGGATCATAGTTACAAGGAGTCATTAGCCCCTAAGGTCATTCTCTTTCTTCAGTTAATCATTTATTGTGATCCCAGAGCAAAGCTTCCCATCCCACATTTCTCCATTAATTCACAAATATTTATGAAGCATCTACTGACTGCCAAGTACAGTTATACACACAGGAGATTCCACAGTGAAAAGAACAAATTTCTGTCCTCATAGAGCATAATTATGTTCTAATGAGGGCACAGAAAACACACAGAAAAACTAGTCAACTACATAGCATGTTAGAAGGTCCTAGGTGCTAAGGAAAAGAAAGCAGGGAAGGGAACAGGGACTGGTGTTGAAACAGGCCTCACTGAGTGGTGACATCTGAGCGAAGAAAGGGGGTCCTGTCACCCTGAGAAAGAGCTGGAGGGAAGTACGGTTTTGGTTGAGAGAAGAAGGGAGACAGTAGGAGATGTGTTTGGAGAGGCAAAGTGGGGACAGATCAGATAGGGCCTTCTAGTTACTGTAAGGATTCTGCCTTTCACCAGGAGGCTGGGGGTGGAGGGCAGCTTCTGGAGACTTTGAACAGAGAAGTGACATGATCTCACTTGCATCTCTCACCTTCCTGCCCATCCCTTTCCCCAAGATGCTAGGACTCAGCTCATATCTCCTCAAATGTAGAATTGACATATTAACAACATTGTTATCTTTTGATCCTTGAACACAGGATATTTCTTGATTGATTCAGATCTTTTAAAATTTTCTCAGCAGTGTTTTTGTGGTTTTGCGTGTACAGGTCTTACACATTCTTTGTCAGATATATCCCCAAGTATTTCATATTTCTGATGCTATCGTAAATGATATTACTTTTTAAATTTTAATTTCTGTTTGTTTATTGCTAGAATATAGAAATACAATTGATTTTTGTATATTGATCTTCTAGCGTGCTATCTTGCTAAACTCACTAGTTCTAGAAGTTTATTTGTCTATTCCATACATTTAAAAATATTTCTTGGGGAAATTGCAGATCCTTATGAATTTCTTCCACATTTTACCATTTCCTGGTTCTCTACTAAATTATTTAATTTCCTAGAGCTGCCATGACAAAGTACCACAAACTGGGTGGCTTGAAACAACAGAAATGTATTGATGTACAGTTCCGGAGGACGAAAGACCAAAACCAAGGTGTTGGCAGGACCACGCTCCCTCCACCTGCTAAGGGAGAGTCTCTCCCTTGGCCTCTGGCGCATGACTCCAGCCTCAGCCTCTGCCTTCACATGACCATCTTTCCTCTGTGTCTGTGTGTCTCTGTGTCTTCACATCGTCCCGGCGTCTCTGTTTTCTCTTCTCATATGAATATCAGTCCTGTTGGATTAGGGCCCATCCTAATGTCCTCACTTGAATGTGATTACATCTGGAAAAAACATCTTTCCAAATAACATCCCATTCACAGGTACCAGGGATTAGAACTTCAACATATCTTTTTGGGGAACACAATTCAACCCATAACACATACTTTCAGATCAAAGAACTTCTATCGTTTTTTTCTCCTTGCTTTAGTAGTTACAGTATATTAAATACATTTACCAAGCACCTAGCTGGTACTCTACCTGTGTAAAAATGCCCCTAAGTATGAATCTTCACGTTATGTAAAACTAATTAGGTAATAACTTTATAAATTCAGAAGTGAGAGCATTTGAAATATTTTAGCTGTATTTTGGATTGAGAGGACTTAGAAATAAATATGCAGGCCATTGAGAGTGAGAGAATCCCAGTCTGAGTGTCATACTATATACTTGGGGTGGGGTGGGGGAACAGTCTCATGATATTTTGATAACGATGTAGCCAACAGCTTCGTGAAATGGTAGAATCTTACAGAATTGTGCAGCCAAGCAAATCCTGTTATTGAGTTGCTTACTGGCTTTTAAAAGTGGAAAAGTTCGAGGTAGTTATAGTTTATAGGGTAAATTCTCACAGCAATGACCATTTTTGGAGCACCTGTCAGATGGACAGTTCTGTGAAGAGTTCTGGCACACCTTTACCTAGTCTCTCACCTCGGAGAGCAGAGCCCTCAGAAATACATGTTGAACGATTCTCATGGCAGCTCCCCAGAAGGAGTAATGGCCCAGCTTTACAGAGGTGGAATCTGAGTTTCCAGGAGCTTAAAATGCTGCCTCCTGGGTCTCACAGGCAGGAAGCGGTGCCAGGCCTTTCTGGATCCCAGACACTCAGCTGCTCCTCTGTGTAGAGTCCTTCCCATGGTTAACCTTCCCATGGTTAGCCAGGTCGCTTTTCATTGCTGTTGCATCTTTTACATCCAAAGCTTCTCAATTTAATTCAGGGATTGGAAGTAAACATTAAATAAGTATTGGGCAGATGGGAACAGGAATCTGGAAAATCTTAGATTCAGTGTTATCCAGCTCTGTTTGGAAGTCATTTGAGCTGCTTTTCGGATATTCTCACTTCCCCACTTGCTCACGAGATGGGATTGCCATTGCCATTTCTTGTCCCCTTTAAAATTAGGTATGGCCACGTGGCTTGTTTTGTCCAAAGAAACAGGAGCGGAAATAACCCCTGGGTGCTTCTGGCAGAAGTTCTGAGAGCCAGTGTGAAATGCGCCACATTCCTGTGCACTGCTCTGTGATTGTGCAGGCACACGCTGAGGGAGAGCGTCACGCTGCCTGGTCCCTGAGTGACTGTGCTGAGCAGAGCCCCTGCCAACCCTGCCTGGACGAGGAGAACGTCCAGGAATCTTCTGGTTGTGTTAAGCCGCCGAGATTTTGAAACTGTTTCTAACTGCTGCATATTCTTGCTCATTGTGACTGATTTAGCAAATTTAGAAACAAAACATAGAAAGTAGACATTCATCAAGGATTTCCAGTAGAGAAAATTATTTTGAAAATAACTCTTTAAAACTTCTTGTAGTAGACTCTCTTAACATGTCTAAAATATTAAGACAGAAAGTCGAAGGAATAGCTCTAATGCATGGAGGTTTGAAGGCCAAAGCAGTATTAAATTCATGAGATAGATAACTATCTAGTTCTATGATATTACTTTACTTTTTATATTTAAAACTTTGGTCTGACAAGAAATGTTTGTCCATTGTTTTGCACTAAAGAAAAAAGTTCGACATGAAAAGAAGAGGAGGAAATTTGTGGTTGGGAAACCAGAGGACACGACGAACAGTGACACCTTTATCCAAGCAGTACTGAGAACAATAATGGGGTTTTACTCTAAATTTCTGTTGCAAGAGGGGTATGTGTTAAAGCCAGATCTTCTGTTACATTTAGTATCTTGTTTCTAGCCTGTAATAGCTGGCATAACCTGGCTTTAAATTATGCTCCACCTTGCAATTACTAAGTTCAGTGTTTGAAAAGTCTCTGTTTATTCACGATGGCTTGCATTTACCTATATCTCACTCTACAGACAATAAACTCAGTTTTTAAAGAACAAAGAAAGCCATAGTTTTAGACACTGAGAGCTGTTGCAACTTGACAAGAGAAATTTTCCTAGATTTCCCCTAGAGTTGGACGGAATAAGTGACAATGGATATTGATGAGTTTACTAGATTTTAAAAATTGGATGAGTCAAAAAATTGGTCATCTGCCATAAATTTATACTGCCTAGTTTAATCTTAGACCCAGTCATTATATTGCATTTGATATGCTACTGTTCGTTATACAACTATTTAAACATTGCTGTGGCATAAACTTCATTGTGGAACAACCAGGCATTGTCTTTTAAACTAGGTGTAATAGGTGACACACACTACATGTAATTATTGCCAGACTTTCATGCTTTTAATGTATATGGATAATAATTTTGCAGTATTTTGGTCTTTTAAGATTTAATATGTATCAAGTCATTTTAGCTATTTTTAATACTGTTGTCAAGAATAACAGAGCTAATATCACCTTTAAAAAGATGATCTAGTTCAGCAGTCTTTATTTCCTAGAAAAAGACTCTTTCAAATACAATCAGACATGAAACCTAATACAAATTTTTTAAATTATAAAATTTTATCATTTCAAACTTAATATACAGTAAATTAGTGAGGGGAAAAGACTATTTTGAACAGTAGACAGACTTAGTTTAAAAGGGCCTTGACCTTCACTTTGCATTTTGTTTTGTTTGGCAAGTATTTGAAAATACTGAATTACATGGTAAGTAGCTGCAAGTGGTAACAGTTTTTATTGGTTTGTTTTTCAAGGTTCAGCCTGAATCTTTAGGAGCTTTCAGTTTTATTGGACCACAGAAAAGTTAATGAAATGTATACTTATTGAGCTTGAGTGTTATTTTTTTAATCCGAGCTTTAAGGTAGTTAAAGAAAATCAAATAAAAAATTTACAGAATCCCAAACAGCTTTTGAAAACTACTAATCATGCTTTATTTAACAATATCTCTGTCGAGCGAGAGTATAGATTCTGATTGTACTATGTATTTTTTTTAGAGAAATAGTCAAATATTGGAGAAAATGTGAAACTACCTTTCACTGAAAAGGGTTAGATGAGTATGAATAAATCCTCACTGAAAAATAAGTTGTATTCTGGAAGTTTCAGAATTTTTTTTTTTTTAATTTCTATTTTACTCAATACTAAGAGTAGCTGCCAGCCCAGCCTACAAATTATTTAGCCTATAATTGAAGTAATAATATCAAGATATCTTTTGATTACATATGCATTTTTAAGTTAGTTTGGCATCCTAAAAGAACTTCATGACTATTTCCATGAGATTTTAAAACATCTGATTTCTGGTCCTGGTTTGGAAACTTTGTTCCACTATGGAGTAGCAAAAGAGAGTGAGGGTTTTTATTCCTCAGTTGGAGAATTTTTATCCCTCCACTAAAGTAACCGCTGGTCTCCTCTTTGAAGACTAATCATAGATCCTGGTGTTAGAAAAGAATTCTGAAGATGCCCTACTTTGGCTCTGTGCCGTTAAATGCATGGTTTTATAAAGCTGTGCCAAGGGGAAACTTTTCCAAAAGCAAACACAATTTGCACTCCTATGAGTAAACTGGATATATAAAGGAACCCTGTGGCAAATACTTTTACAAGGCAAATGCTCCTTTAAGGTGGCCTCTGGGTAATTGGAAAGCTCCTCGGGCTTTAAAAAGCCATTAGAACCCTTTTTGCTGCACTTGTCCCCACTGATGAGAGTAATCAGTGCAGTGGTTCCTCCTTGAAGACAATTCCTAGTCTTTAAGCAGCCAGTGACCCCACTCCCCCTGTGACCCAAGGCACTGTGCCCCCTAGGTAGCTTCCACTCAGTGGTACCAGGCATTTCTCTAGAGACTGGCAGGCATCTCAGACTGCCACCCGGCTTCATAGTAAATTCTGCACCCCGATTATAGGCTGTCATCAAAGTTAAATTGAGAACTAAATATGAGAGCATCGAAGGCCATGATTTCTCATGTCACTTCCAACTGATGAGTCTGGGAAACAAGCACAGCATGAGGATTGCCTGTGGTTTCGATGTGGAATTACATAATCAGTTGTGTGTGTCAAAAGTCATGGCAAGACCCTGGGTTCAAATGCTGAGTTCACTGCTTACTCGTACAACATTACAGAGGGAATAACTTAATTACCCTAAGCTTGACTCAAAAGGTTGTTGTGAGATCTGAAGGTGATCCCTTTAAAGTATATTAACATGGCATGTAAGCGTAAAAAGATAAATAAAGAGGGGTGTTTTTTAATGCCCTTTCCTCTCCCCCGCCTGTCCCCTCTGCAGAATGTGATAAGCTGCGGCGGGATGGCTACCGGAGTTCTCAGTATTACTCCCAGGGACCCACCTTTGCAGCCAACTCTGGTCCGCTCTGTGATGACTATCAGGATGAGGATGAAGACACAGATCAAAAGGTAAGGCTTCTAAATTCAACGTGAGATCCCAGATTGGATACCAGAACAAAAAAAGGACGTAAGTAGAAAAAATGATGAAATCAGAACAAAATCTTTTTTTTTTTTTTTAAGTTAATATTATTATCCCAAGTTAATTTCTTAGTTTTGAAAAGTACCGTGTTTATGTAACATCGCTCTTACAGGAAACTAGGTGAAGGGTACACAAGGAATTCTCAGTACTATTTTTGTAACTTTTCTCTAAGTCTAAACTCAGTCTAAATAATAATAATAATAAATAAAAAGGTAAGTTCTTGATCCAAGGAATTTATTAAAGGGGCATAATGAGTAAATTTGTACATTTTGAATATTCTCTTTTGGGTAGAAGAAATAGAAGTCTTATTTCTGTTTACTTTGTTTTCTCATATGACCAAGACCCCAGGTAGATTACAAAGAAGAACTGTAAGTTTAACAGCAGAAAATTCAAGTGGTCAGTATTTTCACACAGCTCAAATGTTGACCGTGCTTTACTTACTATTATAGCACTGGTCAGTTCACTTTTATGATGCTGTTTCATATTTATTTTCTTTTTCTCTTGCCATCTCTTATGATATGTGCAAACTATTTAAGACAAATATATTTTCTCAGTGCTAACTGCACATGAAGGAATAAAAATGTATGGAGATTTTTAACTTACACAGTTTTTTTTTTTTTCATTTGATTAAGTAATATTGACTTGACACAAATTGCTTAAATAATGAACAGTGGTTTAGAAAGCATTTTAAATTAATCTAAGAAATTTCAGTGGAATTAGTCAATATAGCAATATCTTATTTTTTGGAGAACGTTATTCAAAATGTATTCTCTTTCCACAAATAGGTAATATCAGAGAATAAAGTAGATAACAGTTCATCAAAAATGGGAAATTACTATCTTAAATTTTTGGTGTTCTGATGAAGATTGGACCCAGGTTTTTATTGCAGAATGTTTTTCCTATTTCTTTAAAGGCATTTTCACATGTTAGGTTTAGTCCTTTGGGACTCCAAAATACACAAATAATATACAAATAAGTAAATATACAAATAATAAGAAAAGCAGCTATTTCAAACTTGAGTTGGTCTTTAACTTTTAAAACTTTTTTTTCTTGTTGGCATGAATAAGAAAAATAAAAATCAGAAAATGAATTATATAGTGAGGATTTTGCTTTGTTTTGATTTTAAAAGTTGTTCAGCTTTATCGAAGTATAATTGACAAATAAAAATTTATATATTTAAAATGTGATGATTTAACATATGTGTAACTTGTGAAATGATCATTTCGCATAATCAGCCTGATCACAACCAGGTTAATTAACATATCCATCACCTTACATAGTTACCTTGTATGTGTGTGCCTGTGGCTGTGGCTGTGTCTGTGTGTGTGTGTGGCAAGAATCTTTAAGGCCTACTCTTAGCAAATTTCAGGTACACAGCACAGTATTGGTAAGTGTAGTCACCATGCTGTACCTTAGATCCCAAAGAACTTAGTCGTCTTAAAACTGAAAGCTTATACCCGCTTTGGTTAGCATCTCTTCATCTCTTACCTGTGAGATTTTTTTTTTTTTTTTAAATCCAGATATACCTCAGCCTTTCACTGATGCTCAGAGAAGGAGGAACATTCCGTTTATAGGGGAACCCAGTAAGACAGAGGTGGTTTCTGGGTCAGTGTGATTGTACAAGTCGTGATGCTTAAATCTGAGGGAAGTTAAGTCTCTGGACCAGTTTCTATGCCTGTGTGCGTTGCCATGCAGCCCTCTCGTAAACGTGTGAGAGAGTGTAGACACATTACCCCTGAGAAAGCAAGGCTCCTGTCATGTTGAACATGAATCAGCAGATAATGATCCTACATAAAGGAATATATATACATATAGGCACACACATATGAATGTCATCCTTTATGTGACATGATGTAACATGTCTTAGGAAGCATGAGAAGTACCTTAGTGTGATTTGGTAGCACTGGAACCAACAGAGCAGGAACCAGAGATGATAGTGAGATCTTAGATCTTCTCTTAGGGCCACATTCCTGTTCTATAAAAGGGATGCACAGTGAGGAGCCTCCCCTGGCGTGTGTGCTGGCAGGGAGTACAGTTTCCTGGGCCCCCAAAGAGCCTCTCCGAGTCACAACGGCTGGACTTATGGCCCTCCTATGCTTGTGCCCTCACAAAAGCACTTAGTTGCTTTCAATTCTTACTTTCCTTCACTGTTTTATATCCTTGGTTGAAAGTGTTTTGAAATCCTTGGAATATACTGTTAGCGATATTTAAGGGGAACTACTTCTCTTCCTTAAACACATAGAACCAAGTTGAATTATGTTCAGAAATTTCTAAGTCATTCAGTCCGAATGTCTTCTCAAGACAGTTTCTGGTAGGAAATTTGTTTCAGAATAAAATAAATATCACATCATATATGTATTAATTATAAACATTATATATTAATTAAAAATCAACTAACAAATTATAGCATCGTATTACCTCATTGTATTCACTTCCTTCCTCCTCTCTCTCCCTCCCTCCCAGTCTCCTCGGCATGCATCTCTGTTACACTACATCATTCAGTGTTGTATTAACTTCGGCAATTTCTTGGTTCCATGGAGCGTCAGAAAACCCACTCACACCATGCTGTACCTTAGATCCCAAAGAACTTAGTCGTCTTAAAACTGAAGGCTTATACCCGCTTTGGTTAGCATCTCTTCATCTCTTACCTGTGAGATTTTTTTTTTTTTTTTTAATCCAGATATACCTCAGCCTTTCACTGATGCTCAGAGAAGGAGGAACATTCCGTTTATAGGGGAAGACAGAGGTGGTTTCTGGGTCAGTGTGATTGTACAAGTCGTGAGTACCCAGGGTACACAGAGTCCTCTGGTGGCAAATTGGCATTGCCAAGACACCATCCTAAGATCTTCTGGACAATAGAAGTGTAGTTTATAAATTCTTACATAGCTATTTACTCACCATGATGCTTAAATCTGAGGGAAGTTAAGTCTCTGGACCAGTTTCTATACCTGTGTGCGTTGCCATGCAGCCCTCTCGTAAACATGTGAGAGAGTGTAGACACATTACCCCTGAGAAAGCAAGGCTCCTGTCATGTTGAACATGAATCAGCAGATAATGATCCTACATAAAGGAATATATATACATATAGGCACACACATATGAATGTCATCCTTTATGTGACATGACGTAACATGTCTTAGGAAGCATAAGAAGTACCTTAGTGTGATTTGGTAGCACTGGAACCAACAGAGCAGGAACCAGAGATGATAGTGAGATCTTAGACAGATCTTCTCTTGGGGCCACATTCCTGTTCTATAAAAGGGAGGCACAGTGAGGAGCCTCCCCCGGCATGTGTGCTGGCAGGGAGTACAGTTTCCTGGGCCCCCAAAGATCCTCTCCGAGTCACAATAGCTGGACTTATGGCCCTCCTATGCTTGTGCCCTCACAAAAGCACTTAGTTGCTTTCAATTCTTACTTTCCTTCACTGTTTTATATCCTTGGTTGAAAGTGTTTTGAAATCCTTGGAATATACTGTTAGCGATATTTAAGGGGAACTATTTCTCTTCCTTAAACACATAGAACCAAGTTGAATTATGTTCAGAAATTTCTAAGTCATTCAGTCCGAATGTCTTCTCAAGATAGTTTCTGGTAGGAAATTTGTTTCAGAATAAAATAAATATCACATCATATATGTATTAATTATAAACATTATATATTAATTAAAAATCAACTAACAAATTATAGCATCGTATTACCTCATTGTATTCACTTCCTTCCTCCTCTCTCTCCCTCCCTCCCAGTCTCCTCGGCATGCATCTCTGTTACACTACATCATTCAGTGTTGTATTAACTTCGGCAATTTCTTGGTTCCATGGAGCGTCAGAAAACCCACTCACCATCCCACTGTTACATAGCAAATTTGATGGTGTTGGAGCGCATTCTTTATCTTTTTGTTTGTTCATCATTATTGGATTAATTACAGTGCTTTCTACCAGAGGATATGCTTTTTTTTCTTCTTAACTGTATAAAGTTAACAGAATTTAGTGCTGCTTTCAGTGACAAAGGTCCTGAAATTGATATGGAAAATAACCTTTGTATGTCCTTGCGGTTTCTCTACCGCTTCCTGTGGGTCCCCCTCCCTAATTAGCGCTCGAGTATCTTCAAGTCCAAGTGAGGATTCATTCTCGTGCATCCCACGCAGTGCTTAGTGCATGATTGGCTGCTCAGCTGGCTCCTTCTTTCAACAATCATTTCCTGAACAGTTACTACTAAGTAAAAGGTCACTACTAAATAAATGAGAAGTTGTCATTAATCTTTGCGACCCTCACCAGCATTCACTGTATCGCAGTGTTGTGTTGATGCAGCCACCAGTGATTTATTAAATACCTTCTTTGTGCTATGGACTATTCTAGATGATGGATATATAATTAATGAAACAAATAAAAGAAATCCTTGCCTTCAATGGTACTTGATTTCATGGTGAGACACTGAGAGTAAATAGGCAAAATGATGCTGTATTAGAAAGTAACGTGTTCGGCCATAAAATAAAACAGAATAAAGCAGAGGGGAGGTTGCAGTTTTAAATTAAAAAGCTAGGCCTCCCTGAGCAAAGAGATGATTGCGATGGAAAGAGTGAGCCATACAGAAATCTTGGAGAATATTCCAGCCATCAGTGCAATAAATATTTCTTAAGGATATATGCTATATAGCAGATACTGCAACATGCAGAGATTAATAAGATATCTGGACTTGCCTCAAGGAACTTACAGGTCTCGGATAGGGAGAACTAACCAGAAAAAAAGTTTTATATACATTACATGCTACAGTAAATATTTGTCATATAGTAACATGTGAAAGAGGAATTCTTCTGGCTCAGGTAGTTGGAAATGGGGAGGGTTTAGGAGAAGATAGGATATATAAGAAGAAGAATTACAAGGCTATTGCAAGAGACAAGGCATACTAAGGACCTAGACCAAAAGAGTGGCTGTGCAGTTGGTAAGAAAAGCGGGGGAAATTAAGAGATGAAGTTAAGAGATGGTGGCATTCTAGGAGTTAGAAGACAAATTTTGAGTCAGCTCTGCCATTTGCTATGTTTCTTTGGATGTATCACTTGGCCCTTCAAGGAATTCATTTCCTTATCTAGAAAGGGGGAGTGGAATAAAATTTCTCTCTGAGATCTTTTTGAATAGGCTCTTTATTCATTTACTCAATAAATATTTATTGAGCATCTCCACTATGCCAAGCATTGTTGTAGGTCCTGAGGACCCATCAAGTGAAAATGACAAGTCCCTGCCATCCGAGGGAAAAGGATAGTAAACAAACAAGTATTAACACCAAGTGGTAATGAACATTTTGAAGAAAAATAAAACAATGGTAAGGAGAGTTACAGTGACAGGGCTGTTATTTTAGATTGATTTTTTTAAGAGGCCCCTCTGAGGGTGCCATTAGGGCAGACCTCAGGATGAAGTGTAGGAAGCCACACATGAATATCTTTGGAGGAATTTTCTAGGAAGAAGAGATCTTATGCGCAAAGGCCTAGAGAGAGTGATATGGTTATTCTGTGGGAGGTATAGCCATGGACCTGAGTGGCAAGCAGTAGACAAGGGGAAGAGAAGTGATAATGACTTTCGGGCAATAACTAAGGGCCAAATCACAAAGGACCTAATCATCCACAGTAAAGACTTTGGATTTGTCGTTCCTGGGTGAGATGGAGAGACACTGGCAGAACTAAGGTGGGAAGTAACATGATCTGGTTTACTATTTAATGCAATTTGGCCACTGTATGGAGACAAGACCATAGAGGGTTGAAGATGGAAGCAGAGGCACGTCTACAGGCTGTGGCAGTAATCCAGGCAAGACAGAGGTGGTGGGGGCTGGAACCAAAGGGGCAGTGGTAGAGAGTCGAAGTTTATTTTGAAAGTAGATCCTGCAAAATTTACTGAAGTTGTGAGAAGATAAGTCAAGGATGATTTCATCTATCTGTCCAGCTTAATCTCTCTAGAATCCCATTACAAATATTATTGGACCCCATGTGAAATTCTTATTCATTGACCCTACCTCCTGCATGCCGTCAGTCATTCTTCCCCAGCTTATGTGGCGTGGCCTACCTTTATAGTCCCTTCTCTGCACACACATTCCCCTCTGCTCGCCTCTCCTGTCAGTTTCCTAGAGAAATCCCAGCATCAGTTTGATCCAACTCTCCCCCTGCTCTGCATTAAAGCCTTACAAACTAAACAAGGCCAGAGAAAAACCCAAGGTCGTGTTAGCTAGTCTCACTAGAAATGTAGGACCTCGAACCTAAGGTGCCGCCCAGCAATCCTGTATTTACTCATCAATTTACTCTTCCACTCTCTCAAATTATATTTTCTACCTTCTTCTGAAATCTTCAAACGATACTTTCTTTGCTTCAATCTCAGATACTGTCTTTGATACTTACTGCGCTAGGGGTGAGAGGAAACAGCAAGGCCTATTCTTTCACACCCAAACCTATTAAATTGCTCGCATCTGTTTCTACCAGCTACTCATTCCTTCCTGCCATTACAATAGATGAACGGTTCTTGCTTAACCGTTTTGCCTGGCACATAGTAGGCCCTTGATGTTTTTACAATGGAATGATTAAGGCCATCGAGGACTTCACCATTTTCTGCCCTTTTGCCTGGCACATAGTAGGCCCTTGATGTTTTTACAATGGAATGATTAAGGCCATTGAGGACTTCACCATTTTCTGCCCTTTTGCCTGGCACATAGTAGGCCCTTGATGTTTTTACAATGGAATGATTAAGGCCATCGAGGACCTCACACCTGTGATTTACCCCCTCTCTCTTCTGCTTTATCAGTCCTCTCTCTTTATTGCGTCATAATCATCATTATATAAACATGCCATATTTTCTTTCATCTTAAAGAAACCCTCCTTTGACATTTCACCCCTCTCCAAATTCTGCCACATTTTTCAGCTTTTCTTCATAATAGAACTTCTCCAAAGAACTGTCTAGACTTGTTGTAACACTGCCTTTCCTCACAGTCTCCTTTGAATCTCCTTCAAACAAACTTTTATCCCCAGCATGATACTGAAACTGCTCTTGTTAAGTCTATCCATCACTTCTACCTTGCCAAATCTAATAGTTAATTCTCAGGACTCCTCTTAACCTCTCAGCAGCATTTGCTATAGTTTATTGTTCTGTTTTGCTTAAAATACTTTTTTAATTTGTGTTTCATAAGGCCACACACACTCCTGATTTTCCTCGTCCCTTGCCGGCTACTCATTTGCTTCTTGGTCATTTGCTGGATGCTCTTCCGTATATTAGACATTGTTATAACATTGCGCATCTGGAACAGACTCACTCCTTGGGTGATTTCATTGAGTCCTATGCTTTTAAATTCCATATCCGAAGTTTTCTAAATTTCTCTCTTTAGTCCAGACTCATGCATTAATCTGCTTACTAGCTATCTCTACTTAATGTCTGACGGGTATCTTGAAGTTATACAAACCCAAATAGGTGACTGTCCCTCTTCCAAAACAATTTTTCTTTTTATAGTTTTACCCACAACTTCAGTAAACAATAGTAAACCACAACTTCATTCCAGCAGATGCTTAAGTAAAAATCATTGGGTTAATTCTTGGTTCTTTTCTTTTTCTCTTACCTTCAGCAAATTCCATAGGATTACCAATTATCGAACCACTTCTAAAACCTCAGTTCAGACAGTACATGATGATGAAGTCCAGGGTATGTCCCTGAGAGTGGGTGGCTGAGGCACGTCGGAGGTGAGGTTGAGAAGGTCCAGAGCAGCTCAGTGGTTACTGAGGTAACCAAGGATTCTAACAGGAGTAGCAATGGAGGGAAGCTGAGGCGGAGTCACAGAGGGACAATGCTAAGTGAAGGAGTTAGTTTTTATTGCACAGCTAACAGGAAGTCAGTAACACATTTTTTAAGTACAAGATTTAAGATCAGGAATAAAAATTATATATATCATCTTATGTTAGATAGAGATATTTAGATAATATTGAAATTGAAACTGATTTTCTAATTTATGTAATATATCAAACTTGACTAGAACTCCTAGAGAGGGAAAATTTTTTTCTATTTAAACAGAGAAATTTCTATAAACAATCACACCAAATTTACAAAAAAGTGGTAATTCTGCGAGGTGAGGTGACGTATGTAGTAAATAACTTTGTTGTGGTAATCATGTCACAATGTATACATCAAATCATCACATTGTTCACCTTAAATGTACACAATGTTATATGTCAATTATATCTCAATGAAGCTGGGAAAAAAAAGTGAAACAGTAAAAAAAAAAAAGAAATTGAGCCAAATTGAAGAAAACATCAAGCCCAGATGGTTTCACCAAGAGTTCTACTAAAATTTTTAAAGAGTAGGTTAATTCAGTGCTTAACTCCCAGAGCAAAAACAAAGAAGGAAAAGGTGTGATTTCTTTTTTAATAGTTTAACATTGCTGCCAAAACCTGACAAGACTGCACGAAACAGAAGATCAACTGGCAAATCTCACTCATGAATATTGGCATTAGAAGTCAAAAATAAAGTGCTAGGAAACATAAATCTAGCAGCTCATTACCAGACAAATTCTCCAAATCCACCTGGACTTAGTCCAATAGTAATGGTCAGTATGAGGTAATCCAATCATATGCTATATTATTTTTGAGGAGCAAAATCAGTTCAAACCAGAAATATCAGCAAGGTAGTTAATATAATTTAACAGCCATTCTTGATAATAACACTCAATAACATAGGAACAAGTGGATACTCAGAACTTGACAAAATTTGCCTTGTCACCAAATCCAACATAATTTTTAATGGGCCATTCTCATTAGAATAAAGCATAATACAAAGACGTTCACTGTTACTACATTATATGGGAAGACTAGCCAGCACAGATAGAAAAGCTGTAGAATAAGATGTTCAAAAATAGGAAAGACTGAGTCTACGGCCATGCCATCCTGAACAAGCCCGATCCCATCTGATCTCGGAAGCTAATCAGGGATGGGAGACCACCTAGGAAGACCAGGTGCTGTAGGTGTAAAAAAATAAGGGATTGTAAGCTGACAAGGTCCTTGCAGTCTGTGAGGCCAACCAAGGGTTGCCTAGTTGCCTCGCCTAAAAACAAAAATTTTTAAAAAATAGGAAAGACTGAACTTATCATTTTTTGTACATGGTAAGTATATACTTGGTAAGTCCAAGAAAATAAAAATTTAAAACCATCAATAGTGGAATTTAATGACATAATAAGGTATGAAATTAATATATAGAAATCAATAATTTTCATTTTTACAAAGGCAAGTTAGAAGATATAATAGAAAAAAAATCTGTTTAAAATATCTAAAGTTGACAAAGTAGAGGTATATTTAATAAGGAAAGTATAAGGTATATATGAAAAACATTTTAAATACTATAGAAGAACACAAGTAAGATTTGAATAAGTCAAAAAAATGTGCTCTTAGGTTAGAGGACTCAACATCAAAAAGCCGTCAATGCTGCCCAAGTTAATTTATAAAATTAACACAATACCAATAAAACAAGTAGTTGTTTAGTTTTGCTGTGGTGTGGAGTTGTTTGGGGGGAAGCGAGGAGGTGGGAGAGGAGTGGAGGAGCTGGGTCTGAGGTCCGTAACTGGGCAGGTTGTGCGGTGAGGAGCAGGGAGGAAGACGAACCGGCCAGGCCCTGAAACAGAGAAAGTCAGGGGTTACTGCAGTGTGGCACCTGACGTACAGACGAGGGGGACCAGCTATTAAAAACACTACATGTGAAGTCCAGAAATAGACCAAAACCTTCGTGGGATTTAGTGTATGATCAAGTTGGCATTTGAAATCAGATGGGAATCCGGTAACTGTAATGGGACTCCATGCCGGCCGTTTATGGTCTCCATGTCAAGACTGGGACCCGTCGCTGCAATTCATGTTCTTAAAAGTCGCTCTAACAGTTGGGGTCACTCTAAATACAGAGTATGCAGAAGTCAGGTTAGAGGGAAATTTCTACTGGGAAAACCCTTTTCTTTGTATTTCCTAAGGCTGGGGAAATGGGGGAATGGTGAGGAGAGTAGTGGGCTATATAGAAGAAGGGACAAGTGAGTTAAATGCTTAGGCGACAAATGCTCTGAAATCAAAAGAGGTATTTAGAATGAAAAGCATCTAATTTGCATTCAACAAATATTAAATATCTGTTACGTGCTTAGGATAGAAGCACTGTCCTAAAATGAGAGTTGCTACTAAGGCAAAGGTTAAGGACATGAATGAGAATCAAGAACCTAGGGGACATCTGTTCCTGGTTATTTATTCTGGATAATTATTCTAGAATTATTATGCAAATCATGAGAAACATTTACCAGGTAAGACTCAAGTTTATAGTATGAAGAAAGGTATTTTGCTAATGATATTCACACATATCTTTTAAAGCGGTAGGGTGGCAAGAAAAAAATTTGTTGGAAATATTTCCAACTATATGTGTTATGTATATCATCTAAATATTAAGCATGCTGCACGAGAAATGCTGTCTGCAAAGGGATTTAGAAACTCCTCAGAATACTTTTTATTCATCTGTGAAACCAAAGAATAAGTCATTGAAATTTTCAGTGTGTACCAGGTACTACCAAGAGATTATTCAGGTATTTGAAGGAAGCTCAGTTGTAGATGCCAGCGTACTTCCTGTGAGTTGATAGGGCATTTCCTTAACTGCCATTGTTGGAAGTTATGTTTGATGATATTTTCACTAAGTCATGGAAACATTCATAGAGGCCTCATTGTTTCAGCAGAAAGGATGTCAATCATGAGTTACTCAATCTCTTGTATAAAATTCATCCTCAAACAGACAAATGAGATGGGATTATGGCAATAAACGGTTGGCTTTAATGGTATAGCTGGAAACTGAAATTTACTTTTCTATTTCCTGTTCTTTGAACTGTCATCTTGAGTTCTGTTTTAGTCTTCATTGATAAGAGATATTTAAATCAAAGAAGGACTTTGAAGAAGACAAAAAGACAGTGGCCTTGCTCTGTAACTACAAATATCAGAGGCTTATATATAACATGACGCTTGAAAGCACCGGATTGGGGCCGCTTTTCCACCTGTCGATGCTGGGTGGCTTTAGGTAAATTGCTTCCCTCTGTGAGCTTCAGTTTCCTCAACTATAAAGAGTGAGAAAGCACATGTTCTGGTTTGATCAGGACAATGCTGTTTTACAGCTGTTATCCTGGTAATTATTAATAGTACCCCCCTGCACTTTCCAAGGCGTACCGGTTTTGATAATAAATCACATGACTCAACCTTACCTATCTTGGAGGGATGTTGTGAAATTGAAGCGAATTAATGTCTGTAAAGTTCTTAGCATGGTGCCTGGCACATAGTATATGTTCAAGTGATGATGATTAGTATTATTAAACTGCTTAGTGTTTCAAACCAGATTTCAAGGAAAATGACTTAATGGATGTCTGTTTTTATGAAATTTGGCTACTCTCGCAATCTTTCTAAGTCTTTTGTTCCACCCACATAGAATTTCTTGCCTAAAGTAAAGCAATGAATTTGAGAGGTTTCAGCAACTATTAAAAAATTTCTGATTGTCATATCTTCACAGGTTACCTATATGTTGAACTGCCAGTAATTAATTATACTAGTACTAACTTTATAATAATAGTAGAACACTTTGGAATATTTTCAGAACTTTTTCACAAATTATATCTCATTTTCCATGAGAACTCTATGAAATAGGTATGTTAATAATGATTACTGTCATTTTAATGACCTGGAAACTGAGACTCAAAATTATGGAATAACTCTCCCAAGATCACAGAACTAGAATCCATCAGGGAGGACGTGGACTTCTCACTTTGTTTTTCATTTTTTTTCATTGCACCAAAGGGCGAGATTACTAATTTACCCAAATTCCTTCTCCTTATGCCTGCTTCTGTCATTTTTCACTCCATCTTTGACTTGTCTGGTATTCATTTATTAATGATAATTTTTCAAAAGCCATTTAAGCATTGTTTGGTCTCAGTATTATAGACACAGTACCTAGTGTAGGGTAGCCAGCCGATGGTCTAGAAGACATTTATGATGACTCTAGATGCAATCTTTTGTTGCTCAGTCTCTCCATTTGAGTAATTTCAGGACACAGTGGAAACATAGAGGAGCCAAAACTGCTCTGCAGTGTGTAGCACCTTGTCATTCTGTACCATTGCAGGCAAGGATCAGAAGATTGAGGTCTGTCATTTCCAGGCCGTTATGCGTTCAAACCAGTGAGGGTGCCTCTAGTAACTTGTTCCAGTTTTTCTTGTTGCAAACATCCCGTTACACTGGAATAAGGCTCCATTTATGTCTGCCTTTCCTTCTAAATAGGGGGACAGCTTTCTGATCTTGTCGATCTCTGAATTCTCAACATATAGCCAAGCACTTGGCACATAGAAAAGCTCAAGAGCCAGAGGCTGGGCTCAGTGCTGGATGTGAATCTATTTAATACTTATTGCAGCCATGCCAGGTAGCTTGGGTTGTGCCCGTATCACAGATGAGGAAACCATATCTTAGATTACATCACTTGTTTAATATCACATAGCTTTTATATACTAAAACAGAGGTCTTTCTCTGTTTTAAAACAGTGTTTTTGAGGTATAATTTACATAAAACATGTATTTAAATTATACAATTTAATAACTTTTGGCCTATGTATAGACACAAGAAGATCTCATAACCACAATCGAGATAGTGAACATATCCATCACCCCCGAAAATGAACCAGGATTTAAATCCAGAGCTGATTCCAGAGCCCTTGTTTTCCCTCCAACAATTAGTGTATGGGAATCGAGCCTTAGCTACAGCCCTTTCCTCCTGACTGCTCTCTAATGAGGGTTTTAAATTGTCGAGATAATATAAAGAACATCTTTCACAACACAATTTTCCATCAGTAAAAGAATGAATAAATAAATGTGGTATTGCAATGGGATGAATACCCCAGTGAAATCAATGAATTACACTCTCACATAACAACATGGATGTGTTGTAGAAACATAACAGGTAAATAAGTAAATAACGCTACAGAGATAATCCCATTTTTATGAAAGCCAGAGCAAATCTAAATGTGTAATTTAGGCATATTTATATACATACAAAAGTAAGAATGATTAACACACAATTCAAGAGAGGGGTTACTTCTGAGAGAAGCAGGGAGGAGCATGGAGGTAGATGCATTATTGGTAATATTTTAAGCGTGGGTTTGGTAATGAGTTCTTAAATATTCATTATGTTACATACTTTGTATCTTTGATTTAATCTAATCAAAGGATCATTAAAAACAAATTACTCTGTTAGTATAAACATGTATGCTCTAATGAACTATTTTCATTATTTTGAGGAAAAGATTACTTAATATGGGATAGTGTAAATCCAAACTACTTTAATTCAGTATGTAGTGAAAAAAAAAAGGTTAGAGCCCTTGGTAAAGGGTCTAGGTTTGTGGTGAAGGGACTAATATACTGAATAAGAGAAAAGGAACAATTAGTTATTTAATAATGTGGATGAAAACATGTTATTGTGAAACACATTATTGCATGAAAACCACATCCTGGTCATAATCATGGAGTTGCTGGTTGGGCCATAAACTATGTTTTTGTTTGGATCCATTTCCACCATTCCTGGTTTTCTTTGTTGTTGTATCTGGCAGGGTAGGGGGGGAGGAGGGAGATAGGAGAGTACAAATTAGGTCAGGATGTCTCATGTCTAAGTATATCGAAGGTAAAAGCAGCATATAGCCAAAAAAGTGCAATAATTTTGACACCTTATAAAGCTATCTAAAATATTAACCATGAGTCAACCCCAAAGAGATTTAATTCTGGGGGGGAAGTAGCACCAAAGACTGGATAAGTGTCCTGCAGAAAGGACTAGAATATATGTTGGTATCCTCTTAAATAATGCTGCGTGTAGTTTCATCTGTTCTACCTCTATTTTTATGTAATACTTGCTAAATGAAGGCTAAGTTTAATTCTAGTTATAATTGCATTTTCTAATTTTTAAAAGCATAGCAGATTTAAAAAGAAAAATGAGCCTGGGGTAATCTGTATTTCACAGTTAAGTCCACTTTTTGGTAACTTGGCCATTTGCCAAAGAGACCATATTTCAGGCTCTACTATCCATCTGGCAGGAGCTTGTCTGATTTCCAGACAGGATCTAGTAGTCTCTGAAATGCGGGTCTTAACAGCATCCAAAGTCTACAAAACAACCGCTGGCGTGGCAGGTGATCTTCCTTTCTAAATTAAGTAATTCAACACGAGGAACTGTGGTTTAAGTTTCATTTGTGACTCTGCATTCCCTCCAGGACCAGACTGTGGGCTCTTGATGAACATTACTGACGAATTAACAGGTTTAAGAACTGCATTTATGTTCTGTGAGCAAGGCAAATTTAAACTCAATGTTTGAAAGATACTTCACCTTGTACTGAGGGATTCCATTAACATGAGCATGTCCGTGCAATTGGAGGTATTCTGTTCTCAGCACAGGGAGCTAGAGTTGCTCAAATCCTATAGGTAGTAAATGACGGAACCAGGATGTTGGTATTTACTGTTTTTTACTCCACAATGTAGTATTTCACCCACTACGCTACAGTGCTGGCTTTTATAGATTTTCAAAAAAGTTTTGTTCTTATTTAGAGGTGTAAATGGAGATTTTATTTTTAGATCAGAAAACCTGGTAATCGGTTGCAAATATTGACAAGTTGTTATTTTACACTGTTTAACAGAGAGACTTTGGAGGCAGATCCGAGTTCTAATTCCAGTCACTTACTTGTGAACTTTCCAAAAGTAAAGTTACTTTACTCCATTTCTTTATTTATAAAATGAAGTGAAATGCTGTGAAAATTAAAGGAGGTATCAATTCCTATAAAGCCTGTAACCCACCCAGGGCAAGGCATATAGAAATCAATTAATAGATGGTAATCTCCTTTTTAGCTAAAATTCTGAAATAGCTCTCTAAACAATTCTGATTTAAAGCCTCCTGGAACTCACATTTTCGTGGGAGAGACAACTAAGATAACTAACTGAAAAATATGTGTATTAGTGATACGTACTAAAGAGAAAATAGAAAGCAGAGGATTGTAAAATATTGGAAAAGAGTTGAAATTTTAGGTAGGGTGAGACCTCAAAAACAGGTAAGACCTCAAAAAGAAGAGGAGTCGACTCAACACCTGAAGAATAAGAAGGTTCTACCTGTGTGGATGTCTAAGGGAAGAGCATTTCAGGAGATGGGAGCAGCAATTGCAAAGGCCCTGAGACAGGAGTGTGCCTGATACGCTTAAGGAACTGCGTGGAGGATGGTCTGGCTGGGGTAGAATAAATAAGGGATAGAATAGTAGGAGACGAGGTCTTTGGGCCACTTCATAGAGCATGTAGAGTTTTGTAGGTCATAGTAAGAATGTTGGAAATGTCAGGGGCGTTGAGCAGAAGAGCAACATGATCTTACTTACATTTTAAAAGGATCTCTCTGGCTACTGAATTGAGAAATATACAGTTGGAGGGGAAGGAGGAGTAAGGGAAGGTAGTCGAAAGGGCAGAAGCATGGAGACCAGTTAAGAGGCTTATGTAATAATCCACGCATTACAATACCTATCTTAATGGAGTAAGTATAATGTATTCTGCCATTGAGATGCAGGATTTTTTTCCCTGCGCACCTGCTGTATTTATAAATACTAGGCGGGATGGGAGTCAGATCATTCTGGAAATCATACCATTCTGAGTTTTTTATTTTTCTTTAGTAGATTGTGGCACTATATAAAAGTCACTTTGCATATGACTTTATCTGTGTCCTGCTTGTCTGGGAAATTTTCTTTCAAATGAAGGGAGTACTTTATAAAATAGATGATCTTTGTCAGTTGTCATACTGGAGCTGTCCCTGGTGATCACCCCATGGCAACGAGGCTTACTGAGGTACTGTTCCATTGAGGTACTGTTATCGATTCTGATAACTAAAAGAAAAGTAGGTTACTAGGGCTGACGAGCACCATTGAGACGCGTGAAAACCACAGAACAGTGCTTCTCCCTCTCCCTCTGCAGACGTCACATGGAAAAGGGAACCCTCTCTGCAGGATGTCACCATGCTACTTATTCTTTTAAACCTTTTTGGTTAAGATTTGCTGCTTATGATCTTTGAAATTTGTGCTATATTTCAAGGTAGCCTGAAAAATTATTTCTGTGTGAATATATCAGAAAATTTGAGTGACCTTTTAATTTACTAGATTAAGATTCAACTTCAAATATGTGATCTTTACACAGATTGTCATGAAATTCTCAAATAAAATTTTTAATTTATATGTGTAAGTATCTGCATGTAAGGGTAGAGTTTATGTTTTCCTGAGGTGAAAAACTAGATTATCATTTTATATGTTTTGTGTATTTATACTGTAAAGTCTAAAATACTAATACAAGATGTCTATAATTAGATATCTAATTTTATGATTTATATTTTTATTTCCACAATACCTTTGTTACTGTCAGTCTCCTTGCAACAAAAGAAAAAAGTAGGAACTTGTCAATTCATGATTTTGGTTTTGTAAAGGCGCATATATGTGGCCACTACCTCCACAGCCATGATATTTAACAGTCATAGATATACAGCTATTATTTCATTATGTCTTAACAGTGGGATATGGAAGGTAGGCAGGATAGCTCCATTTTACAGCAAAGGATGTCAACATTGAGGAACACCCTCAAAGTCACTTGAGCGTAAGGCAGTGGTCTCCAGCCTTTTTGGCACCAGGGACCGGTGCTCCTATGAGAATCTAATGCCTGATGATCTGAGGTGGAGCTGAAGCAGTGATGCTAGCGCTGGGGAACTATTAGCACTGAGGAGCGGCTGCAAATACAGATGAAGCTTTGCTGGCTAGCCTGCTGCTCACCTCCTGCTGTGCAACCCAGATCCTAACAGGCCACAGACTGGCACTGGGTCCGTGGCCTAGGGGTTAGGGACTGCAGCTGTAAGGTATAAATAGACTCGGGTCTTTGGATTCTGGGCCTAGGAACTTATTCCCAACACCAGACCATTTTCATCTGCTCCGTGTAGTCTTTTTTAGATTTGTGCAGTGCTAGCAGTTGTAGAATAAATACAGATATTTTGCAAGAAGATTAATTCAGTAGCAGTAAATAGTGATGATGGTGTTCTTCTAAGTAAACTTTCCAACTGATGGGCTTCTTACAGAAAGAGCGCAAGTAGTTGAAACATAGCTCTATCATTTTTGAAATGTTCCTTGACGTCCTTTTAGAAACTTGCATTAAATCCAGAAAGGCATCAACACATGCTTTTAAAAATAGATAAATCCTCACAAATGGAATGTTGAGTGAAAGAAGCAAGTCGAAGAAGAGAACTACGTCCCTTTATAGAAAGTTCCAGTACAGGCAAACAAAGCTGTGGTGTTAGAAGTCAGGATAGCAGTTCCCTTGTTTTGGGGAGCGTGGTGGAGTGTTGAATTGACCTGGGTCCTATTTATAGAGGTATTTCTTTGGAAGGGTTTATTGACTTTTTTATTCTTAAGTTAAACTCTTAAATAAATATTTTCAAAGGTAATAGTTAGTTTAAATGCTTTCAACTTGAGCAGTTCTTATATACATTTTTTTTCTGATTATAAACTGCCATTTCCCAGCAAAAGTCAATTACCTTTTTTTGTTCCTGAGCACATTGCATTTGGGGTTGAGGGGGAGGGAGGCAGTTCTTGGAGCCTCTTTGTCACAGAACCAGTTGCCATGGTAAAGTCCATCATAAGATGCTTACCAAAATGACTTTCTTGCTTACACTTTTTAAGATGTTATGGGAAGAAGGGCATTAAAGAAGGCTCCCCAGGTAGGATGTTAATCTGTATCAAAACAGACACCACTAGAAATGTTTTCATGGAATTCTGATAAGGCTTAGAGCAGAGCTTTAGTCAGCTTCTTATAATTTAACAATTTCACACTGATTTTTTTCCATATCAATGGATTCAGAAGAGCACAAATAGTTGAACAATAGCTCTATCATTTTTGAAATGTTCCTTGAGGTCAGAGTCCAAAGGAAATGAGGTTGAGGCTAGAAATTACTTTGAGCAAAACTAAATTTTAATAAAAATGGAAACTGTTGGTCACAGCCATGATGTTTCTCTGGGCCTCTAATGTTAAACTAAATCCATAAGCTTTCTGGCCACAGTAGACAGGAAGAACTTAAAAGACTCTGTGGGTCAGCAAAAGCTTTTGCAGTCTGGGGCGTTAGAGACTCAGGCCTATGGGAATCATTATATTTTGGGTCACGCTCACGATGATGAACAGTTTTCTTGCAAAGCATTGCTTCTTTTCCTAAATGTGACCAGTGTGTGTTTGTTTGTTTGTTTGTTTGTTTGTTTGTTTGTTTGTTTGTTTTGGGGGCTTGTTTCAAATCACTTTAAATTGAAAGAAAGGAAGGAGGAAAGGAGGAAATTTTAAATGCTTCTGTCAGCTATTTACACACTATGGCTTCTTCCTCCCCCCCCCACCCCCCCATCCCCCCCATCTGCAGTGTTCTGTCTCATCAGAAGAGGAAAGACCTATTTCCATCAGGAGACCTAAAACACCAACCTCAAGTGACTTCTCTGACCTTAATACTCAAACGAACTGGACCAAGTCACTTCCCTTGCCAACCCCAGAAGAGAAGATGCGACAGCAAGCTCAAACAGTCCAGGCTGATGTGGTTCCTATTAACATAACTGGTATGCTTTGCTATGCAGACAAGGTTCAAATGTACTTGGGAAAATGACTATGGCTTTTTGTTTGTTACATGCTCTTAGCTTTTCATTTATATACCAAAGGTAAGTAGCTGTGGTTTGACTTCCTGATCTTTGTTTAATGAAGAAATACTAAAACATACATATATGTATACATGTAAAATATCTATCGCTTTTAAGTTAGAAGACTGTATCACCAAAGGTTGATGTCAAAGAACTCAGTGGTCCAGCCATTCCTCTAAAGTGTGTCTTTTTAAATTGAATGGCTTTTAAAAAATATTTTTGTTATATGGGGACATGTTCTAAATGTGATCTTGGATAAGAAAAAATTATGTTTCTCTTCTAAAAGGCTATTTTAAGTAATATTTATAGGAATAATGAAATAAGTTATTTTGTGATGTTTCTTAATGATAGGTTTCCTTGCCTTCTTGATTTCTCAAGTAGAAAAAGGAAAAAAATTACTTGAAATATCAAATGAATTAATAATAATAACTATAAATACTTTTAAAAACTCAGTAGGGTGATAAAATTATATTTTGATCTCTAATTTGAATATTATAATCTTTAAATAAAAATCCATTCCTTCTGAATATAAAATTTTAGAATATGTCACAATAAACTGGAATATGAATATTGATTGCCAACTGTGAAATTTAAATTCTTTTAGAATATTATACTCAGGTTTTGATCATCTGTGGTAATTAAAAATTACAAATAAGGTACATGAAGCTCAAAACAATATTTCACAAACTTAGATGAGCCATTAAAAAATATCAAAGTTTTTCTGTTTTATCACTTCGGTGGCCTGCAAACAGGATAGGTCAGTAGTTTGGGGCATGTACACAGTGCTAAATAGATAATTAAGAGTTAATAGCTTCAGCCATTGGGCTGTATGTTCAAGAGAAATAGATTACTGATATCATTGATAACCAGTTCATTCAAAGCATGGCCAATAAGGCCACAACCTAAAAAAAATCATGTGAGCAATAAGAATGAGTTTTTATAAAATATTAGATGAAAACCCATCGCCACTCTCTGTGCTACTGAGGCTACTGTTGTTGACTGCTGTTAGAAAGATTTTTACAATGGCACTGATGAACTTTTAAGGGACTAATAACATTTTGATAGTTATTGAAGAATTTTTAAAAACCTTACAGGACATTTAAAATTACATTTTGAACTGTATTTTGAATTCCAGAGAAATTTAATAAGTGTGTGAATTATTTTAAATTCCATGTGCATTTTCCCACATTTATTATAAGCCTTAAAGGAATAGCATGGGCATTTTAATCCATTTTCTTTGCAAATAACATCTTCATCTTTCTAAATGTGATTCTTGTTCACCTAGATTATATTTTTTAAAGATTATTTTTATAAGAAGCTATGTTTCAGGACAAAGTATAATGTTTATTGCTCAATGAAATACATGGATGCATATTTTCTATAAGAAAATGCATTACATTATTTGATTAAATGCAGCAGAAATGTAATTACATTATATATGCTTAAATGCCTCAGGAATAATATAAGAAGATTGTGCTATGAAATATGACAATCCTTAATGGAATTAGGATAAAATGCATTATCATGAGATTAGTACATTTAAAACTGAGTAACTAGAGTTTTAGGAGTAAAGAATTATTTGCCATGAACTACATTGTCATGACAGTGGACAGTATCCTTCCTTTGAGCTTTAATTCACTCTTGTTTGATGTCTAAGTAGATATGAATTACACAGAGTTTAAAAGGAGGCCTTCAGAATGCCACACAGGAAGGGTGAATGACAATAAAGAAATGAGCACTGTGAGCTATGTCAAAATACAATGTACTTTTGATTGAGTGATTAACATTTTTAGAAATGTAGAAGTTAAAAGTAATAATTAATTACATATTTATTGCTTCATTTTCTGGATATATGTGTTCACATACATACACATATATTTCATAAAGGGAGTGGTTTTTCTAATCTGGTATAAAGAAGTATTAAATTAAAAATTTTTCGCTTTTAGTGGTTGAATTGATATAGATTATACAGCTTCCTGCTATTCAAATGACATATTTCTAAAGCCCTAGAAGACTTTTGAGATAAAAATGTAGCTGTCTAAAGGGAATTACGTGCTCATTCATTTGGGTGAACAGTGATGCTCTAGTTTGATTTTCAGTGAGATTCAGCTAAGGGAAAAGTGCCAACAAATATATTATTTCAAATCCAAAGTGAAGCCCACCAGGCGTAGAGGTAAAACATTAGTACAATGAGCTGCCAGCTTGAAATTGATTTAATCCCTTTAGTCCTAGTTTTGTGGGAACTCAGCATGTTCTAAATGTTGAAGAGAAAACAATGTTTAAAATAAAATGTACATATGAGTATGTTTCATCATCTGTTGTGTGGGATAACAACTCTTCCACCTGGAAGGTAAATAGTAGATATACTTAAACAGTTTTTACAAACTGGTTTTGTACTAATGTTTGAGCTAGCTAAGTTTATTTCTAAGTATAGTAACCATCACTGACTAATGCTATTTTTCAATGAAAGGGAATGATTCAGTTCCTCTCGACTCAACAGATACTTACTGAATAACTACTTTTGTGGCAGACACTGAGCTGAATGCCACAAAGGATGCTGAGGTACATGAATCATGGTCCCTACCCTCAAGAAATGTATATAGTGCAGCAGGGGACACCATCCTTTTAGGTCACAACGCCAGATGGAGAGTTTGGTGCCTTTAATGGTGATGTTTATCCTTGTGGTTTGTTTCTTAATTTCCTTGGAGTTTAGGTGGTTTATCTTTTGCTTTTGTTTAGGGAGCAAAATTGAAGACTAAATGCAACTATCTGTTAATACTTTGTCCATTCTTAATGCCTTAATACAAGGAAATTTTTTTCCTCTGCTGCAGGAAATTAATGGACCATTGAAGTCATGACATGCCACTTACAAATGCCATATATGCTATTGCACATAGTGATCCATTTATTACAGTGATGGTACCGTCTGGTGTTTCCGGGTCTTCTCTCAGTCATTTCTGTTTTTCTCCATTAGGAGCAAAGTTGCACACATTTTCAAGTTTGCAAGCATTTATTTAAGTTTATTGCTTAGTAGGTGAAATGTGTTTTGATCACTCTGATTAGGTAAAATTCTCTTCACAACTTACTCCTATTAAAATAGGTACATTGTTCAAAACATACCTACTTTGAATGTGTGTCAATATTGCTAAAAAGGGTGAATATTTTTATACTTTTCTTATAAGAATGATAAAAGTATATAATTTGTGTGTATATACAAATTTAAATCTCTTTTTGAGGAGATAACCACTTAACAAGGTCAATACTATAAAACTTTCTTTAATTCAACTGTGAAGTAATTAAAGTAGACCAACCCAAAACTTATACTTTATTTTTAATGCTTTCCCATTGTGTGTCAATCACACAAGCTTACACACTCTAGAAAGAAAAAAAGGCCTGTGGATATGGCAATCTGGGTTTGATTGCAACATGACCTAAAATGTCTGAATTCAGATTAACTTTTAAAAATGATTATGAAATAGAGAAGTTTGGCTTTAACAACAACGGTGCTACTGGGTCTCATTGTGATAAAAGTACTTTATCATTATAAGGCTTTTTATTTTTCATTATAGTTGTATCTCACACCATAGAAATTTCCACAGTCTATCCAAATTGTTGGCCTCCTTGATTGGAAGAAAAAACTCTTCATCCAAGAATTCTTGATTAAGTTATTTGTTTCATCACAGAGCAAGACATTATAATGGTCTCTGGAGTCGACTAAATGATTAAAATATGTTTATTGCCATCATCACATACACGGTGATATAAAAAGTGATTTTGGTGACCAGAGGAGTTAAGTGAAACACTTCCAAAATGATCCATTTTTAAAATAATGAAGAATCACTCTTCTGGTATATTGTTATCAAATTTGCATTTGCCACTCCAGCTCATTTGAAAATGAGATCCAGGTGCTTCCTTTGGAAGGACACACATAGAAATTGGAAAACAGCCTTATGATGATAATCTGCTTTCCTTCCTTTTTTGCCCTTCAGCATTCATTCATCATCATATGACTGGCTAACATCATTATTAATACCTTCTTATCATTTTACAACAAGCTTCTGGAAGAAAGTGCATGGTGTCAGCCTGCTTGAAAATAACATTGCTTTGCTTGTTCTACTACTCTACATTAGGGGAGAATTTCGATCGCCAGGCCAGCCTTCGGCAGTCTCTAATTTACACAGACACTCTGGTAAGACGGCCGAAGAAAGTCAAAAGGAGAAAGACTATTACAGGAGTCCCTGACAACATACAGAAGGAGCTAGGTATGGCTCATCAGAACTGTATTCCGTTGCCCTCATTGCTGCTCAGCATTACTATGCTAACCTCATCTGTGGTGCTTATGAAATCGACACATTCTGATAGCCATTTGGTGCCGCAAAGGGCCAGCTTTTCTGAACGATGCACCGGGTACAAATTTTAATGCGCCATGCAGATGATGTATTGAATTTTGGTGAGAACGTAAGAGGAGACGCTTGTATAAAAACTATTAATTGGGATGATAGAAATTCACAGTTATGTCATCATCTCTACATACCTTGAACAGTAGGGATTTCCACAATTAAATTTGCTTTTAGGTCTTAAGTTTTCATAAAACCAACAACTCATTCTAGGACTTCAAATTATGATATGGACTTCATCAGTTATACTGGCAATATTGATGGCATTTGTCATCAAAGAGACAGCAGTGTAGGGTAGTTAGTAAATACCAATATGATAGAAAATAGTCTTTCATGTTGGGTAGTACATTTATGTACTTCGAATGAAACAACTTGATAAGTTTTTGATTCGATATTTTTCAACCTGTGATGAAAACAACAAAAAAATATTTTTTTGGCTGGTGGAGAGCATTATTTACTTCCTGTTTACTTATTCATTTGTTTCTGCTTATCTTTGTATATGCTGTGGATCATCCGTTCATTCTTTTCTCTATATATTTACTTCCTCTCTCTGGTTTTTAATGGGCCCATTGGGAATATCTGCAGAAGCAGCATAGCATACTGGGTCAGGAGCTGGGACTCTGGGCCAGACTGTGGATTTGAATCCTAGCTCTGCCACTAACTCTCTAGGTGACTGTGAGCTGGTTACTTCACCTTTCTGAGTCAACTTCCTCATTTGAAAAATGGAGTTGGTGATGTTAATAGAACCTACCTCATAAGGTCATTTGAGGGTTTAATGAATTTGTACAGGTGAAGCATTTGTGCCTGGTACTACATGAACATAATAGCTGCTACTGTAATTATTGTAAGGAACTTACATAAGACTGCCTTTCCTGAAATTTGCTTCTTTCTCTTCTGTGGACTTATTTCACTTGATATTTTTACTTGTATTTAGTATTAAAGGTTATACTGTAGAAACTCAGAATCATATTTCTGAGTTTCTGCACTTCCTATTAGTCTTTTAGTCAAGATGAATTTATCCTAGCAATAATGATGTATCTGTTACAGCACTTTGAAGTAGCATTTCAGCTTTAGATGCTACAGACACTGTTCCTGTGTATTTTTTTCCCAACACTCCTGCTCATTCTTCTTTACCTGGCCATCTTTTTTTTTAAACTGCCATCAAATTTTACAGTATGTGTGCTTTGCCTTCCAGACTGCAGCAACAATGGCACAAGAAAAGCAGTGCTTTGCCTCTGCTCTAGGTAGCTTCAGTGACACAGATGGCTTATGGGTGCTTGTTTTATCCCATAGCATAAGTGTTCATTATAAACAAAGGCCAGATCGCATCCGCAGGGTTTGTGAAGTCTGTATTCGGTTCCTGTCCCCACATGCTGCTTCTTTTAGTGGGCCAGTCTTCTTATGTCCTGTTCTTTCGGACTCTTTTTTTTCTTCTTCTTCTTCTTTAGGTGACAGCTAACTGATTTGAGAAATAAATCTGTATGTATATGTATGGTAGATGCTTAATGGGCTAATTTCTTACAGTGCTCAGGTAACATTTGTAATTCAACTGATCTTTTAGATGTGCCTTAACTAAAAGGAGTGACTTTAAAGAAGGCCCTTGATAAAATGGGTCCCCAACCCCTGGGCCATAGACTGATATCAGTCAGTCCATGGCCTGTTAGGAACCTGACTGCACAGCAGGTGAGTGGCAGGCGAGCAAGCAAAGCTTCATCTGTATTTGCAGCCGCTCCCCAGCACTAGCATCCCCGCCTTGGCTCCACGTCAGATCATCAGGCATTAGATTCTCATAGGAGCACCGGACCTGGTGCCAAAACGGTTGGAAACTGCTGCTTTATAAAATAACAAGGTTGGTGTTTTGAGGTAGGCTGCATTTTAAGTGGCTTTCCAACCAAAATAGGTAGGTTTTGAATAGCTTTGTGCAAAGGGTGTAAGAATAATTTGGCCCAGATAAAGATACACGTACACATAAGTATTAAATATTAATGGTTTATATATGTACATAATATGAGTTCTAGAACCTTAGACTTACGAACTTGTATCATTTTTATTACTCAGCCATCCAGTATGGGGCCAGCCAATCGCTCATTTACCTCTTCGACCTTACTGGAATGATCTGGCCAGCTTGATAAACTGTATCTTCTGTGATTTTAATATGTTTAAAATGAATGTTTGAGTCTCTGGAGCTCACATTTATTTCTCTTTTACATGTGATGTGGAACCACTACTAATGCTGGAGGAAAGAAAATAGCATTCCCCATATCATCTATGTTACGGTTGTTGCCAGATGTGAGACTGTTGATGCCATTGCAAAGTTAGTGACATGACCTGGATCACAGCCGAAGGTCAACTGAGACAGCAGTGTCTAAGTTGAGCTAGTTTTTAAAAAATAGACAATTAGACAATTACTCTAGTTTTATAGAAAGGCTAGTTGCAAGGATTGATGGATAGAATGAGGGAAAATAACATTTGAATACAGAAAAATTTAGGGGAAAATTTGGATCATACATTTTCTTAGTTCATTTTATGACTTGTGGTTGACATGGGCCTTTCTTCTAATATTTTTTAGTATAAAATAAAATGTCACTTGGAAACTTCTTGCTGCTTAACTATTGAGTACTAAAAATAAATGCTTCATGTTTTCCTTAAAAATTAGTCTTCTCTAAATATAAAGCATAGGATAGTATGGCTGAGTCAAATAAATTAGATTTTAAAAAAGAAATAATTATCTGAAAGGAAGACATTCACTTAAAAAGATGTACTCTGTCCACTAGACACTTCCTAAGTTGCCAGGGTTTCGATTTTTAAAAACCTAACCAGAGGTGTTTCCAGAATTGGAGAGTTTGATTATGCTTCATTATATGTATTTTTACTTCAAAATTCATAAATAGTGTACTCTAGAGACTAGCCAATATACAATGCTTTAAAATCAAGGTATGATATTTACTGTTTACTTCCAAAGCATATTTGATGACTTATAATTTATTTCCTTCCATTTAAATGAATTAGACAAAATTTCAATTTTTTCTTTAATCTTATTATCCTAAACATACATAGAAATATATTTGAATATCATTTCATGTTTTAGAATCAGATAGGATTATTTCGTTGATACATAATTATATTTGGCTCCTAAATAGATTAGATACTCCTGGAACTTATCCCAATATTTGTTCCCCAAGCAGAAAAAACCTCATTCAGAAGGAATTCCCTTCTGAATAATTTTTGGTAGTTTGTACTAAAAACATTACTAAAGAACTGACAAGACTATTTAAAAATTCATATACTAAACCTTAAATAAACTAACTTGTAGATTTCCATTATGGTTGATTACATGCTTTTTTAAAAAAATGGAAATCCCTTATATAATAATGAAAAGTATACACAATTATTTTCTTACATTTTATTTGAAAATCAGATAAATGCCATCAAGATTTTAGCAGCACCTGAGTGATTTACATTTGTTTTTAGTTATCTTTTTGTAGTCTGTTTTTGTTCTTTAGTTCTAATCAATATAGCATTCATCCGTATCTATAATATTGCGATACTTTTTCTGCTGTCAAAATATTGGATGATCTGTTTTGGGAATAGAAGTTTGGTGGCCCTTTTGTTAAATGACATACAAGTGTTTCAT
>NW_011888805.1:8806665-8809462 GCF_000151845.1 Pteropus vampyrus
CGCTCCCCAGCGCTAGCATCCCCGCCTTGGCTCCACGTCAGATCATCAGGCATTAGATTCTCATAGGAGCACCGGACCTGGTGCCAAAACGGTTGGAAACTGCTGCTTTATAAAATAACAAGGTTGGTGTTTTGAGGTAGGCTGCATTTTAAGTGGCTTTCCAACCAAAATAGGTAGGTTTTGAATAGCTTTGTGCAAAGGGTGTAAGAATAATTTGGCCCAGATAAAGATACACGTACACATAAGTATTAAATATTAATGGTTTATATATGTACATAATATGAGTTCTAGAACCTTAGACTTACGAACTTGTATCATTTTTATTACTCAGCCATCCAGTATGGGGCCAGCCAATCGCTCATTTACCTCTTCGACCTTACTGGAATGATCTGGCCAGCTTGATAAACTGTATCTTCTGTGATTTTAATATGTTTAAAATGAATGTTTGAGTCTCTGGAGCTCACATTTATTTCTCTTTTACATGTGATGTGGAACCACTACTAATGCTGGAGGAAAGAAAATAGCATTCCCCATATCATCTATGTTACGGTTGTTGCCAGATGTGAGACTGTTGATGCCATTGCAAAGTTAGTGACATGACCTGGATCACAGCCGAAGGTCAACTGAGACAGCAGTGTCTAAGTTGAGCTAGTTTTTAAAAAATAGACAATTAGACAATTACTCTAGTTTTATAGAAAGGCTAGTTGCAAGGATTGATGGATAGAATGAGGGAAAATAACATTTGAATACAGAAAAATTTAGGGGAAAATTTGGATCATACATTTTCTTAGTTCATTTTATGACTTGTGGTTGACATGGGCCTTTCTTCTAATATTTTTTAGTATAAAATAAAATGTCACTTGGAAACTTCTTGCTGCTTAACTATTGAGTACTAAAAATAAATGCTTCATGTTTTCCTTAAAAATTAGTCTTCTCTAAATATAAAGCATAGGATAGTATGGCTGAGTCAAATAAATTAGATTTTAAAAAAGAAATAATTATCTGAAAGGAAGACATTCACTTAAAAAGATGTACTCTGTCCACTAGACACTTCCTAAGTTGCCAGGGTTTCGATTTTTAAAAACCTAACCAGAGGTGTTTCCAGAATTGGAGAGTTTGATTATGCTTCATTATATGTATTTTTACTTCAAAATTCATAAATAGTGTACTCTAGAGACTAGCCAATATACAATGCTTTAAAATCAAGGTATGATATTTACTGTTTACTTCCAAAGCATATTTGATGACTTATAATTTATTTCCTTCCATTTAAATGAATTAGACAAAATTTCAATTTTTTCTTTAATCTTATTATCCTAAACATACATAGAAATATATTTGAATATCATTTCATGTTTTAGAATCAGATAGGATTATTTCGTTGATACATAATTATATTTGGCTCCTAAATAGATTAGATACTCCTGGAACTTATCCCAATATTTGTTCCCCAAGCAGAAAAAACCTCATTCAGAAGGAATTCCCTTCTGAATAATTTTTGGTAGTTTGTACTAAAAACATTACTAAAGAACTGACAAGACTATTTAAAAATTCATATACTAAACCTTAAATAAACTAACTTGTAGATTTCCATTATGGTTGATTACATGCTTTTTTAAAAAAATGGAAATCCCTTATATAATAATGAAAAGTATACACAATTATTTTCTTACATTTTATTTGAAAATCAGATAAATGCCATCAAGATTTTAGCAGCACCTGAGTGATTTACATTTGTTTTTAGTTATCTTTTTGTAGTCTGTTTTTGTTCTTTAGTTCTAATCAATATAGCATTCATCCGTATCTATAATATTGCGATACTTTTTCTGCTGTCAAAATATTGGATGATCTGTTTTGGGAATAGAAGTTTGGTGGCCCTTTTGTTAAATGACATACAAGTGTTTCATATATTTTTGAAGGCCTTTAGAAAAATATTGTTATTTTGATAACAAAGTTGTAACTGGTCTATAGATGGTGAAGAAATGGCTGTATTCCCATTTTCAGAAGCTTAGAATGGTGTCACATTCAAAATTGTTACCCAAAAGAATCAGGACTTTGTTTATGGCTCTTAAAGACAGACAAAAATCTACCACTGACGCCACGCAACAAGTACTACAGATTTAGAAGAAAAAGATATTAAAACCCATTGATGAATAGAATAAAGTATCTTAAATGTTTGGAATCAAACTAGTACAGACCGATTCAGCCATACAAGTCAACCCCCCAACTTCTTAAATGGCAAATGGCAAAGACTTTTACCTTTTGTTTTTCTTAAAGTGGATTTTTCTTCTGCTCCTGCCCTTTTGACTACTTTCCCTCTCTCTGAGGAAGAACCTCGTGTGTATATATGTGAATGTGTGTTTGTGTGTGTGTGTGTTTAATGAGTGGGTACTTGGCAGACGGTAGGGGGAAGGAAATTGATTCTGTTGGCTGATGATACAAGTACAAAAATGAGTCTCCATCATCACATCACATCACAGTGAGGAAAGGACTTTCGCCTGAGAAATCTTCCTTTCCTCGGGGTGACATCTCCTTGCGGTTTATAACAAGTATACTGCTGCCATTTTTGTAATATGCTTTGCTATTTGGATGAGCAATAGGCTTTATATCCAGTAAGGTACACATGGCATGCAGTGGTTGATTTATGTGGGGTAGAGAGGGAGTTCTCTGGAATCCCATCATCATTAGAGTCCTTGCCAGGTGAACAGTGATGTTCTGCCAGCGTCGTTCAGCGAAGCCCGTACTTGAGATATTTCAGGTCCTTATTGGGTGATAACAATGTAGAGAGAATTATGGT
>NW_011888805.1:8810247-8816438 GCF_000151845.1 Pteropus vampyrus
GAAAAGAAACTAGATCAAATAGAGAAGGTTTTGTTTGTTTTAAGTACAGCAGAGTCAGAAGGAGGTGAGGGTACAGACGATGAACTAAGATGTTGGTTTTTATTTTTAGGTAACAGGCCTCTTTCTGCTTTATCTCCAGCATCAGGCACTGGCCAAGATGATGTTGGTGGTCACTCAGGGTACACCCCAGACCACTACTCAACACTAGGAAGGCTCGACAGCTCTCGGTCTGCCGGGCAGCGCTCGGAAACCAGGGACTCCAGCTGTCAGACTGAGGAAGTGAAAGTCGTGCCGCCTTCAATGAGAAGAATCAGGGCACAGAAGGGGCAAGGCATTGCTGCCCAGCTGAGCCACTTCTCCGGCTCCTCTGGGAACATGTCTGTGCTGAGTGACTCTGCGGGCATTGTGTTCCCTTCTCGCCTCAACAGCGATGCTGGGTTCCACAGTCTCCCACGTTCCGGAGGGAAGGCCAACCTTCAGTCCCTCGAGCCACAGCTGGGTGCCCCGAGCCCTGCGGAAGACCTGGACGGCACTTTCCCCTACCAGTTAGGGGGTGCTTCAAGGACTGGAGTACATTTGAGGCCCAAGTCCCAGGAGCTGAGGTACTTTGAGAGTGAAAATGGAACAGGCCCAGCATGTGTGGTGTCGCCGCACGCGACCTACTCCACCAGCATCATCCCAAATGCCACCCTCTCCTCCTCCTCGGAGGTTGTTGTTATTCACACTGCTCAGAGTTCAGGGAAGCTGGACAGTAAAATTACCAGCTCCCCTTCATACATAAAAATAAAATCCAGAGACCGCCTCCTCTCCAGGCACGCTGGGAAAGATGACCGCCAGCCTCTCAGTGGTAACTGGGATGAGGGTCACACCCCCGTCCCTTCACGGGCCCTCGATCCCCACTCCCCCAGTGCAAGCACACTGTCGTCCCTCTGTGATTCGGCAGTCTCTCTAAATACCCCAGCAAATCGGGAGAACGGGTCCCATGCCGTGGCCTATAACTGTAGAAACAACCCGAGCTTCCCAGCCCAGCCCCAGGATGGGGTTGGCAAGAGTGAGTCCAGTTATCCAGGAGGTAGAGGGCATGGCAGCTCAGAGAACTGGGACTACAGTTCCTCAGGGAGCGGGCGGGCGTCCCCACTGAAGCCTCATTTGGCAACCCCTGGTTACTCCACTCCGGGAAGTCACGTGAGCAGCAGCAGTTTAGACCAGATGTCCAACAAAGACGATGCCAGGTCTCTGTATTCAGAGGACCACGACGGCTACTACCCACCTGTGCACACCAGCTCTGGACACGGACCTGGGAATCAGTGCAGTAGCAGCAATGGCTTTGGGAACCCCAGGCACAGCGTGGTCAATGTTTTTGATGGAAGAGCTCAGAAGAACCAAGAGGACCGGTCAAATTACCATGACAAATCCCTTTCGCGAAACATCTCTTTGAAGAAAGCAAAGAAGCCTCCTCTGCCACCCTCTCGGACGGACTCTCTGCGCAGGGTCCCCAAGAAGAACACCCAGACTAACGGGCAGGTGCTCAACGAGAGCCTGATCGCCTCGCTCCAGCACTCGCTGCAGCTGAACCTCCCCGGCAAGGGCGGCCTCTCGCCCGCCCAGAGCCCCTGCAGTGACTTGGAAGAGCCCTGGCTGCCTCGCTCCCGCAGCCAGAGCACGGTGAGCGCGGGCAGCAGCATGACTTCTGCCACCACCCCCAACGTCTCCTCCCTGTGCGGGGTCACTCCGTCACAGAGTGACACGAGCAGCGTCAAGTCCGAGTACACAGACCCTTGGGGTTACTACATCGACTACACGGTGCTACCGGATGACCCGGGGAACCCCAGCGGGGGCTGTTCGGCCAGCAGTGGGGCACCAACTGGAAATGGGCCAGTCCACCATGTCCAAGAGGGGTCCAGGGCCGCCGTGTCCCAAGTGCCTGGTGGCTCAGTCAAACCAAAGATCACATCCCCGGAGAAGTCACATAGAGTCACTTCTCCATCCAGTGGGTATTCCAGCCAGTCGAATACACCCACAGCACTCACCCCTGTGCCTGTGTTTTTAAAGTCAATGTCACCAGCAAATGGGAAAGGGAAGACCAAGCCCAGGGTTCCGGAGAGGAAGTCCTCTCTGATATCGTCAGTGTCCATCTCCTCATCGTCCACGTCCCTTTCTTCTAATGCGTCTACAGAAGGAAGCGGCACTGTGAAGAAGCTGGATTCAGTGCCAGCCTCTCCGCTCGCTGTTCCTCCCCAACATTCTCTTCCGTCTCCATGTCCTGCTGACAAGTCTCCTTTTCTTCCTCCTCCCCCACCTTTAGCAGATTCTCCCGGGGGCTCTCCTCTGCCTCAGTCTCCCCTTTTCCCCCCTCCACCACCAGAAGTTCTTATGCCCTTCTGTCCAACCGACGCATGCTTTCCTCCGCCCCCAACGGGCCGTAGCCCCCTTTTCCTGGACTCCTCTGCCTCGGTGCCACCCCCTCCACCGTCTTTACCTTCCTTGGTTCCACCACCTGCCCCACCCCTTGATCCCAAATTGATGAAAGATGCCAGGCCTTCTTTCAAGAAATCTGGCCAGCCAGACTCCTCCCGGGAGGCCTTCAGACAGCCTGCTACCAAGGAGGAGGGTGGCAGACCCCCCATGCCCTTGATCACCACGGAAGCATTGCAGATGGTACAGTTGAGGCCCGTGAAGAAGAACTCAGGAACCGAGGGAGCACTGTTATATGAACAAACATCTCAGGAAAAAGGAACTCCGATCGTGCCCCAGTATCATTTAAAGCCATCTGCTTTCCTGAAATCCCGAAATAGCATAAATGAAATGGAGAGTGAAAGCCAGCCTGCCTCCGTGACAAGCTCGCTTCCGACTCCTGCCAAGATCATGAGTCAGGGTCACCAGGATGGTGCAGCCGAGCGTGGCCGCCAGAGCCGCAGCCAGGGTAGTGCTGGGGAGGCAGAGGCTGGGCACGGCCCCGGGCACGCTCCGCGCCAGGGGTCCCCCGGCCCATCGCCCAACAGGAAGCCACCCCCCATTTCCAAGAAGCCCAAACTGTTCCTGGTGGTGCCACCTCCGCAGAGAGATTTCACAGCAGAGCCAGCAGAGACCGTGAGCGAAGCAACGCCGAGCCCCACGAGGGGAGAGGCCAGAGAGAGTTGTGCAGCTCGGGCTGGTTCCGATGAGACCGACTCCGGCAGCTCGGTTCTTGAGGGAAGAGCTGCAGGATCTGCATCCCCAGGCAGAGTGGAAGCCAATGTCCCCATGGTGCCGCCCGATGCTTCGCCAGACCCCAAGCTGGAGGCACCAGGCACCGAGAACAGTCCGGACAGAGGGGCCAGTGTGGAGAGCTGTCTGTCTCTGCAGGACCCAGGGCGTGAGTCTGGTTTTTTCTCTTATTCCCCTCCAACCATATGCAGCTGAGGCAGTAGGGCTGGTGCATGTTCATGTTAAAGCAGGCACTGTGGGCTAACTCTTCCCTTCCTGTGCCGCTCACACTTAGGTGACCAACTTGGCATTTTCTGAATTTTTTTAAAAACCTAGATCTAGATCTAGAGCTTACAGAAGGGCAGAAGAGAGAGGGGTGGGGTGGCCTACAGCAGCAAGCTGGGTATTAAATAGCAAGTGAGTAATCTCCCTTCTGGAGAGCTGCAAAGAAATGTTACTACACAATTTAAGAGATTCCTAGCAGTTCTACAACTTAGGAGAAAAGAATGGGCTTTGGCTGTCATGCTCCCCGCTCTTTGTAAAATATCCAGCTGCGAACCCACAGCCTTTCCCTGTGGTTCTCACATTATCAAGAGTGATGGAGAGCATACTTGGGAGCTTGGCTAAAGACTGAAATTCAAGTCGCTGTGTGTCTCGTGTTTGCTTCTCCATAGCTGGGGTGCTGGAGACCGACGCAGCTGGTTCTTCCACAGAGGTCTTTGACTTCCTTAAGGAAGAAGGGAGTGATGAGGTGATGACCCCCAGCAGACCCCGGACCACAGAAGACCTCTTTGCAGCTATTCACAGGTATCTAAAACTCTTCACAGTTTCATCTACTTTATGTTGAGTCCTGCCCCGCCCCCTGCACTTTTCCAAATGGTTCCTCAATTTATTTTTCTTTCTTGATGTTTCTTCTGTTACCCAATTAGGTTTCATTAACTTGATTATTGATCTTTTTTAGTGTGTTTCTATATTTTTATTTCTTCTGACTTCAATTTCTGCTTTACTTTGTTCCACTGGTTTTTATGATGACGTGGGGGACGGAGGCTCATTGTGATACCTTCTGGTCGGCACTGCTCTTGCTGGCAAGAAATGCAATGTGTCAGTCATATGACAGAGTATTCAAGAGTTGGGTTAGAGCAGCCATGGTCCCATCCCGGGTGAAGGATACTGTGTTCTGTGGACTTATGATGCACGGCCTAGCTCTATAGGACTCCTAAGAGTGCTTTATTATTATCGTTATTTTCATATTATTACTTTTATAATTATTATTATTATTTTCATTTTACAGAAAAACGAGAATTTCATAGTATAATTTCTTTGGTTAAATGTTTCAATAAAAGAGTACATCTCTTTTTTTTAAGAAGGAGCAAAGGAATTAAATTTGCTTGTTGCTATATGCTGCTAGTGCCATCTACTGGCATCAGAAATTATTGGGCTTAAAAATACAGAGAGTAAATTTTTCAAAATAACTGCCTGAACTGTTACACTTTTTACAAGTGGTTACCTCCAAAAGTGAATATGGTTTAACACCAAAGCTTTATTTGTTGCCTCATTTTTCTGGTTATAAATAGTTGAATGCTCTCACAACAGTGTCATTGTAAAAATTGATAAGATTGTATATGTGCAAGTGCTTTAAACCATAACTCTAAGACCTTCACTTCCTTCTAGACTTCTTCACCACAATATTTTCAGATAACTCTTATGAATGCCCTTACGCTTCCAACACCTTACGTTACCCTGAATCAAGGTCTTCTTTTTAACTCCCGAAACAAAAAATCCTGTAAAATCATTGATTATATGAATAACCTTGTGTCAGGACTAATTTTCCAATTCTTGGACTCTAACTTTAAAAACTATTAAATGAAATGAAAAGCATAATACTGTCCCTACCTGAATTATTCATACAACATATAAACATCTAACCTGGGGGATAAAAACCAAGCTGGTGAATTAAGGTGTTTGTCAAGAAATGTGTTTTTTACCTCTTGGTTCTAGTATTAGTATAATATTCCAAAAGACCCCCAAAGACCGCCCCATTAACATGGTCTGACTAGTCTCTTCAATCTCATTATGAATAAAAAGGTAGCTGGTTATCAAGTTATTTCTCCAAAAAGGGAAATGAAGAAATGTTCCATCCTTTGAAACCAACTTTAGTGACATTTCTAGAGGTTTACACAGTTTTTTCTAACTCTAACCGTGCTGGACACATAATAAGTACTCAATAAATATTTTCTGAACTAAGTGAAACCAATTGGTATTTAACTGTCAGGAAATTCTTCCAAGACTCAACATCTTTCATTTAGTATGGCATGCACTAGGTTGCTAAATACGCCGGCTTATGTATTTATAGTAGCAATCCACAGAGAAGATGTATTGCCTGGTCGCTCTGTGTACTAAGGACTTGGTCTCAGGGAGAAACCCAGCTGTTGTGGGGCCAAATGACTGCATGCTTTTCATAAAAATATGCCAAAGATCTCTTCTGTGTTTTATTTTGGCAACCCTCTTAAGGCACTGAAGAATTTTGTAGTTTCTCTTGCTAGGGAGTTATGTCTACTGCAGATATAGAAATTGGCAGTCTGTATTATTCTGTGTACTCATGATAGTAGTAAAGGCAGAATAGAATAGGATTGCGAGAGAAAGCAAGGACATGTGCTAATTTTTATTTTAGCATTGATAACATATTAGCAGACGTAATAAAAATCCATTTAAAGTTTGTGATTTTTAGGGCTTTATTGTATCTTCCCTTTAGTACCTAAGCTAATAATTTAAAATTAAGAATGTCTAAATCGAAATACAACTTTCAGATTTTGTCATGCAAATTAATTCACTTCAGATTTAAAGCCAGATGGAAAATGTAGAACAGCAGTTGAGGTGTGAAGTTTTTATATTTATTGAAGTAATTAGTTTTCAAGCCAGTGTTAACTGTTTAAGCACTTTTTTATAGCCATCTCCTTTAAAAACGTACACACACGTGTGTGTATATACATACATACCTACATGCG
>NW_011888805.1:8817626-8823656 GCF_000151845.1 Pteropus vampyrus
CACATCTTATTTTATTAAATTTTATCAAGTTTCCTTAAAGCAAGCCCACCTGTACTTGGCTAAGAGATTCCTTGCACATTGAGTTGTTGTTATGTAAAGACCATCAAGGGGCCACTTGGCTCATCTGCTCTATTGTCTCTGATTCACTCTCAGTAGAAAACACATTGAACAGGGAGGTTCTGAGAGACCGAAGACAAGAATTACCCCCAGGAAACATTTTATTTCCCTCCTTTTCCACACTCCGCTCACATCCCTCACGTTTTCTTGATCAGCTAGAGGTTCTCTGATGTCAGCCAGAAAACAGGACCTGGTGTGGAAGGTTCAGTCTTGTTTTCTAAACTGGTTTGGACTTCCAGGAGTTGGCATACTGTCCAGTAACGGCCAAGAAAAACTAGCTTTATGTCAAACTCTAGCAGGACTGAGAATGTAAGGCTGCGGAGCTGTTCTAGAACCTGAGGTGGGGCCTCAGTGGAGGGGAAATTCCGAGAGCAGGCTAACCTGTTAGGCCTGTTCAAGTGCCAGCACCAAACAAGAAAAGGAAGAATAGAAAGAAAGACGGCCAGCACCATGAAATTTCCTCGAGATTAGTCCAATAAAGGAGAATAAAATTTTTAAATGGCAGGTATTAAGACGTTAGAAATTGTCCTATCCAAAGTAAGTTAATATGTCTTGAGATTTGTTTCAAAATAATCCAGTGAAGGTAGAGATAAAAGAGGGGTGGCCATAAGTTAATAATTGCCATAGCTGGGTCATGGGCACACATGGTAGTACAGTGAACTATTCTTTTTGCATGGCTGTTTGGAAGTTTACATAGTAAAAATAATAGATTAATAATAGATGGGGACCGGTATTTGCAGTAAAAAAAGCAGGGTGGTTGTGGCTGACATCCAGTGGCCCACTGGGAATTAACCTTTATCTTAATATTATTAAATATCAGATCCAAGAGGAAAGTCCTTGGCCGTAAAGATTCAGACGACGATCACACCCGAAACCATTCTCCTTCCCCGCCAGTGACACCCACCGGTGCTGCCCCCAGCCTCGCCTCCCCAAAGCAAGTTGGATCGATTCAGAGAAGTGTCCGGAAGAGCAGCACCAGCAGTGACAACTTCAAAGCTCTGCTGCTGAAAAAGGGGAGTCGGTCAGACACCAGTGCCCGCATGTCTGCAGCCGAGATGCTCAAGAACACAGACCCTAGATTCCAGAGGTCCAGGTCGGAGCCTTCGCCAGATACTCCCGACAGCCCGTCAAGCTGCTCCCCGAGCAAGAACAGAAGGGCCCAGGAGGAGTGGGCCAAGAACGAAGGCTTGATGCCTCGGAGTCTGTCCTTCTCCGGCCCCAGGTACGGCCGCAGTCGAACGCCGCCTTCTGCAGCCAGCAGCAGGTACAGCATGCGGAACCGGATCCAGAGCAGCCCCATGACCGTCATCTCGGAGGGCGAAGGGGAAGCCACGGAGCCTGTAGACAACAGGGCTCGCCGGGCCCTGGGCGCTGCGAGGGAATGCTCGCTGGATGGACTGGCAGGGGATGAAATGGATGACGGCAGAGAGCCCGCCGCCTTGCTGCAGGCACAGGCATCTGGCCTCGCAGATGGGACAGCCGGTGCCGAGGGCAGGGACCCATTAGAACAGTGTGGAGGTCCTCTGAGGGAAGAGAGTTAGGGACAAGAAAAGGAGACTCCCAGGTGAGGTGGGGGAGATGGCAGCACAGTGCTCTAGGAAGCCTGAGGGGCGCCCTTCCCTGCCATGCCCATGATCCTACTCGGCGTCTACGCTGCGGGCCCAGGTCCTGCCGGCCCTGCGTTGGAAGAGGGTTATTTAGGACTCACTTGGCACTTGCCCTGTGGCTTAAAAGCAAGTAGAAGCTTAACTTCTGAAAGTGCTTCCTGGGGAAGATTTTTTTTTTTTTTAACTAAATGCTGCGGGCGTGTAGACAGGTATGTGTGTGTGTGCATTCTGAACACTTTCTTTTGTTGTTAAACACACACGCAAAATGTATAGAAATATGGGAGGGAAAAATAGACAGTTAAGCTAGATAGAGTAATGGAGGCTTCTGGACTAGGCGGTGATCGCTTTAAAAGTATGTTTATGGAAATAATTGAGTTCCAGAAGGGGAGAGAGGACCATTACTTCTAAGGTAGACCTGCTGGTTCTGAGTGCACAGAACACGTGGGTATATGCACAGGTGTGCTTTTGAGGTGAGCTGGGTTGCGGTTAACCCAAAAAGTTGGGAAAGGGCTAAGTGACTAATTGGTTCAGGTACTTTTTTCTGGGAAAAAAAAAAAAGGCTTTGTTTCTTTTTTGTAAAAATGACAAACGTGGAAGTGGCAACGCTGTAACTTGGAGCCTGCTGCTGTGCAGCCACAGACACACCACTTTTAGCCTGATTTTTAGAAATGTGGGTAATTTTTTAATGAATTTCCTCCTTGTGTAGCAGCTGTGACCTTTGAGAACTGAAACGATGGTGTGCGCACACACAGAGGGTAGGAGAGATGAGAGGAGGGACGAGGAGTAAGTGATACACTGCTGGAATTCGTTTCCTGCTTATTCAATAAAATTATTTTTCAGAATTAAATTTGAAAACTTGCACTACAGAACTGTGGGTGGAGCTTTTCTTTTTACAACTGTTTTTACCAGAGTTTAAACTTCCATTTGGCAATTTCTTACCACTTGAAATGTCAACATTTGCTAACTTTTGGATATCCTTTTGGTTATACCAAAGAAAAAATTGTGGCTATTTTTCCTTGAACTGCCTGCAGTATCATGTCCTCATTTAGAAAGTTTTGTCAAAAAAATCTATTATATATTATCTTACTTTGAAGAAAATGCTAAATAACTCTTGTTAGTCAAACTGATAAAAATTGGCAGGGCTTGGCTATTAGCCCCGGGAAATGAGTTTTTAGATTAAAAAGATTTTTTGCATCATTTGATTTGTGTGTTTTTATATCTTTTATAAATAATTGAGTTAGGTTAATTACCTTCTAATCTTCTCCAGTTAGAATTTTAACACTTTTAGACATGGGAAAAAGTATGTAAAGTATTTATTTTTATGTCATATTCTTGTGACTCCTTCCCCTACTCCCTCCCAACTGCCATGTACTTGATTTGTTGGTTAAATAAAATCAGAGTCTTGTCTTCATTAGAAGGACCTAAAATGACAATACTGAGATTCTTGAATTAAATGCAATGCAGCTGCCTGTTGTCATCTTTTCTGATATGAAAATATCATCTAAAAGTTGGACTGCACAGGCCATATTACCATAAGGTTTATACAATAAAACTTTAGATACCCATTTTAGACACGTCTTTGAGACAAAAACAAACCTAAAGAATTAAGGCTTTTTCCATTCTCTGAATAAAAACAAAAATAAAAATTCCTTTTCACACACAGCCAGATATCATGCCCTAATGTTCGTCCAAAGGATTTTTGATCTTTTGGAGCAATAGTCTACTACTTTGGGCACAAAGATTATTTTTCTTCTAAACTTTAGAAAAGTGGTTATGGCTTTTGAATATGAAATCTTCTCATAGCTACCTAAAAACGATTAGAATGTGCGTGGATATCAGAAAACTTTAATATATGTTGAAGGTAAGATAAGCAATATCGAAACTAATTATAAAACTATTTAAAAACCCCCATTTTTAAAGGAAAAATATATTAGGTTTAAATTTGCTTTGAATAAAAACAATTGTAAAGTAAACATTTGAACCTTATTTCTTTTTGTTTGTACATGCATTTTTGAATAATGAGATAAGTCTTCTTGTACACAACTGTTGCGTGTTTTGCTGGATGCAAATAGAACAGCAGTGAAGACCAGAAGGTGCCTGTGGGAGGTGGGACCCAACAGAGAGGACATAGAACATCACAGACACTGTGGATGGTGCTATCTAAAAGGACATATGGAAAAAAGACTCTAAATGATGTCAAATAAAATACGAATAATATATTGACTGATAGTTCAGATGATATGCCATGTGGAGAGATGCAAGAACTTTCCCCAAGCCTGGATAAAATATAAAGAAACAAGTCTTTAGACTCTCCTGAACCATACGACATCTTTAGCTTTGCTATTTGATTCTTCTGTGAAGGCTAGCTCCTGTTAATGCAGCATAGCACACTTAAAAACTCAGCGAGGGTAGACTCGATAACCATTCCTTATTCCCCAAGACAGTAAGTGCCAGATAGTCGTAGACAGAAGCCTCAGGCCTAAAATATTTCCACTTTAATTTTTTTATAAGGATTGAGGGAGAAACATGCCTATTTGGTCTGTTGAAAGCAGCCTCAACTTCAATCTGATTTCTGCCCTCCATTTCTGAAGAATTTTGATTGAAACCATTGCTCTTTGTGTGGGGATGAGAGTATGTTTGGAGAAACATAAGGACAAGAAAGAAGAGGAGTTATTTCTGGATATCTATTTTAATCTCCACCCACCAGCACCACACCTGTGGGGGGCATCCTGGGAGGGTAGGTGAAGTGTGGGTTAGGCCTTATTGTTTCTGCCTTAATGTGTTTTCAGCACATTAATTGAATAGAAATAATTGAGATTCTCTCATGAAATGAGCACACCAGGATAATTTACTCGGACAGATATTAAGACATTGTTGGATGTTGGGTGGAGGGTCTTTTGAATAAAACAGGCACCTGATTCTTGAGGTCTGTTTTCCTGTAATAAACTGTTCAGTTACTATAAATATAGATTTTTTGTTTGTTTTAGTGAGCTACTCTACCTTGCACACAGGCTAGCCTTTATTCACAGGACAAGGACTAGAACAATATGTAGTCATTTTTCATGCAATGAAAAATCTCTTAAGTACTTCTCATGTGCTAAGTTAGGATGAGGGTGTTCTAAGATAAAAAAATGTGGATGAGATATCATTAAGGAGCTTTAAGCCTAGTGAAAAAGCACACTGAACTATCCTGTAGAACAGATCCGTGTCAGAGTAGAGGAAAAGGAAGAACACTCTGAGCAAACCCTGCTAGGACCCCACCCAATATGTATTCTTTTTTCAACAGAACACCTGAAAATAGTTCGGGCTGGCAGCACACCCAGCCAAAACACTATAGCTCTCAGTCCCCCACCCCGTCAGGAGGGGCACGTGGCACAGTTTTGGCGAATGAGACACGGGCTATAGTCAGAATTTTTCCAGGAAAGCTGCTTTCCTCATGCAGATGCCATCCCTCGTGTGGCTGCCTTCCTCCTCTTCTCCCTAGAATGGATGAGGAGCTGGAGGAGGAACAGTGAGTGCTCTTGCAACCTTTGAAGCACCAATAAGGGTGGAAACCAGGTGTTGTGGAAGGCAGAGGAGAAAGGAGCCTCGTCCATTGATAACATCAACATCTAGAGTCACTGTGCCAGCCTTGTGCTGTCCACCTCCAGACACTGGGTAGTCAGTCATCTTTCATGGACTTTGCAGTTGAGCGATGTGGTCCTCAGAGGAAGATGGCACTGCTTCTGACTAGGTCGATGAGGGCGGGACTGGCTGTGGTGAACCTGAGCTGAGACTTTACAGATGTAGAAGATTTTACCCAGCTGGGGAAGTTGGTCAAGGAAGATATTCCAGACGGAAGGAATAACATGAGCAAGGGCACAGAGGCCAAGTGTTTAGAGGAAGCCAGGCAGCTTCCTCTAAAAGAGGAAGTCACTAGAAAAACATAATGGATCATGAAACGGGAATGGTCGTCTGGGGCAAGAATGTAGAGGGCCTGGGATGTCATCCCAAGGGATTGGGGAGTTTCATTTTGTAGTACTGGGGTGCATTGAAGGTTGTTAAGGAGGTGAATGATGTGACCTGGCTTGGTTCCTAACATTTTTCTCCAGCTATGCTCTCCCTTGGGACTACATCTACCCCACAGCGTTGAATGAATGATACATATTGGTAACTCCTGAGCATCTCCTGACTTCCTCCATGAGCTCTACATTAGTATATCAGCTGCCTACTCAGAATCTGCATTTAGAAGTGTTTTAACTTTAATATACCCAAACCCTTCTTCTCCCCAAGTCTTTATCTTACCAATTAATGGCATTACCATACA
>NW_011888805.1:8824356-8825379 GCF_000151845.1 Pteropus vampyrus
TGTGCCAGCCTTGTGCTGTCCACCTCCAGACACTGGGTAGTCAGTCATCTTTCATGGACTTTGCAGTTGAGCGATGTGGTCCTCAGAGGAAGATGTCACTGCTTCTGACTAGGTCGATGTGGGCGGGACTGGCTGTGGTGAACCTGAGCTGAGACTTTACAGATGTGGAAGATTTTACCCAGCTGGGGAAGTTGGTCAAGGAAGATATTCCAGACGGAAGGAATAATATGAGCAAAGGCACAGAGGCCAAGTGTTTAGAAGAAGCCAGGCAGCTTCCTCTAAAAGAGGAAGTCACTAGAAAAACATAATGGATCATGAAACAGGAATGGTCGTCTGGGGCAAGAATGTAGAGGGCGTGGGATGTCATCCCAAGGGATTGGGGAGTTTCATTTTGTAGTACTGGGGTGCATTGAAGATTGTTAAGGAGGTGAATGATGTGACCTGGCTTGTTTCCGAACATTTTTCTCCAGCTATGCTCTCCCTTGGGACTACATCTAACCCCACAGCGTTGAATGAATGATACATATTGGTAACTCCTGAGCATCTCCTGACTTCCTCCATGAGCTCTACATTAGTATATCAGCTGCCTACTCAGAATCTGCATTTAGAAGTGTTTTAACTTTAATATACCCAAACCCTTCTTCTCCCCAAGTCTTTATCTTACCAATTAATGGCATTACCATACACACAATGGCTCAGGCCTCAAATCTAGGCTCATCCTTGTGGTCTTTCTTTTCTGCCCCACGTCTAAACCACAAGCAAGTCATGTCAACTATATTGTCAAAATATTCCACAAATCCAGTCACTTCTAACCAGTTCCACCACTCTCTCAGGTCCAAACTGCTATTTCCTGACCTATTGCAAAAGCCTCTCGGTTGGCCTCCTTACCTTTACTGTGCTTTTTCCACCACCATCAAGTCCTGTCACTCCCTAACTTGAAAACCCCCAAAGACTGGACATTACGATTGGGATAGGATTCTAACTCCTTGTGGCCTGCAAGACCTTCTATATCTGCCACTGTTC
>NW_011888805.1:8826159-8828710 GCF_000151845.1 Pteropus vampyrus
ACAGCGTTGAATGAATGATACATATTGGTAACTCCTGAGCATCTCCTGACTTCCTCCATGAGCTCTACATTAGTATATCAGCTGCCTACTCAGAACCCGCATTTAGAAGTGTTTTAACTTTAATATACCCAAACCCTTCTTCTCCCCAAGTCTTTATCTTACCAATTAATGACATTGCCATACACACAATGGCTCAGGCCTCAAATCTAGGCTCATCCTTGTGGTCTTTCTTTTCCGCCCCGCGTCTAAACCACAAGCAAGTCATGTCAACTATATTGTCAAAATATTCCACAAATCCAGTCACTTCTAACCAGTTCCACCACTGTCTCTCAGGTCCAAACTGCTATTTCCTGACCTGACTATTGCAAAAGCCTCTCGGTTGGCCTCCTTACCTTTCCTGTGCTTTTTCGACCACCATCAAGTCTTGTCACTCCCTAACTTGAAAACCCCCAAAGACTGGACATTACGATTGGGATAGGATTCTAACTCCTTGTGTGGCCTGCGAGACCTTCTATATCTGCCACTGTTCCTCTCTCTCTCTCTCTCTTTCTCTCTCTCTCTCTCTCTCTCTCTCTATCACAAACACACACACAACAATGGGCCTCATTCTCCTTTCTTAACAGAAGTGACTTCCAGCCTCAGAGCCTTTATCTTAACTATTGAAAAGAAAAGTTTCTATATTTCTGTGCTAGTTTAGTTTCCTTGGGAAGTAGGCACTGAGGCAGGAATCCCGGAGTTTTTATTGGAGTGCAATACCTGTGAAAGGAAAAGGGAGGAAGGAGGCGAAGGCAGGGAGAGCGGTCCTGAGCTTCCAGGTCTGCCAGCGCGACAGAATTCTGGGGAAAAGGTCACTCACTGGAGTTCTGTGTTGGACAGAAACGGCTGGGTCCTTTACTACTGTCTTGCTGGGTATTTGGCACGAAGCCGCCCTAAGAAAATTGTCATCTCTATTTCCACAGCTTAGTGAAACCATTGGCCATCAACACTTCCTGCCTTGAGAAGAACATGACCTCAGCTTGAAAGCTAAGGTGGATCCCGATGAAGTCAGTGGTTGGAGGCTGTCAGCTAACCACACTTCTTGCAGGTGGACAGCAAGTCTTTTCTTGAAGGGGGATCTAAGTGGCACATCTCCATGCCTGCCACAGTCCACCTGTTGCACCACGTGGACCCACTTCCCTGTAAATATGTGGAGAGCGATTTCTCTAGGGCTCTGGTGGACTCTCTTCCTGAGGAGAAACTTAAAAAGAACAGTTTAGTTGGGTTAACCACAGAGACTTCCTGCAATTGGTCTCCAGGCCACAAGTGTTATTTATCATACCTCTCCTCCACTCTAAATGCCTTTTGCCCTCAACCATCACCTGGACACAAGGAGACCAAAGTGCCCAGGTGGCAGCAGTAAGTTGAAGTTCAGTGGAACCCCTGCTGTGTTGCCTAGGGAGAACGTACACCTTTGAGAACAAGGACCTCTGGCTCTGCGGAGCCCGGCGTTGTAGGGCGGAGTGTCCTACGTCCCTCTGTGGTTCATTGGAAGTGATGGTAAGTGGGGTCACTCTGCCTTCCACCTGTTGGTCCCCAGATCCATGCGTCTTTCCTGTTGTGGACATAGTACCACGCCGGTTCTCTGATTTAGTAAGTATACTGTGTCCAGGAAATGGTTCCCCATTTTGACAGCATATCACCTCCAACTGTTAGGCACTAAAGGTTATTTCAATGTTCTGTCAGGCCAGCAGCTTCTAGGTGGTGCACCGAGTGAGAAGAGCAGGGGATCCCATGGGCTAACTCATCCTGATTGGATATTATGATGTATAGCTCACACAGTCAGTGAATCCATGCCAGTAGGTTCAGAGATTTTGTAAGTTCCTAGGCTGTGGTGCTGGTCAAGGCCCTGTAAGCAGGAAAAACACTGCATATCTAGGATAGGTGTCCACCCTTGTGCTAATAAACTGCTGGCTGTTCTAGGAAAGAATGGGCCTAATATAGTCAGTTTGGCGTCAAATGGCTAGTTGGTCTTCTTACAGCCTCTCCGGGGGCTCAGCACTGGTATCTACTGCTGGCAGGTTGGACATTCAGAATCAGCAGCATCTAGGTCTGCCTTGGTAAGTGGGAGTCCATGTTGTTGGAGGTTCGTGCATAGCCTCCCTCTTTGCCGCCACTGCCACTATATTTGTGAGTACACGGTACCGGCCTTGGGTGAGCACCACAAAAGCTAACACCGATTGGCTATCATTTCGTCTGCTGGGTTGTTTAGTGTGTCTTCTGTTGGGTGCTTTCTGATGGGCATTTACATACGATACAGTGTTTTTCAAGTTCTATGTCTGCTCCCATGTACCCATCCACATGCCTTTAACCCCACCTCCTGGTCTCAATCATCCGCTCTTTTTTTTCCAAACTCCTGTCCAGTGGGCCAGGCCATGTGCCACGGCCATGATTCCATATATTTTACCTTTCTTCCCTCACAAAGTGAGTGACCAGGTCCAGCATCAAAAATTCTGCCTTTTTTTTTTTTTTTTGCAGAAAGATTGAAGATTTTTTTTATTGAAGCTGTCTTTCA
>NW_011888805.1:8829470-8853049 GCF_000151845.1 Pteropus vampyrus
TTTCTAGTGATTGTTTTTTTCCCCCTAATTATGGGTCATATTTTTCTGTTTCTTTGCATATTTTTCTAGTAAATTTTTATTAGATGTTGGGAATTATGAATGTTGAATTGTTTGCTGATAGATTTTGCTATATTCCTTTAAACAGTATTGGGCTTTATTCTGGTGCACAGCCAAGTTTCTTGGAAATTGTTTGGTCTTTTCAGGACTTGCTTTTAAGCTTTGTTAGGGGAGCTCCAGAGAAGCCTTTGGTTTGGAGACAATTTAGCCTCACTACTAAGGCAATACCTTTTTGAGGACTCTACCCGATGCCCCATGCAGTATGAGTTATTTCCACTCTTGCCAGTGGAAACAGAAACTATTCCCAGATGCATATATGATCTGTGAGTCACTGGTTCTACTACTTTCTAGTTGTTCACTTCTTGGATTGTATAGTTTCTTACACCTTCACATATCAGTTCTCAGCCAAGGACTCAAGGGGACTCACTGCAGATCTACAGAGCTCTCTCTGTGTATGTTTCTTCCTTGTTTCCTTTACGTTGCCAACAAATTCTACCCACCTTCATCTCCTCTAACACTGGTCTCTGTCTCCTCAACTCAGTGAGACCACTGCTCTCTGTTTGACTCCCCGCCCCACCCCCCACCTCCCTGCTTTGCTGCCTAGAAACTGGTTCCAAGCCATGAGCTTGAACAATCATTGAACTTACCTTTTCCCCCTTCATTGTCTGGTTTCTGTTTTACCTAATGGCCAGCGGTGCATTCCTCTCCACCAGAATGCCATTATATCCAAACTTTTAATAATTAGACAGCCTCCTTGTGCTAGGAGCTATCTGTGCATCACCTATCCACAAGGGATGGGAGCCTTATAACCAGCCTAGTAGTGAGTGACCCAATCTCAAAATGCTTTCTTACTGCCCATGATCTTGGGCCACTCTGATCCCAGTTGTGCTAGTTTGATGCCGAAGTGGAGTTAGGAGCATAAAATATATGTGGCCAAGTTATGCCTCTGAAAGGAAAAGGGAAAAGCAAGATTGGGGTGTGGGGGAGCTGTCAACTGCATTCTACATAACAGATCTGATAGTCTCTGCCAGCCCACCAGGGAGCTCCAGGGCAAATAATATTTATTGGAAGGGTCCTGAGTTGAGTAGAAATGGCTGGATCCTTGTACCACCATCTTGCTGGTTTAGGCTGGAAAGTGCTAGAAAAAAGCTTGCTCCCATTGCCTGGCTCAGTCATAGGCCAGGTACCCCCCCTGAGAATAGTGTGTCCTTATCTTGAAATCCACAGTGGACCTTGAAGGAAGTGACAGCTGGAGACATTAGCTAACCATACCTCTCAGAGCTGGGCAGCTGGTCCTGTCTTAAAGGTGGATCCGAGTGGCACACCCCCATGTGCCTGCCTGCCACCACTCCAAACCCCAGAAATGACTGCCTTTGGCCACAGTAACGAGTAAGTACCAGAAACGGTCAGTGACAACTTCGCATCAGTAACCTCACCTCTAAACCAGGCTCCTAAATCACGGTACTCTGCAGAGGCCTCACTCTGGCAACTGCGCCTCCACAACCAAAGCTCAAAATCAGACCCTCAGTGCTTCTGAAAGTCCACTAATCCTTGAACTCTGTGCTTCCTAACCCTGTACAAGGTCAGCAGTTTTCATTGTTCAGGAAGATTGTGTCCTGTGAGCACAGCTGTTGCTCAGCAAGCAGGACTTGCTTTTTATTATGGGTGAACATGGCCTCTTCCTTTGACATTGTCGCCTCTGGCCTAGATACTCCCCGACCCAGGCTATCATCTGACTGGCTTCTTCTCAGCACTCAAGTCTCAAAATCTCATCCACAGAGAGGCCTCGCCTGACCCTCACTATGCGATGTCCACTGCATTCTGCCAGGCACACTCCATTCCATTTTCCCATTTCATTTGTATTTGAACTTCCTCACTCTCTAGAATGGAAATGCCATGAGAAGAGGAGCTGCCCTGCTCACTGCGCTGTTCTCAGCTGGAACGTGGACTAAATAGAAGAGTGAAAGACAGTGGACTCGATAATTTCAAAGTCACAGATGAGGGAGCATTTCTGCTCACCACCATATTCCAGCTCCTGGAACATAGTAAGGACTCCATAATGACTTATTTAAGAATGAATGAAAAGAAATGACATTTCAATGAAATGTTTGGAGGGCGGGGGAAGCAAGATTTTTAGGGGGTTGAGTGATGACTAGAGAGGAACGAATGAATGCACTGAATTCAAACGAACTGTTTCAGAACTTTTTAAAACATATAATCTTGTGAAAAACTGACACACTTAGACAAATGTGGATGGCTCTGTGGGACGCACAGAGGTGGGTGGGCCTGCCCACCTCAATTCCCTGTCATGGACCCTGAGATGCCTCCTTACAACCTAGGACTTCGAGGAAGCCCTTGGACAACTCTTTCCAGAGAAATCGGATAATCAAGGCAAGGGAGAGATGGGAAGTATTGTCCTATATACAGGTCTAGGTAGCACTGGGATTTAAATTGGGGGTGGGGGGAGTGGTCAGGCAGAATGTGAGCTTGTTGGTAAGCAGAGCGATTGGAGCATGTGGAGGAGGACAGCCTGAAGATGAGAGGAGAGGAGCTAATATTAGACCAACAGCAAAGGTGGAAGTTTTAGCCTTAGAAAAGAGTCCAGATTTTTCTAGAGATAAGAAAAATCTCAAAGAAATGTTACTCAGGGACATTTCGTAATCAGTGCCAGCCACGTCATTAAAATAACTGATTCAATGCCATTGGAAATACCCTCTGGATTCATCACTTTGGGGCTGAAAAATGTTTTAGTTTATGATTTTTGGAAGAGGAGGGAAAAATAGGATTCCCTGAACTCAAAATTGATTTTTTTATTGAATGTGCTTCATATTACAACTAAATCTTGGTAATCAGAAATATGCTTCTCTCATTTAAAATAGGATTTATTGCATAAGGGATGCCTATTTTATATAAGACTATCGAAGAAACGTTAGGAATATTTACCTCATACCAGTAGAGGCTAGTGCTGTGAACATTCATCCGAAGGGCTGGAACTTCTCCTCCAGTTCATAATGATAAATGAGCTAAAAAAGAAATTTAATGTCCCTTTGGCAAGAATAAAACTGCAAAGGGTCAATAAATGATCAATGCAAGTAGATACCTTTGGATAATAATTGCCTGGGATTTTAAATTTTATATCCATAATAATTCCAAAACCAGAGAATCTAGCTTGTTTTGTATCAAAAATTACAGTCTAAAGGTACCTCTCAGGTCATAATCATATTGATTATGCATGATATGCAAGATGAACACCTCTGTAGAGTCCCAGCCCCTACTGTTCCTGGCTATCTGTGACAGCATGGACCTAGGGATCAGACTGCCTGGGCTCGAATTGTCCTTAGTTTCATCTAGGGCAAGTGACTTAACACCTCTGTACTTCAATGTCCTCATCTGGAAAATGGAGATGATACAAAGTGGCACACTGAGTTGTTCTGAGGGTTGAATGTGGAAATTCAGGTGAAGCAGTTGGAATGGTGCACCTAAAAGGCAATCAGTAAGTATCCACCATGGAAAACATTAACTATAGGTCTAATAGTCCACTGTGTCCAGGTTAGGGAGATTAATTTTAAGAGATATTATATAATGTTGGAGTTGAAGGGACCTTAAGCATCATCTGGTCCCATCCTCTTATCCACTGGATACTCAAATCTCTCATCTAAATGACCATGTGGTACCTGCTTAAACCATAGTGGCGGGAACTAGAAGTAGGGTCATTCGTGGGCAGCTGTAACTGTTGGGAAGTCACTAAGCTCCAGCCTTTTCTTCTTCACTCCCATAACCATCGTCCTCTAGGAGTCCACAGTAAAGCTAACTGCTCTTTCCGTGACAGGCTTCCAGGTATCTGAATGTGACTTTATCGTCTCCAGGACAAGCATTTTACAACATAACCACATGAGGGTTTCAACCTCCTTGATTTTGCAGCAACCCATTCTTTCAATAACTTAACTTTTTAATAATCACTTTCTTCAATCATTTTTATACAATCTCCAGAAATACTACATGCATTTTAGTGATTGTATACATTTCTTCGGGAAAAAATATGCCTTTATTGAGTATCAAAATAAGGTAAGAAGTTTCTAATTTCATAAACTTATTCTTTGTCACGGAACGTCGACACTTTTGGGTACTCTGAGAGTTTTTCTTGTGTGGCGGGGCAGTGGGCAGATGGGGAAGAAGACTCAACAGAGACTGTAATAGTGGCAGCCACTAAAGACAATTTGAATTTTGTGTCCAACTGAACTTCACTTCTCTAGAACTGACAGCCTAGTAGTTCCACACGGGATAAATCTTTTTAACATTTTTATTGATAATACCTAGAGGGGATAATATCCGACTGACAGAAATCCAAGTGGAAAAAGGAAATATGATTGTAATACAGTGAAAGGGAAGTAATATGACATTTCCCTAGAGCCACATAAAACTAAAGACTACCAAGGTTATGATCGATTTACGCATTTATAGAATATAGTCCTCCATTATGTGTGTATCTAGATAAAGCTTTAAAAAGGCACATTGGAAAAAGCTTAATCCAAAATAGTACTCTCAGGTAGAAGATACTAGACATACATTTTACTTTCAGGTAGTGCTGATATTTGTATTAAACAGAAGTTTAGCCCCTGGTGATACAACTAACTTTCATTTTCTCATTCATTTTCTTTGGAGGGTTCATTTTTCTGAATCAGCCACACTTCATTGTTTCTATTAAGCAAGTTGAAAGGACTGTTGTAGCCAGCAGTGTAGTAAACCTTTTCATCGAAAACTTTTCCTTCTTCCCTCAAAGCGCTTGCTAATGTCAAAAGTTGTTCTTGATTCTTTTGGGCACTAGAGAATCCATCGAAAGACCTACAAAGGAGAAAGTAAAGAACCATCAATGATTTTTAATAGCGATGCTAATGTCAGTCTGAATAGAAAAGCGGGACCTGATACAATGAAGCCCAGTAAAGTGCAGTTTCCAAGGTCCTCTCTCTCAGCCCAGAGCCGTCCCTTCCTCTGGTTCTCAGTATCAGTGTGGCCTCAGCACACTGAGGAGAGCCAGGAGGAGGCATAGGACCCATATGTTGGCAGGTAGATTTGGAATTTATACCATCTCGCGTGCTAACTCAGTGCTTCTAAAATTTTGATGTGCATTGGAGTCACCTGGGAACTTTGCTACCACGCAGATTCGGGATGTCTGGGAGGGGGCCTAACAGTCTATCTCTAACAAGCTCCTAATGATGCTGATGCTGCTGGTCAGAGAACCACACTGACACCCCTCTAGAAGCCTCCCTTCCAGACTTTCAATTTTCTATGGAATGTGTCCTTTTTCTTCCTCTCCTTGGGAAAAGAGTAGGCACTGATTTACAGATGAATATGACACAGTGTGACCCTATGAATTTATCATCTAAAAGGAGAGACAAACATTTTGGCAGCTCTCTGTATATAGCTTGAGAAGAGATTGAGAGAGACAGGATCAAAGTGCTTAGGAACGCTGAGGACATATGATTAAATAGGGGTAAGGGGTGTCACCTGAGTTAGGTCTGGAATGGAAGGTGGGCTTGCTGGGCAGAGCAAGGGGAGGGATAAGAAAAAGGACAGAAGTCCAAAAATGTAAAGCATTTTCAGAGTGAGGCACAAAATGAGCTCAAGAAGGTGAGTCAGAGCCAGAAGGAAGAACCCGGTATATCATCCTAAGGCCTTTTCAGATTATTCTCAAAATATCTCAATATGATGTTGAACAGAACTTGATTAGATCTGAGTGAGACAAATGGAAAATAGATTGGAGGGAAAGAGCCAGTTAGGAGGTTTGCTATGGGATGGAGAAGAAAAGACAGTTAAAAGATTTAAATTAAAAGTGGAAAAAGAATAAAAGTTTAAGCATAGATTTTAAAGTATACAAACAAAAATATCCTAAGATTAGATCACGACAGGACACACACTTAGCTGATCTGCTGACATGTACATATGAATCCGATTCTGAAAGTTAAGAACAGGAAACACAGAGAAATAAAGATATTCGTACTTTGCCTTCTTTAGCATGTTTTATTACCAATGTATCAATGGAAAAGGTCGGTCCTGCCCTTCTTCAGATAAGATGTTAACTCTCAAGGGTACAAACCATGCTTATTTTATTAAAAAATGTCAGGCACCTAGAATTATCCCTGGCATGCAATCTCTTTCAAATCTTTGTTGAATAAGTGTAGGAATCTATGTACACACATATATGTAAAATAAAACACTGACGATAAATTGATAAAACTTTTCCATAATTTTCAGCATGTTGACTGATAATGGTAATTCTGAACTATGTCTTAAGAGATCTTTTGTCTCCTAAATTAATATTATTTCCTTGATAATGGCCAACTCTTAGTATGTTCTGTCTAAAGGGAATTTGTTTTTAAGATCCCACTTCTTCCTGGAAATCAAATCTTGAAGCCTCTAATTAGAAATTATCTTTTGTTCTCTGAATACATATTGTTCTACAATGATCTATTCACTTTATTCAATACACAAACATACTCCCCACACACATCTGCCTTACTTGGAGCCGAAGGATATGGAGAGGGTAATATTTGCTGTATTCTTAAGGAAGTTACAGTCTATAATTAGGTGATTATAATTTAGAACAATAGAAGGACAGAGTAGCTAGCTGATTGGAGAAACCCGAGGAAGGCATCATAGACAAGGTGCCATTCTATCTAAGTCCTGCAGGATCAAAAGTGGGCTCTCCAGGAAAAGAAGAAACAGGAAGCTAAAACTAGTAGTAATGTCATGTTCATGTGCTAAGTATTTTATGCACATTAACTCATGTAATCTTCATGGCAACCTTATGAGATAGGTAGGTACTATGATTACACACATTTTCTAAATAAAGAGATTTTGGCAAGGACAGTCTGAGTCACTTGCCTGATGTCAAAGGTACATGTGTGAAGAGCATGGCCTGCTCAGTGAAAGGTAGGAGGGTCAGTGGAGCACAACAAGTGGGGAAAACAGAGCCGGGCCCCATTATAAAGGGCACTGTGTATAATGTGAACAATCTGAACTTCACCCTAAAGCAAGAGGAAGCCAGCAGAGATTTTTAAACGGAGTAACAGGTTGGGGTTTTTGTTGCTGCTGTTGTAAGAAAGATCACAGGTTCCCATATGGAGCAAGAGAGGGAGACCGGTGGGCAGAGAAAACAGTTGGGGGCCACGGCAGGGGCATAGTCCAGACCTGAGATCAACAGACATGTGAGTATCTACTGAGTGTCAGGCTTTGTGCCGAGCACTGGGTTATACAAAGATGACTTAGGTGTGGACCCCATAAGATGGAGGGAAGGGGACAGGATCATGATCGTTCTGAGGGGAATGGGCCAGATCTGAGACCAGTTGTTAGGGGAGAGTGTGCTGAGGATGGCCGTGGAGGTCCTTGCTGGGGAGGCTTTCTGGCTGCTGAGGCCCTTCCCTGAGACAATCACTATAAGATCACTGCCCATATAAATTGGGAATTGGGGGAAGGCTAGTGTTTAGAGCTGTTGTGTTTGATCCCTGACCCCAACCCCACCTGAAAATGTCCAAAAAGTAGGGAAATCAGGCTGGAGACACTAAATTTGAGAATCATTAGACACAAGCATATGAAACATTGTGATTTGATCACCCAGAGGAAGTCTGCTATGACATGAAGGTCAATAATAGTGATTCCTGGGGTGGGAAGTGGGTGAGAAACCAATGGAGGGAGAGAAACAGGAGAGCAATGACAAGAGTGTGACATTCTGAGAGTTTTAGGATGGACAAGTATCAAGGGAACAGACCAGTCAACACACAAAGGCTACAGGGGTCACATGGGAAAGGACTGCATGTGACAAATGCAAGGGCACTGCTGAGGGTGGCAGGTGCAGTTCCAAGGAGCTGGTGCACGCTGTACCAGACTGGAGCTTTGAGGAGTATGTGGGAGTTGAGGAAGCAGAGACAGAGACTCCTTTAATAGGCTGGTGATGACAAGAGGGAGAGCAAGAATAACAGGGATTCTAATGGGACTATTGTGTGTGTATTATGCGTGTTGTTTAAATTTCAGCAGAGAGAATTTAACATCAGGAATGAGTTAAACAGCTATGAGAAGTCTGAAAAAGTAGAAAGAAATCAGTAAATTAACAGAGGCAATAATTACAGGAAGTAGTGGCCATCCCTTGGGCTGGGGAACAATGGGAAGAGTTTGTGTTATCAGAACCTAGAAGTTGGTAGCAGGGGTACCATGGACTGCGTGTTAAGGTATTTTTGTTCAGGCTTAAGTACATGGCAGATAAGGACAGTTTTTTTGCTTTTGGGGAGAATAACTGGCATTGTGTCTGATTTGTAGAAGGTATGCAGCTGACTCTGTATTAAATGAATTGATTCTATCTTTGCAACAGACCCTTGTTAACATAAAACTGAGCTCGCAGGAAAACTCCACAAAATGCATTAGACCTGTTTTTACGGATGGCTGGAAAGCCTATTGAAATGGCATAGGAGCTCAACTGTGAGTGCAGGCAAATGAAACGAGCAGTCAGCAGGGCTATAAATTATCTACCACTTACCGTACAAACACAGTCATTTCAGCTCTGTCTTCAATGAAGACATCTGACTCTGAAGGCCTGGGTGGATCAGATTGCTGCTCAGAGGGGATATACAGGGAAATGGTAATGGTAGACTCACTAAAAGGACCTGAACCCGGCTTCACATAGCTTGTCACTGGAGCAGTCATCTTTATTTTCATCTCTGTCACGAAAATATATATTTTAAATACAAAGGAGACCATGAAAGCAGATGTAGAGTATGCTTTCTCTTTATGATTACTCTTTAAACTTCACCTATTATTTTGTGATCTGAGTTTTTTGATTTACTTTATGCTACGGGCATATTTAACCTTTAAGATAATTTTCACGTTTAAAAAAAATGAGGCCAAAATGACTCAATTATCCACTGCCCACATTAAACACTATTAATTTTTTTGGTTACTTAATTCTGTAGTTTTAGGGATAAGGAAAATTAGAGATCACATAGTCCAGGCCATTTTTCATTTTTACAATTCGGAAACAGGTCCTATTGGCTAAGTGACCTACTAAAAAATAAATAGCAGCAGAGCCAGAACCGAAGTTATGTTTTAGGACTCTGGGTTTTGTGTTCTTTGTGCCTTCCCGCCTGATGCCTCTCACCCTACCAATCACTAAATTATCTCAATGAGCCATGAAAAGGACTTAACACTACAGAGGCCCAGTATATCTAGCAGAAACACAGAGAACAGAGGCTGAAAAGCACTACTCAGTACTACTCTCCTCTAGATGCTAAGAGTCGTGAGCAGAGTCCTTGTTTTCAAACATTAAGTCCTTGATGATCTAGTTATTTTTCTATTCTAAAAGATATTTCTAATTTAATAAGCCTAAATTCAAGAATAAGCCAGGGGACTCAACCACAGTATATATAATTACAAGGTAAATTGCTTTCACCTTTCTCGTTGTTGCCTTGAATGTAGCTGTTCAGCCTGGTAAAGCCAGTCTGGATGGCGGAATCCCAGTCCATTGACTCAACGGAGGTGCTGACCCACTTGGCCGGTCCATAGCGTCGGATCTCGTAACTTCCGGGCTAAAATGGAACAGAAAAAACTTGAGGAAGCGATTCTAAAAAGGCAGGACGTGACGTGCAACTAAACAGGTGCCTTGATTCCGGGTCCACTTGGGTCTGGCCCCAGGTTCTGGCTCCTTAGGGCTGGGGAGGGTTCCTCCCCCGCGACTCCCATCGCTTGGATTTGAAACGCCGGCGGCCTGCGCCCCACAAGCAGGGGTCGGGGAGGCGATGGCGAAGCGAGGCTCATTTCACGTTAAGAACAAGTATCTGTTGCGTCCCCTCTGCCCCGAGTGTCCCACCGCGGGTTCTGAGATGTGGTCTATTATTTTTCTTCCCTCGCCGCAAAGAAAACAACAACAACAACTACTACTACTACTACTGAGATGTGGCCAGTATTCGGGGTTATGGCAAATCCACGGAATTTTCCGGTTTGTGCAGGAATGTAGCTAGGGGCTCACACCAACCCTCGTACTTTTCATTGTGGAACCTTCTGGGATCACTGCAGATCTGCTGCAAGACAGCCTCTCCCCTCCCCGCACCCGCCCATCTCATCCCGCACCCTTCGCGCGCGTGCGGGAGGCTCCTACTTGGGAGTCCGCGTCCCCCGGGGTCTTCCAGCCCGGCGTCTCCAAGTCTTGGGCCGCTGCGCCCTCGGCTATGCCGGGGTCTGGCTCGAGCACCTCGGCCATGGGTGGCGCCGACGATCCCGGGAAAGAGCCTGGCGAGCGGCTCCAAGAAGGAGCCGCACCCCGGCCACCCCGGGCCGCCCCGCCTGCTTGTGCGCGCCGCGCGGGCCAGCCGAGGTCCCCGAGTCCCCGCCCAGGAGCTGCCCCGCGCACGCCGGCGGCCCCGCAGACGCGCGTCTCTCCTCCCCGCAGTGCGGGAGATCCTAGTCGTGGACACCTCCCCGGCCTGGGCAGGAGGGGGCGCTGCGACCTCGAGGGACCCCGATTCTGACCCCAGGCCGCTGCAGCCCAGCCGCGGTTCTCTGCGGGGTCCCCTTCGCAGGGGTGAGGGCCGGAGACCACACTGCAAGGCCCGCCTGGGTCCGGCTTTTTGGAGGGTTCCCTCCGGGCTCCCGCCCTTGTTTTTGAAACAGGCACACAGAAGTGTCCACTGCGGGAGCCCAGGGTGGAGAAGGACAGAGCAGCTGGCTGGCGGGTTTTCTGGAGTAACCGGTTCCGGAACCTTTCCCGCGGCCTCACCCGCGCTGGGAGCCGGTTCTGCTGACAGGTCTGCTCCTGGGAGCAGAGTGAGCGAGGGCCTCCACCTCCTGGATGCACCCCGTGGAAGGCGGGAGGGAGCCGGCACTCCCGGTGGGAGGGTGGGCACTGCACCTGCGACTCTGAACTTGGTTGTTCCTGCCGGGGCATCCCTGTTGGCGGAGGGCTCCATGCGTAGGTTGGATTCTGGAGTACAGACAGGGGAGAGTGGCCTTAACAGCTAGAAGGTGGCCTAGGGCCACTCGGGAGAGGAGGTGGATGAGACCACAGTCATGTTTGGAGAGAATCTTGACCTGTCCTCATTTCATGGCCGCCTCCGTCCCTCCAAATGACCCCCCAACCTCTAGGGCATTCTGCCAGGCCTAACGGGGGTAGGGAGAGAGAGGAGTGGAAGGGGAGAGAGTTGAGAGGAGGGAAAGGGTGGGTACATAGGCTGGATCCTAGTGCTTTTAAAATTTCTTGGCTAGATTTATTCTTTATTTTTTTCTAAGAGATTTATTGAGATATAATTCACCCACTTAATGTGTACCATTCAGTGATGTTTTGTATATTCACAATTGTGTAACCATCACCACAATCAATTTTAGAATATTGTCATCACACCCCCTACCCCTCACCCCCCCCAAAAAAAGAAACCCCATACCTGCTTAGCTATCACTCAACTCCCCATTCTCCAGCCCTAGGCAACTACTGCCCTCCGTCTCTAGGTTTGCCTACTCTGGATATTTTAAATGAAATCACACAGTATCTTAATTCGTTGAGGTTGCTATAACAAAATACTACAGACTAGTAGCTTATAAACAACAAAAATTTGTTTCTCACAGTTCTAGGGGCTGGAAGTCTGGGATGAGTGTGCCAGCAAGGTCAGGCGAGGGCCCTCTTCCTGGTGACAGACTACTGGTGGTACCCTTCCATGGTAGAAGGGGCAAGGGAGCTCTCTGGTTTCTTTTAATAAGGGCACAAATCCCATGATGAGGGGTTCTGCCCTCATGACCTGATCACCTCCCAAAGGCCCCACCTCCTAATACCATCTATTGGTGATTAAATTTTTAACATATGAACTTGGGGTGGGAGGGATACAAACATGCAGACCATGGTGTACATCATGTGATCCTTTACTACTAGCAGAATATTTCAAGTTTCATCCATGTTGTAGCATGGATCAGTACTTTATTCCTTTTTATGGCTGAAAAATATTACATGGGATAAATATTCTGTTTATTCATTCATCAGTTGATGGGCATTTGAGTTGTTTCAAAGTTTGGGCTATATCGAATAATGCTGCTACAAATATTTATGTACAGGTCTCTGCATAGACATATGTTTTCATTTCTTTTGGGTAAATACCCAGGAGTGGAATTGCTGGGTCAAATGGTAACTTCATATTTAACTTTTTAAGGAACTGCCAGACTGTTTTTTAAAGTGGCTGTACCATGTTACATTTTCACCAGCACCGTATGAGCATTCTGTTTCTCCATATCCTCACCAACACTTGTTATTATCTGGCTCTTTGATTGTAGCCATCCTAGTGGGTGTGCCTAGTGCTTAAAAATTTTATTTTGAGATATAATTCACATAACATTAAAGTCACCCTTTTCAAGTGTACAATTCAGTGGTTTTTAGTATATTCACTATGTTGTACCGATGACTTATCGACTTTCCACTTCTGTGGCTTTGCCCATTATGGACATTTCATATAAATGGACTCATATAGTATGTGATCTTTTGTGACTGGCTTCTTTTGCTTAGTGTAATGTTTTCAAGAGTCATCCATGTTGTAGCACCGTACAGTACTTCATTCCTTTTTGTTGCCAAATAATATCTCTTTGTATAGTCCTAGTGGTTTTCCTCCCCCTTCCCTACCCAAACAAGTGTGCAGTGGACACATGACACTTTCCAGTGCTTATATCAAGTCTATTATGAAGAGCTAACTGACTTATTTACCAAAGACTAAATAATGAATTTTGACTTAAAAAAATAGGCTGCTTATTTTAACTTAAGTAACATGTGGTCCATTGCTTAGGTGACTTTGCAAAACTGGGAATATAATTTTACTTTCTAGTACCTTTTTTTGAGAGGAAAAGGAAGTAATTTATATTGTTTTAAAAATCTCTTGTTATTTTAATCTGCAGAATACCTTTTACAGTTATCAATACCTTTTTTTGGGGTAGCACATTTTATAGAAAAACTGAGGCTAAATTTGGAGACATTCATTTTACAGGGTGTGGAATATATAATTAACAAAGATAACAGCAGGTGACTAAGCTGAATTATCTATATTTACAAGGCGATAATTAGTCATAAAAGAACAGAAGGAAGGAAAGAAAAGGATTTATTTCAAAATCATAAGATTTGAGTTAGAACAAATTTAATGAAATGCAGAAGGCTCAAGTATTATACCCACATGTCAAAATAACCTAGCTAGTTTTCTTGTTGATTAATTATGGCAAAATTGTTCTATTAGCTCATATTTAATCAAAGTTTACATGACACTCTGAAGAAGATATTTAATTTAAGCTTTCCAGCACATGTGATGGTGCAGCGTGGCACCACCTCCACATTCACCCCAGCAGGGGAGGGGAGCCCTAGAGTCCTGTAGCAGCAATTACAGGTGGTTCTCATTATTTGCAGCAGCTCGTTCTAAGAAATCATGAACATTGGATTAGTGAACAATGAACATTTGCTTCTAGAGGAAGTGCAGAGTTAGTGTCCTTTGAGCCTCTGGTCACATTTTCAACCAATGGATACATAAGCTTGTGTTATATGTGTCATTGTATAAAGATACCTTATTGAATATACAATGTTGAATAACATTGTACTCACAGCCAACAACACTATAACTCGTGCTTTAAGGAGGCTTATCTAACACACATATCTTCTCCAAAAGGCACAGCACTTAACAGTAGGCAGCACATCAGCACTATGCTTGGGGCCATTTTAAACAGTAAAATCACCACCAAAAAAAACAAAAATGTAGAAAATGTGGCATGAAATAGACTTCTAAAAGGACACTTTTTTTTTTTTTTTTTTTTTACTGTATGTGAGTTGAAACCAGAAGGCAGAGCATCATTTTCGACCTCAACTACAAATATGTGCATTTGGTATCTCAAACTTTTCACTGCTCTATGCATGCACATGTCTACCAGTGATCAGGAAAGTACTGTATTGCTTTTGGAATTATAAATATACATTAACAAGTAGGTGAATTTACAAATACAGAATCTGTGAATAATGAGGATCAACTGTCATTGCTTCCTGCAGTAAGTTACATAAGTCATTTCCATCCATATTTCATTGACCAAAGCAAGTCGCAGGGCCTTGAGGATGGGAAAGTGCAATCACACTGTGTTCTCAAAGAAGAAGCATTAATGTTTATTGCTGATGCCATTTAGTCATTCATTGGTTATTTGATTCTTGTGGCACATTTACTTCCCAAAGATAGTTGCAACATTATCTCCTATCCAACAAGCTGTTCTTTTGTGACGTTGACACACTTTCCACTGAGAGGTGGTCTTTGCTCCCTTTCCTTGAAAGGTGGCAGGTTTGTGACTACAGCAGAAGTAACACTGTGAGTTCTGGGGCTAGATCATTAAAGACTTCCATCTAGTTCTCTTTGGGACACTTACTCTTAAAAACAATAGCCATGCTGAAGGGAAACCCAAGCAACTCCATGGAGAGCCATGTGTAAGTTCCTAGCTGAGGTCCTGCTTGACAGCTGTCATCAACGACCACTCATGTGAGTGACCAAGGGTGTAGATGACTCCAGCCCCCTTACCATTGAGTAATTTCCAGATTTCCTCGATTCTTCTAAGCCGAGGCCCCAGAGGTCATGGAGCAGACACAGACTATCTCCACAGAACCCATGAGCATAACAAAATGGTTATTTTCTCAACACCACTAACTTTGGGGTGATTAGTTTTTCAGGGCTGATAACTGGAAGATTGTCTTCTATGTATAGTGCCATAATAGGTGTTCATGGGTTTAAGCAATGAATAAAATTTGGTGTTGGTCTTCACATACTTTTCTGTCAAGTCATTGTTTTCTCTGGGGTTATTCTTGCACCCACAATCTAATTTACTATTTGGTCTTTTTATAGTTAACCACTGTCTCAAATATGATAATTTAAAAATTGCTAACGACTTGATATTCTAGTGGGAAATGTAATCTTTTGCCAGGTTTCTCCTTTAGTTTTGGTGTAAATTATAATATTCATTATCGAGACACAAAAGAAGCCAAGAAGCCCCTTTTATACTAAGCATTTTCCTCAGTCCCTGACGCATAATTGCTTGATAAATGATGAATGAAGGCCAGTCAGAATTTATCAGACACATAGATGCAATTGAGTGTTTTTAGGAGCATCTGTGAACCACCTTTCTCATGGGCCACAGAAAATGAAAAGACACTTATTGAATGTGCAGTTGCCGATAAGAAAGCTAAGGACTAAAGTGGGGATGTCTTTAAAAATTAAAACATCAATTCTAATGAATGTAAAACTGCTATAACTTCTGAGATTGTGGTGTTTGTTAAAAGGAGAGGCTATCCATACTGATTTTAAAAGGTTCATGCTTTGAAGTAAAAGGAGACAACCCAATACCCCACAACTAGATAGCCCACAATCTCAAAAAGCTCTTAAAAGAAACAATCCTTGATGCAGCTAAGAAATGGTTCTCCTAGATCATTTGATATAAGACTATATCCTAAAAACTTAGGACAGCTAAAATGTTCTTTCTTTTGCTGTTGCCATAAATCATTGCATTATTTCTCACTTAGGACAAATTAAAGAATTGGTAAGAATTAGACAGTGCCACATTTTTAATACATAAGTGTTATAGTGTTTCACCACTTCCACTTCTATGAGGAGCCCCTCTGCCTGCATCTTTAACATATACCTGTGAACCCGTCAGTTCCCAGCCTATTTACGGGTCCTGCCTAATCATCTCCCCAGGCTGTTCTACACCTGAGTTATTTGGGTCTCAGATTCATAATGAGTTCCAGGCATGGGGAAGGTCAGTGGCAGACTAAAAATTGACTCCAAGATGGAGGAAAAGTTTAGCAGTAATGAGTAGGATGTCTCATCTTCTAAATCAGTGCTTCTCAAGCCATCTGTAATGATGGACACCCCACCTCCGTAAAGCTTTTCTTCTAGTTTATCATAAATCAATATGCGATTCTACTGCACAAGACTATATTCAGCTCAGTATGTGCTTCTTAACCCACAAGTTCAACAATAATTTAATCCGTCTATATTATGCACAGTGAGATAGGTCTACTGTACTGTGCATGGATTTTATAAAAATGTTAAATTCCTATGCAGTTTTTAAACACTTACTATCAGTCTCTACAGGTATCTTATCTCAGACTGGTAAAAACAGTTTGCGAGCCAGCACCACTTCATGGACCATGCTTTGAAGAACATTGATTTCGATGACCTTCTTAGTCTCCTGTCTAATAGAAACCTAATTTAGGGTTTCAGACCTATTCTGCCTTACAATACTTCTGGGTTTGACCCCGGAAAGCTGATTCGTATTTATACTTAAGATTATTTGCATGTTATTTTTATTCTATATTCATAAATTTATATGAATGTGGGTTTTATAGTATATTAAATTCATATTTAAATACATTATATACATTTGTGTTTTCATTTGGTTTTTATTATTTATTTACTTGATGTTTAAAAATATGGGTTTTTTTAGGTTCATATTTATTGTACAAATTGAATATCTCATGATGAGTTGACATCAGCGTCTCCAGGCATGAGAACATAATGGATGAGGGACAGACAGGTTGGAATCCATTAATGTGGCTTTCACAAGTTCTTTTAGACCTTCCAGACAGTCAAAGCAATGCCTCTGTATGTGGCCAGTACACAATGCAGTCTACTTGTAAGAGTGTAAGAGTTGCAATATTTTTTAATCATGGTTATTTCTGTTTCTGGTCTGACAATTCCAGCAACATTCCTGCCATATCTGAGTCTGGTTCTCATGCTTGCTCTGTCTCTTTAAACTGTGTTTTTTGCTTTTTAATATGCTTTGCAATTTTTTTCTTGAAAGATGGACTTGATGTAAAAGGAACTGCAGCAAATAGGCCTTTAATAATGTGGTAGTTAGGTGTAGGGGGAAGGGACGTGTTCTATAGTCCTATGATTAGGTCTTAGTGTTTTAGTGAGCCTATGATGCTGCACTGAAAACTCCACAAGTGCTTCTGCTATGTTTTGTTTTGTTTCCCACTCCTTTAAGTGGAACAAGATAGCCAGAAGGACAGGAGCTGGTTACTTCTCTTCCCCAGAGTAAGGCTAGAGCCAGCTGGGGCTGGGCATTTCCCTTCCTCTCAGATCATTAAGGTTCTGATAAAACCTGGGTGGGTTAGGCTCTGTTTAAACAGTTTCTCTTGCGGACAGGCTTTGTGAAGGAGAACAGAATGCTCTGGCTTATTTCAAAATGGTTCTTTTTTCTCCCGTCCCTTGTTGGAAGCACCAGGGGATTTTTCTTAGCTCTTCACTCTGAGCACCTGGTAGGGCTCCTGGAGGCAAAACTCACAAAGCATGGGGCCCTCTGGAGTATTTAATCCTGAGATGTGTCCACTCTGAGCTTCCAGCAGGCCATCAGTTACAGTTCGGCTTTCTCTGCCCCAGCTCTGGTTCCTGAGGTTTCTGCTCCGGTAAGTTGCGATTCACTGTATCTGCCTGTCTGTATCTCTAAGTTTGGTGGGCAATGGTTTGTCTCCTCAGTTCTCTGATGGAGCTCAGGAGAGTGGTTGATTGGTTGATTTTTCAGTTGGTTCAGCTTTTTCCACTCTACTGTCCTCAATGCTAGTCCCGGCTGCTGTCTTGCCTCATAGTTGCAAGATGGCTGTAGCAGCCCCAGGCATCTAGGATGGAGCGGTGACTTCCAAGCTCCTTATGTGCCAGGTCAGAAACTGGCCTCCATTCCCTTTTTATACAATGAGGCCTTAATATTTTTTGGTCCAGTGTAGAATTTAGTGAAAATGTCCACATTCTAGTCACTGTTACTATTACACTCCCATTCTTAATCTTTTCTAGCTACGGTTCTTCCAAAAATACTTAACTGTTAATCTAGCTTTTTCATTTGTGGATTTTCTTCATTTCTACTCTTTCTTGGATTGCTAACAACCAACACTACCCGTGTTTGCCAGTCGCATCAACATTTAAACAGAGACCTACTGTTTATACTGTTGTTCCTAATATTCTGCTTGCAAATCCTGCTTGGTGAATTGACTGCAGGTGCACGTTAGGCTGATGGCTTCAGGAAAGTTTACAGAGAAAGTTCAGTTATAAAATGATGGCTCAAATATAGTTTTCTCAAAACTTGTTACCTTATGTCTGTATACATTGAAGCTCACCTGGATTTTGTGGCCCAATCATATTACCTAGAAAAATGGTTTTCAGCCTCGCCGTCATATTGGGCTCTATTTCTGTTTAATTGGTTTGGATGAGTCCTGGTGTCAGTGTGTCTAAAAGTTCCTCGAGTAATTCTACCATGTAACTAGGGTTGCAATTCACTGGTCTACAGCAAAGGTCAGCAATCTTTTTCTTTAAAGGACCACGTAGTACCTGTGATGGAGCAGGCACAGGCGAGTGGGCCTGGCTGCGTTCCAGCTTTATTTCTAGACAACAAAATTAGAAATCATATACTTTTCATGTGTCATGAAATCTTCTTTAGATGTTTTATTTAACTATTTAAAAATGTGAAGACCATTTTTGTCTTGTACAATAACAGGTTGCAAGTGAGATCTGGGCTATAGTTTGGCAATCTCTGGTTAATAGTTGATCTGCTTCACTGCTTTAGCTTGGTTCCATAAGAGAAAACATTTCCTTTCCTAGATCATGGATATATATCTTAAATGAGTCCGAGCATACTTATTTTAAATAAGTCTTATCAGAACATTTTTAAACATGGCAATGCATTTCATAGTAGCCTTAGAAACAGTAGCATGCTTTTGTCTATAAGTAGCTTAAAACAATAGGAAAGGTATTTCATTAAAATAGTCTCAGGGTTAATTCAGCTGCTCTACAACCCAGGTGTTTTCCATCTTTCTTCTCTACTACCCTCAATGCTAGTCCTGGCTGCTGTCTTGCCTCATGGTTGCAAGATGGCTGTAGCAGCCCCAGGCATCACATGCAGACACATAACATCCAGCAAAGAGGCAGAGTATTTTCTTCCTCGTATTTATTTTTAAAGAACAAGCCTCTTCTGTGTAGATCTCTCGTTAGGTCCCAAAGACCAAATCAGTCCCTGGTGGAGGAACTGAGATCGGCATGGCTCTCAAGGTGCATGGAGTCGGGAGGAAACTGGTCCGCCTCACACAGGGGCCTTGGGATCCCAGGGCCAAATCAGTGTTCTATTAACAAGGACAAGGAGGAAATGCAGTTGGGAAAGAATCAGCAGTCTCACACAGAGCTAGGTTCTTAGGACTTAAAAAAAATCTGAAGGCTATCTGCTGAGTCTCATTTTTCATTTGTTTATTTACTTCCGTTAAAGACCATTAGGGAATTGTTTTGTACAAGTTTCCTAAAGAACTTTTAATAATTTTCACTCAAATAGGTGATATTTTGCTTCAGTCCTCAAAGATATTTCTACTGGATTACATTAAAAAAATATATCCTATTTTGGCTTTATTCTTCTAAAACTACCACATTGTATACCTAGCATAAAAATGGTCACATCAAAAAGGGTTTTTAAAGAAAAGCCACCCTTTTTTATTCATTTCGAACCGTCAAAAGTTTGTCTAGTTTTGCATTTTGTATTGTGAAAACAATAAAAATAGTTTCTTTCCCCTCCAAAATTATAGTATGGGATAAGAATTTGAAAAGTATACATGTCACCCCCTGCCGCCTCCCCAGCTCCATGGGTATTCTGATTGGCCTCCCAAGTGGTACATGACCCACCTCCACCCCCGCATGTGAAAATCACAGAAGGAGATTTGCGTTCAGTGCAGACTCAGCCATGCTCATGCATTTGAGAGTCCCCGGTCAGGAGCATGGACTGCAACTTAACATTTGCAGTTTTCTTAGGAGTTTGAACATCTGGCACCAAAGAAGGTGCTCCAGCCTGGGACAGACAGGCCAGGCTTCTGGTCCCAGCTCTGCCTCTTCTGAGGTTTGGCACATGGGACAGGTCACTCGGCCTCTCTGATCTCTAGCTTTGATATCTATAGAGCAAGAGTTTGAACGATGATTTATAAGGTCCCTGTTAGAGCTAATTGATGTTTCTCTTTACCATGTGATTCAAATTTTTCACCTTTACGTTCCAATGTTAAACTGATTTCTACCCTGTTACTGCTGCTTGGTGAAGGCCACACCTTCAGTCATAGTGTCCCCTAAGACCTCTTTGTCCTGCCACAACAGCACTGCCAAACAACCCACGATAATCTAGTGTGAGACAGTCCCACGTAACTTAGCCAAACCCTTTTTCCATTCTAGAAAGCAAGAGTGACACTAAGAAGGAGATAATGCTGGAGAGCTTTACTATTTTAACGAAAATGTGTGCAAATGTCTGTCCTTTAATTATTAATATTGAAACATAGTTCACCATTATTTATAACTTAGCTGACCACTCCAGCTCTAGAGGTGTTATTTTCTTCCTCCTAGAACTTTCTAGCCATCTTGAAGCCCTCACACAAAAGTGAAACCACGAGGCCCTTAAAAACTTGTATAGGAAGAAAAGTTTTACGTGGTGGCAAAAGCAGTTACCTTTGTCTTATCAGTGTTTTTCTGTTTTCTTTCTCTTCAAAGCTAGTTCCTATGCTCACTAGTAATTCTATTTTTTTTTTTTCCCAACTCACATAGAACTTTCCTTTTTTCTTGGGAGTGTTATACATTTTAGAAGAGCCCAGTCATCTTTAGAACAACCTGGGAAATTTTTTTCCTAAGGAACTTGAATATGGGTTAACTTGCCTGACATTTGTCCAGCCTTTCCCCCAGCCCAAGGTGTCCCATTCATCCAGGAGTCTGCCTGTGGATAGCAGCAGTTCATGTGGGCTTTATTAAGGGTTGAATGCTGTGTTTTAAATGGTTTCCAAGAGCAGGTTATATTGGCTCATCCAGTCCAGGTGAACCCTCTTCATGCTGAAGGCCCCTACCTGGGGCCTCATCCTCAGAAAGATTCCTGGTGGCCTCTTCATAGGAGGGCGGTAAACACACCGAGAGGGGGGCTGCCTCCCCAGGCAGAGGCGAGTAGGGAAAGTCCTGCTCACCACTCCAGGGTAAGCCTGGCAGGAAGTCAGTCTCCTCTTCTGCTGGTGGGTGCTCTGAGAGGTCGATGCTGAAAACCTGGCCCTGGGGCCGTGGGGCCTTGCAGAGGCGATATAGGAAGAGCAGCAGAAATGCCAGGAAGAGTAGGATGGTGGCTGGAAGGAGGATGCACAGGAAGGGCTCCACATCTTCTGTGGTGGAACTGATCTTCTGGGTGCCCTGGAGTTAGGAAATGAAACTGAGTTATGAGATGGGAGAAAAAAGACCCCTGCAAATCTAAGGCCCCTCTCGTCATCTTGTATTCTCATTACCCACTCTAAAAATCTCTTAATCATTCATTGATGCCAATGAGCTTGAGCCTACATGAAATAAAGTGAACTTACAAGATAAAGCATGAATTCAGAATGTCAAAAGTACACATCGGTTACATCTTACCATATTTCCACTGAAGTACAAATATTAAATTTTAATTGGTAGGTCCACCACTCATTCTTTGAATGAGAACTCTCACTATTTGTGTAGTAATTTAGAATTAGACCAATAATGTTTTATTGCCACAAAATATGGAATTTAGCTAATTTCTTTAACTGTGGAACAAAATTTGTCATATGTTCATATCACATGTAACTAACATTTGAAATCTGACTCGATAGTTGATTCTTATAACAGATTTTAAAATTTCTCTAATTTGTTCTTGCAATATTTGTAAGATAAATATGGAAAAATTTTGAGCCCTTTAAAGAAAAAGAATTATACATAAATTCTTAAGCACCATAAAAAGTATTGATTTTATAGTGTTAGCTCACAAGATAATGATGAGCCCTGATAGAGTAAATACTATAATAGGCATGAAATGATGCTTTAACAGCAAGTAGAAAAGCAATACAAAAGAATACTGTTTCACATTTTATAGACATTGCTTTAAATAAAGCTACTAAAAATAATGAAACATTAAAAAGCTGCTCCATCATATGCAGCATACAGCAATAAATGTAAACATTTATATCCACTACTGAAGAGGAAAAGAAAAAAAATTTTGTCTGTGTTTCCGACAGACAAAATACTAAGCTCTTTAATTATGTACAATAAAACCATGAGAGCTGGGGTTCTCTCCTTGATTTTGGTGAAAAGGACAACTGTTTTGCTTGTCATGGCCTCTTAAGAGATTGGCTTATCTAGTGTTGACTGTAAAATCCTTTTATTTCCTAAAGAATTTACAAGTATCTGTATTATTTTGACTGAAAATTAGGTGATTTATTTAATATTTGTACTTCCATATATTTTGTTTTTGGTAATATATGAGTTAAGATATTGGCTTAAAATATCTTAAAATGCATAAAAATTAAAGGTGTTCTCATGAAGTCAAATGTTATCTTTGGGGTTTGTCAGCTCCAGCCTTGAATTCTAGTATGACCTAATACCAGTGTGACCATGGACCATTTACTTGTCACCTCTGGGCCTGGGTTTTTTCCTATGAAATGAAAATAATCACATATTTTAAAGAGTTGGCATGAGAATTTAGTGCATCAATATGTATAAAGCACTTGGTGAATACTAGGTATTAATACATGTTTCGGTCTCTCAAATGGTTAACTTTACTAGAAAATAAAATACTGAAAATAACCAGAAGTCATCTAGAAATTTATTGATAAAGCTGGAAAATATAGTGAAGATAAAATCTGGCATTACTAAGTTAATATTTTAACGTATATTTTCAGAAAATATTTGAGCAGTGTTAATATTTTTGTGTAAGATTCTTATATTTCTAAACCATGGATTCTTTTTGCTTTATCATGCATAATCTAGTTTATTACAAGAACTATTCACTTAAAATCAGTCATAATATAATAAAGAACTTTAATTATAAAAGCTATGAGTAGATGAACTCATAAATAAATTTATAATAAGAAATCAAATTGGAGTCAAAAAGCAATTTAACTATGTTTATTTTCTCGAGGATGAATCATTAAAAATGTTAAAACTTTCATCTCATTCAATACTTAAAGTAATCACTCTTCAATCTTGATAAATATAGATCATTTTGAACAACTTATTGTTCTTTATTTTCCATCAATTATATGGTCACTAATTGTTTCTAAACAGTTGTGGGCATCAAATTTTAAATACTCTGTGATACTCTGTAAGCTCAATATGCATAGAATATAAAGATAATGTTCCATTTAAAAGGTTTTATGTAATACACCCTATTCAAAATTATGCTATTTATGGTATTATCAATATTAGCTGCAAAAATTTTAGGGGAGATGCTACAGTCTCCTCCTGTAATCAGTAGTTTCATTAGTTGAATTAAATTTGTCCAGAAACATGAGATCACTTAAATGTGGGATATAAACCTAAAAGCAACAAATGAACAGGACAAACAAACTCATGGACATGGACTATAGACTAGTGGTTACCAGAGGGTAGGGGGTGGGGGAGGAGGTAGACTCTATAAAGAGGGTCAAATATAGGGGGCTAAGAGGAGGGCAAAGTGGGTAAAGGGGATCAAATATATGGTAGCTGAAGGAAACT
>NW_011888805.1:8853499-8861353 GCF_000151845.1 Pteropus vampyrus
TGTTTATTTTCTCGAGGATGAATCATTAAAAATGTTAAAACTTTCATCTCATTCAATACTTAAAGTAATCACTCTTCAATCTTGATAAATATAGACCATTTTGAACAACTTATTGTTCTTTATTTTCCATCAATTATATGGTCACTAATTGTTTCTAAACAGTTGTGGGCATCAAATTTTAAATACTCTGTGACACTCTGTAAGTTCAATATGCATAGAATATAAAGATAATGTTCCATTTAAAAGGTTTTATGTAATATACCCTATTCAAAATTATGCTACTTATGGTATTATCAATATTAGTTGCAAAAATTTTAGGGGAGATGCTACAGTCTCCTCCTGTAATCAGTAGTTCCATTAGTTGAATTAAATTTGTCCAGAAACATGAGATCACTTATATGTGGGATATAAACCTAAAAGCAACAAATGAACAGGACAAACAAACTCATGGACATGGACTATAGACTAGTGGTTACCAGAGGGTAGGGGGTGGGGGAGGAGGTAGATTCTATAAAGAGGGTCAAATATAGGGGGCTAAGAGGAGGGCAAAGTGGGTAAAGGGGATCAAATATATGGTAGCTGAAGGAAACTGGACTTTGGGTGGTAAATACACAATATATTATACAGACGTGAAATGATAATGTACACTTGAAAATTATATAATTGTATTAACCAATGTTACCCCAATAAACTTAATTTTTTAAAAGTTAAGAAAACAAAAAATTTGTCCAGAAACCTAGTGGTACTGCTTATCTAATCAGCAGATGAGGACAATTTCTTGAGATCAAGAATTCTTCTTGTTTTCCAGTTAAGAGATATATAGGGTTAGAGGACAAGTCTATGTTGGTATCTTTAATTTGCTTATTTACTGATACTATAATGGTTCAAATTGTTTTGAATGTTTTTAAATACTGAAAGGATGTCTTTTTTAGTCAAATGTTCTCATTTGTTCACTCCCCTCAAAATGCTTTCTTAACTTTTAATATTCCTCTCATAAGTACATCAATTCAGGGGCTTTGTTCAGGGAACATTTTAAAGAAAGACCCAGTTAAAGTATAACTGCTGAAAAACATACATATGTATAATTTTTTTTTCTATAAAAGGTGGTTTTGGAGAACTTAAATACCAATCTGAGCATTTGGTTTTCCAGAAAACAAGAAAGTAGATCTGTTTCCCTTTTTCTTGAGGAATAGCAGTGTCGTTCATTTCCATGCTGATAATAAAATTAATTCTGAGTTTTTAGGTTTCTACCAATATTTTCCCTTAGCCGTCTCAGATTGAGTCGTCTTTGATTTCCCAGACAAAGCAAAGCAGCTGCTGCATTTCTTGATAGAGACAAAACCTGTATAACTTTCTGCCACCCTTCCGGAAGAAAGATTCTTGGCTTCTGCTACCTCTTAGAAACAGTGGTCGTTATACAGTCAGAGAGCCAAAGGGAGTCTCATATTTTTGTCTCTGTAGACACTGCTTACAGGACAAAGTTGAAAAACCAAGGCATGACATTTTGTTGACTCCTAACTTCAGGTATTCTTTGACATATTTGACATATCAGGTGTTCTTAGAATATATTTGTGGCAAGTTTCACTTGAATTTATTATTGTCAGAAGAATATGACTTTCAAGTTATTTCAGTGAAATCATATTTTTGTTATACCCATAATGCAAAATGTTGCCACTAAGTTTTAAGATCCTAAACATAGAGGCATGGTTGGTTTGAAAACTGACAAAGATCCTTTAGGGAAGAAAAGGCATAAGTCAGGGGTACAGACCTGCAGCTGGGTTTCCAGAAGAGGTACGCTTGGTTCGCTGGTTAACCACTCGTATGTCCCCCTGCCAGCATGTCCAAACTTCCTCCAGCTGCTGCCCAACAGTCCTCGCATGTTTTCATCCAACTGATGTTCCACTCACCCTTTCACCTCGCTGCCCGGTTTTCAATAATGCTGCTTGTCCTTGGCCTGGATCCAGCTGGGATGTGCTGGGCTGATGGCTGTTGGTAAACTGGTTCTCTAATGAGTGGCAACAGGGAAAAGAAATCAACCAGAAAGACCTCTCAGGACTATTTAAATTCAGTACCTCTGAATTTGTTTCTGTGGCCTTTATCACGGTAAGGATTGGCATCAGATATGGAATAGATTTCAGATAGAGGAGTTCTCTGCAGTAGCATCATCACAGTGAATTAAAAACTGTTTATATTTAGATGTAAATAAGACCCTCTTCCTTCCCTTCCCACATCCCTCTCCAGAGATATAGCTGAGCAAGAAAAACTACCCAAGTTGAATTTCCTTTAATTATTTCTAGATTTTATGGCACAGAGAAAAGGTGTATTTTGTAGGGAAGCAAGACTCATTAATAACATTTTAGTGAATTATTTATATGAAAGATGCTAATGATAAAATTGCACAGAAGCCAGACGGACAGTAGCTCAGACCGTTTGGCTGGAATGTTTGCTGGTGTCAATTTTTGAAAAAAATCAAATTACCAATACCTGAATAGTCTTCCTTCTGATTATCTTGTGAACCATATAAAATTATTTGTATCAAGCTTAAAATAAGAAATTTTTAATTCGAAGATTCACTGAGGTAACTTTGGGATATTTAATTCTACATATTTGAGAAATTAACATTTAAGACATGACAGTTGGATTCACTTTCCTTAAGCTTCAAATATTTACCCAAAATGTTACAACTCAATATTGCAACTACCCACATCTTATTTAAACATCATTTCCATCCAAGTGATTGTGATGAAGCTGAAATATTTAACTGGGTTTTTTTTTCTTAATTAGGCTTCAGGGGTGGTGAACTCTAAACTTTGCAGATACATCCAATTTTCTTGGGAGGATGTATCATTTTCATTACCTTCTCAAAAACAGTTGCTCTCCCTGATACAACTTGGCATTTTGCCAAATGTCTGATTTACAATAAAAGTTTTCACTGAGTTTCCCAGTGCCTCCATCGGTATCCTAATGTAGAACTCCTTTGTCATTCCATCCTTTTACTTCTGATTATGGAGTAAGTTTTTTTTTTTTTTTTGTGCTTTCAGTTAAAATGTTGTCCATCGTGTTTCTGTTTTAAGTCGATCCTGTATCCCCACACTGATCACACCAGAAGTGCCTGGTGACTAGTGCATTATTTTGCTTTTTTGCATGTCAGCAGCTTTACCAATACCATCCTCGACATGGATCATCCTTCTCCATCTCATCTATTTATTTAAATATCTTCATTTCTTAAGCAAATTAGAAGTGTGGATCAAAAGCGTTAAATATGTAACTGTAATATTGACTCTCCTCCATCACTGAATGAATAAGACAAAAATCCCTACATTTATGGATATGTTTTGGGGACCAAGAGAAACAAATTATACAAATAAAAAATATATCAGAAGGTGATAAATGTTATAGAGGAAAAGCAGAGAAGGAGCAAAGTAAATGCTGAAGGGAAGGGAGTACTTTTAAAGGGGGAAATCAGAATCTCATAGAGAAAGCAATAGCAAAAAGCTGAAAGATACAGGGAACTGAGCCACAAGAGAGGAGAGCATTGCAGACCAAGGGAACAGCCAGTGCAAAGGCCCTGAGGTAGTTGTGTGCCTGGTAAATTCTCAGAATGGCTAGCAGGTCAGGGCGGCTGGAGCAGTGAGCCAATAAAGTAGGAGATAAGGTCAGAGAGGATATGAAAGGTGGTAAGGCAGCACATAGTGCAGGGTTCATAAAATATTGTAGCATTTTTGGTTTTTACTCTAATAGAGGAGTCATGCAGAGTTTTGAGCAGAGGAGTAAGAAGATGTGACTTCCACTTTGAAAGGATCACTCAGACCTCTGTGTGAAATAGATATAGGGATTAAGGTTGAAAGCAGAGATCAGTTAGGGGCTTTTAATAATTCAGGGGAGAAATAATGGACCAGAGTCGTAGCAGTGGAAGTGGTGAGATTCTAGATATATTTTAGGGACAGAGCCAAGAAGATTTCTGGAACTGAAGGTGGTATAAGATGGAAAAATATCAAGAAGTATTCTGTTTTAGACTTGAGCAACTAGAAAGATGGCTATTGTCATTTACAGAGGGGGAGAAAAGAGGAGGCAGGTTGATTTTTTTTTTTTTAAGAGGAGTTGAGTTTCAGACTCGATAAGTTTGCAATGAGTTTGGATATTTGAAATTGGGATTTAGGAGTAAAGACTAGACCATACAGGGTAGTTGGAACTCATTGGCAGGGAGGTGTATTTAAAAGTACGTGACTTAATGAGATCACCAAGAAGAGGAGTGTCAAAGGATGAGGAGACAGTGAGTGGCCAGTGAGGTAGACAAGAAGCCAAGTGAGTCCAGAACTGAAGGGAAGAAATGTTTCTAGAAGGAGGGAATGATTACCTCAAAAGCTACTTTGTGATCAAGCGAGATGATGAATGAGATTTACTATTGGGTTTAACAAAATGCAGGGAAGGGGTGTCATTGATTATTTAAACAACAGCAATTTGGGTGGAGTGGTTGGGAAAAAATCTGAGTAGAATGTAAGAGAGAAAGGGAGGCGAAGAACTGGAGATAGTGAATATAAACAACTCGAGTTATTTTGCTTGAAAGCGGATCAAAGAAATGATGCAATAGTTGGACAGAAAGAGTCAAAAGTCAATATATTAAAACAAAGCATGTTAATAGATTATACAGGAAAGAGAACATTGGTATATGTCAGCCCTCAGCAATTCCACTTCTAGGAATTCCTCTTGAGGAAATAATCTGAACGCTCAAAGATACATATTGTCAAAAGACGTTTTAATACACCTTAAATGTCTATCATAACAAACAACTAGAAATAAAATTCCACAAAACAATAATTGGTTAATAAGTTAAGATTTACCTATGTAAAGAGATTATCATCTAAAAATAAATACCAGAAAGATGTAAACATGTTTACCACATATTAAGAGAAACTTTTCAGAAAACTGCATGTTTGTTACAAATTTACGGGTCTCTGCATATAGCAACAAGTTGATGTTAACTGGTATTTTTCCGAAATGGTAAGATTGTGAGTTGTTTTTTATGAGACTATGGTTCTTCTGTTTACTGATCAACATAATTGTTCTATGAATATGTGTTGTATAAACAAGACATAATAGTTTCTAAGAGTGCCCCATCCTGGAAGGCCCACATAAAAGCCACATTGTTATAATATTCTGCAATTTCCTGCCCTCTACCCAAATTAGGAATACATCACAATTTCCTATGTTTTCTCACAGCATGTTAAGTATTCTAATATTACAGCACTTATTTGAGTCAGCTTTGTATTATTTTTTTTTAAAAGTTAGGGGATTGTTAGTTGACTTAGAAAAGAATTTACTGAAGACATGAAATGATCTCTGCTATGACTTCCAACATATGAGTATGTACCTAGCCTATTAAGCCAATAGCCTGAATGTTCTGTTCTTACAGAAACACTGTAGCATTTCAACTCTAGAAACTTGTACCTGTGTAGATTTTAATAAAGTCTCTTTTTTAAGGCCGCCATGGTATATGCTCATCGTTTCAGTATTTTTTCCTGACACTTCCATTATTCCCATGGCTTTTTAGTTATCTAAGATTCTCCTGTTTAGGACTTTTATAGCTTGATTTTTATTACAAACACTAACTACAATTAGTCTGAAAGTTTGATTAGCTATCTCTAGAACTTCAAGCATTTCAGAACTGAGAGAAAAGTTTTTCTATGTTCTACTTAATTCTCCTTCTCTTGCCCTTTTTAAGAGAAGTATATCAATTTGTCTTCACCCATTTGAGTGCTCTATTTTTTCTAAAATTTCTTTGAATTCAACATTGTTAATTTGCTATTATATTTTCAAGAATTACAAAGATGTTTAGGTTTCCTGGTTCTATTGGTTTCTGGATGAATTGGACATAGGGAAGTTTGATTTTTGCTACATTAAACATTTCATTTTCGAGTTAATAATGGAGAAAAATCCCTGAGAACTAACAGGGAAGCTCAAATAAACTAAAGATGCGGATAAAATAGTAATTTTTCACATTTAATTTCTAAACTAGTAAATATATCTGAATTTTAGCAAACCAATCAGTATGGTTTCTCAAGATGCTATTATAAGAATCAAATACGCTTTATTTGATTAAGATGGCTGAAAAACTAATCAGTGGGCTGGAGGCAGCACTGTGACAAATCACTGCTAGAATCAGAGCTCCATGGAGACCCAGGAGTTCATGTATGGGTCAGCAGATCTGGCCTTGGTTTTTTTTCACCTTTGACCATGATAATCTGGAAGGAAAGAGACATAAACAGACTAACTCTACTAGCAATGTGGACTAAAAGAGGAAGATACCCCCAGAATGTTTTTTTTTTAAAGCAACCAAAAAGAAAAAAAAGTTATGAAGTTTACTTTGGAAAAATACGAGCACTTATGGAACTGGAGGTCTGAATAGAAGATTTAAACATTTGTTGTTGTTGTTAAGAATAATTAACATAAAATAGCATACAAAAATCTTATGTGTTCAGTTCAATGAATTTTGACAGTTTTATCGATTCCTGTAACTACCACCTAAAACAAGATATAAAACATTTTCATCATCCCAGCAATTTCCCTTCTTCAGTCAACTTTTTTTTTCTTTAGATTTCCAGCTACAATGGAGGAGGGTTTTTTAAAATCTCAATTCTTCAGAAAAATCAGGGAGCAGGATATGAAATTTATAAGCTTACAGTGTTCTCTGGTTATGAACTTAGATATTTTTAAATATTTGGCCTTTAGTTTTCCACATCAGAATTCAAGGGAAATCTAGACATATTTAAAATAGAATGATCATACGTGTTTGGGAATTAAACTGATATTCTTGAATTTAAAACAGGAACTAGTAAGTAGACGTATTTAGATTAAATATCCTCATGTAATTTGTATTATTTCTCTATTCATGTATGTGACAGGAAGTGGGTTAGGTGGGGTGAAGGAACACCATTATTTAAAACTTAAATTGTCATGTTATTATCTATTTTTTTTTTAATAACAGTTCTGAGTTAAAGAATTATTCTTATTTTGCAGATTAGGGATTTAGGGCTTGTATTAAATGATATTGGGGGAAATTTTCCAAGATTTTCTGATTATACAGTTCCAGGAGCCACGTCTGGATGTAACTACACCTCACTGTGAAACAAAAATTTAGATGGTGAACAAGGCAGTTTCCCTTTTAATTGGTGTAGCAGCCTTGTGCTTGGTGCATAAACCTAGAGAAGGCAAATTTCATATGACTATAAAAATGAAGCCTCATAGGAAAAATTAGTTGCTTTAGAACTTCTATTCTTTCTCTAGCATCATGTATTTTGTGACATCTCCCCTGATTTGCCTCTTGGCCCAGATACAGGTAACTGTCACTTCCTCTGGACTGCTCCTGTGCCACGTACATGCTTTCAGTAGTTCACATGTTATGTTTTGTGTTGCTATCGTCTGAAAGTCTTCCTTTATCCCACTAATAGAAGACAAAGAATTGTCTTTTAAAGTATATTCTCTCAAAGTCCAGTCGGGGCTTGATACCTAGTAGGCACTCAAATGCTTAGGGAAGGATAGATGAAGTACTAGAGTCCCAGTTTACATGTAAACTATATTACTCTTGAATGCTGCCAGGAATGACCTCACCACAGGCTCTTATTGGATTGTATGGACCTGGAGGGGGTAACGGGGTCCTGGCAGCAGCTGGAACTACACCCAGACATGAGCAAGTTCACTGCTCTGTGGAGGTCTCTGCTCAAACTCAGCAGTTGCTTGCACTTGAGTTGGAGGGGCCTGTACACTGAGTTGCCATTAACTCAAGCTCATTAGAATCCCCCAAAAGGTATTCCCAGAAAATACCTTTAAGCAATGTCATGTAAAATATCCTAAATG
>NW_011888805.1:8861403-8864335 GCF_000151845.1 Pteropus vampyrus
ATACAAAAATCTTATGTGTTCAGTTCAATGAATTTTGACAGTTTTATCGATTCCTGTAACTACCACCTAAAACAAGATATAAAACATTTTCATCATCCCAGCAATTTCCCTTCTTCAGTCAACTTTTTTTTTCTTTAGATTTCCAGCTACAATGGAGGAGGGTTTTTTAAAATCTCAATTCTTCAGAAAAATCAGGGAGCAGGATATGAAATTTATAAGCTTACAGTGTTCTCTGGTTATGAACTTAGATATTTTTAAATATTTGGCCTTTAGTTTTCCACATCAGAATTCAAGGGAAATCTAGACATATTTAAAATAGAATGATCATACGTGTTTGGGAATTAAACTGATATTCTTGAATTTAAAACAGGAACTAGTAAGTAGACGTATTTAGATTAAATATCCTCATGTAATTTGTATTATTTCTCTATTCATGTATGTGACAGGAAGTGGGTTAGGTGGGGTGAAGGAACACCATTATTTAAAACTTAAATTGTCATGTTATTATCTATTTTTTTTTTAATAACAGTTCTGAGTTAAAGAATTATTCTTATTTTGCAGATTAGGGATTTAGGGCTTGTATTAAATGATATTGGGGGAAATTTTCCAAGATTTTCTGATTATACAGTTCCAGGAGCCACGTCTGGATGTAACTACACCTCACTGTGAAACAAAAATTTAGATGGTGAACAAGGCAGTTTCCCTTTTAATTGGTGTAGCAGCCTTGTGCTTGGTGCATAAACCTAGAGAAGGCAAATTTCATATGACTATAAAAATGAAGCCTCATAGGAAAAATTAGTTGCTTTAGAACTTCTATTCTTTCTCTAGCATCATGTATTTTGTGACATCTCCCCTGATTTGCCTCTTGGCCCAGATACAGGTAACTGTCACTTCCTCTGGACTGCTCCTGTGCCACGTACATGCTTTCAGTAGTTCACATGTTATGTTTTGTGTTGCTATCGTCTGAAAGTCTTCCTTTATCCCACTAATAGAAGACAAAGAATTGTCTTTTAAAGTATATTCTCTCAAAGTCCAGTCGGGGCTTGATACCTAGTAGGCACTCAAATGCTTAGGGAAGGATAGATGAAGTACTAGAGTCCCAGTTTACATGTAAACTATATTACTCTTGAATGCTGCCAGGAATGACCTCACCACAGGCTCTTATTGGATTGTATGGACCTGGAGGGGGTAACGGGGTCCTGGCAGCAGCTGGAACTACACCCAGACATGAGCAAGTTCACTGCTCTGTGGAGGTCTCTGCTCAAACTCAGCAGTTGCTTGCACTTGAGTTGGAGGGGCCTGTACACTGAGTTGCCATTAACTCAAGCTCATTAGAATCCCCCAAAAGGTATTCCCAGAAAATACCTTTAAGCAATGTCATGTAAAATATCCTAAATGATTCTGGGAAAATTTTAATCTGAATGAGAAATTGAGCAAGTGATTTGGAATAAAACAAATACTATAACTGGCATGCGTTGGGTATATTACAATTCATGAACAAGCAGTAGCTAACGTAGGACATAGAAAACAACAAATAGATTTAAGTACCTGTTTTAAAGTCTTCATTTATATTGTCTTCTCCCTCTGATTAGAAATGTATAAAAATGCTTGATGGATTTGATTTCATGATGTGAAATCAAAGAGAAATAAATTCCAAATACTCTTGACTGTTTTTGTGTGAAGTCTGATAGAAACAAAAATCTCTTCAACAAACAATAAATTTTGAAATAGGAATGTAAAGTCACAGTTTATAGGTTTCCAATAATCTTTCCCTTACAGACGTCAGTCAATACTTCAGTTTGCCCCAACAAAACAAAATTAAACAAATACCCCACCCCCCACCATTAAACTCATATACTTATGCTAACAGAATAAAATCTTTGGGTTTGTGATTACAAATAGAATTCTGAAAACTCCATTCCAGGGAGAATTAGTTGGAGGGACCTTTTGGATTATCTAAGAATCTTTATACTCCATTTGCTTTTTGTGGTTAATTAACCCATGGTAATATTCCCATTTGTTGTCTACTTTTAGGAACTTTTGTATGCGCAAAAAATAATAAGGGCTTTTTATTTCTACAGACAGCTGTCTAAAATGTTATTAATTCTAAGTAGTATTTGCTAGACAGATTTAAGCCAGAAACAAATTTTCCAACCTTAATACATTTATCTCCTTTTTCTTTTTTATTGTATTCTATCACAATTAATTTCAATATGTCTGTCCTTTATAATCAAAATATAAACACAAAAAATGGATCGAGGGACTCTTTACAATAAAAATATAAACATAGGGAAATAGTCAAAATAGTGACATTTCCCTTGAATCTCTTTAATCAGACATGGACATAAATGACATCTGACCTGCTATCTCTGTGTGGCCAGCACATTATTCCCCTTGCAGTGCTAATAAGGCCACAGCTTCCCAGAGCTTAGACAGGGCCCACATTTCTCTTTCTGATGTTGCCCTCTCTTATGAGGTTTTAACCAAGAGGCAAAAATAAACACTTAAAGGAATAACAGGATTTAAGTGATTAAAAATCTGGGTAATCAGCATTTGAATGACAATTGAAAAGTAATTTTCTTTTTGGATTTTATGAGAAATTATAGGGTTTGAAGCAATATAAATGCCCCTATGTAATAGAATGGTTAGTTAAACTATGACGCATTCACACGAAAGGATGCTACACAGCTGTATAAAAGAATAAGGAGCATCTTTATGGATGGAGGAGTGGGGACGTGCTGATAGGAGTGAGAAGGAGCGGTACTTCTCTGATGATACATTTTGTACAGCTCTGACTTTTAGAACACAGGTAGTATTTCACATCCAAAAAGAGTATTTTTCTGTAAATTGGCCAGTTTCATGTTTTCAGATTTATTGCTGTCATGGATATTTTCTTTAAATCTCCTCTGTATATATAGTTTTTTCTTTTTTT
>NW_011888805.1:8865923-8870260 GCF_000151845.1 Pteropus vampyrus
TAAATCAGTATTTTGAAGATATTATACTGCTGTCTTCAACAGCTATTATTGAGAAGTTAATTCTATCTCTAATTGCTATACCCTTGTAACTGGTCTTTCCTGTTTGCCTTTAAAAATTTTCTCTTTGTATTTGATCTTTAATAATGCTATGAAATTAAAGGTAAATGTATCATTTTATTTAAATATCATAATTTGTGTTTCATGCAAATGAAACATGAATCCATTCTATGGATTCATGTCTTTCATTAGCTTTTGGAAATTTTGAAGATGTTATCCTTTTGCCTTTCTTTCATTCCCTTTATTTTGAAACTTATTAAATACATTCTAGACATTTTTATTCTATCCTGCGTGTCTCTTAACTTCTCTTTCCATGTTCTATTTAATTTTTTTTCAGGTTTATTGAGGTATCATTGACAAAATTGTTAAGATATTTAAAGTGTGCATTGTGATGATTTGACACATATATACATTGTGAAAGGATTCCTCTCATCTAGTTAATTAACATATCTATTACCTCACATATGTATCTTTTCAGTGTGTGAACATTTAAGTTCTACTCTCTTAGCATATTTCAATTATATAATACAGTGTTATCAACTATAATCACTATGTTATACATTAGGGCACCTTTTCATTACCCGTTGGCCATTTATATGTCTTCTTTGGAAAAATTTCTATCCAGTTCCTCTGCCCATGTTCCATCTCTGTTGACTCCGTGCTGCATTCTGCATTTATTGACTGGTTAGTAATTTTTTCCTCTACTGAATCTTACCAGGTGTGAAACACATCTATATTCTTGAGTTTTAATTCTAACAATGATAATTTTTTTAGATGTTTCAGGGTTTTTTTCCCCCCTCAAGTGGTTGGTAATGTTTTAGCCTCTTATTCCTAGAATCCTATATTTTTTGGATTCTGTTATTTAAGTATGTTAAATAACTTCATTTCTTTGATCATTTAAATATCTGAGTCCTATTCAGTCAAAGTTTGTTTATTTTTGCTTAATGTTTCTCAGGAGAGTGAGAGACATTATGTTTGGTAACTATGTTTGGTAACTTAAAATTAGGAGTTCACGTTTAGTCGAATCTGATCTATGGGAATCCTGAGATCCAAGATTGAAGATGTTTTCCCTGGAGATGATTTGCACTCAGTACTACTGGGGCCACCACCAACCTGGGGTCACTTTAGTCACACTTGGAAATTCAGGATTAAATGTGGGAATCACAGATTCAGCTTGTCCACCTGGTTGGAAGCCTCAGGCTCAGTCTGCCAATTTCATTGTGACGGAGGCAACTCACCTTACCGCTCTCTGGTCTGGTTTCAGCTTCACCTCACTCTGCTTGTCAAATTCTTAAGTGCCTGCCGTGCATTGCTATCAGAACATTTTAAAATATTCTTTCATCATAAAGTTTTTTTTCCCCCCTGAGGACTAATTTTAAGATCTAGTTTTCCAACAAACATTCCTCAAACAATGCTGTTCTAGTTCAATCCCTTCATTTTAAAGGTGAGAAAACAGACGCTGTGTGACTGGTGCAGTATTTCATGATGAGCCCGTGTTGGGGCCAAGGGAAAATCCTTTACGTCATAAAACCAATGTGCTTTCTAACCCTGGAAAGTTCCACAGGTGGAACATCCATTTCTTCCCTGGAGAAAATGTTCCTTTATGTGATATGTCTTAACATTAGAACTGATTATCTTCGGGAAGATATTCGTTAAAATATGTAAGTAAAATCTTAGATTTTTTGTGGGGGGAGGAGAAGATTGATGTTGTTAACAATAAAAGGTATAGATATTGGTCTTGGTTAGGAACGTATGCTGTATAGTTAGGCTAGGTGACTTAGAAAGATATTTGTATACTCTAGGGTGTTGCTGTTGAAATATAGAGGGGCAAGACATTCATAATAAGTTCGTGGCCCAATTTATCCAGATGAAAGCCTTTGAATTGAAATGTGCATTATTTAACAGTCCAATTCTGTGACATACAGTTGGGATACTGGTGATTTAATTTGAGGACATTGGATTTGAAAAGTCAACTTTAATCTGTCTTTCCATTTTAAGCCTCATTCCTTAAAAAAAAAAAAAAAAACAGTATAACTAAAAAAAAAAAAAAAAAAAAAAACAGTATAACTAAAAATTTTACTGAACCTTGCATTACAATTTCTTCCCTTCATATCTTTTGCTTATTCTTTGCACATATTTTAAAGACTCCTGTTGGTAGTTTTCTCCACAAATATTTGTTTTCATCGTTATAGCAGAATAAAGAGTATTGAATTAAAATTTGAAACTCTTTGTCTGTCATTCACTGAATCATAGAATATGGAGTTTAGAGGATTCTTAGGGTGCAAAGTCTAAGTTCATGGCCTCAAATACTGAAATAACCACCAAGCAAGTGATATAGCTTCTTTACTCATTGGCAGTATTTTTGTCATTTATCGAGCAAGCATTTCTACTGTGTATCTGTTAAGTTCTAGGCTTTACGATGTGTACATATAAGACAGTTCCTAACCAAAAAAGCTTGTGTGGGACAGACAAGCAAGTGAACAGTTCGAGGTTAGTGTGAAGCATTTAGGCTGTATGTGCAAAGAACAACTGAAACTCTTAAAGAGGGCATCTGACCCCTGTGAGAAATGCAGAATCATCTTCTGGAATAACTATACAGCCAGTTCTTTTCTTATGCTTTCTAAATAGTCACCACTTTCTTTAAATTTTTTGCCAATCCACCTTCTTTTCTCTTAGGCTCCATATCTTCTCTCTGAAACAACTATTAAGCAAGAGCTGTTTTATCCTTTTTCTTGTTAACTTTCCTCATCTTCTCTTATCCATCATGGTGGGGTGTGCTGGGGAAAAGATGTCCTTTTTGTCGAAAACAAGTTATACCTATCCAGATCTCCTTCAGCCTATCATGCCCAGTCTCCTCCCCACTGGGATCCTGTTCTCTTTCTCCAAAACACGCACGCACGCACGCACACACTCACTCACTCACTCACTCCCTCCCTCCCTCCCTCCCTCCCTCCCTCTCCCCGCACCGCCCCCCATCCATCCTGTCTCCTTCTCTCATACCACATATATGATACCCTAGTTGATAGTGACTATCTGACCTCTTTCAAAAGATTTCCTTCAGTCCATAAGTGTTAGATTTTCTTCCATTTTAAAGTAAACAAAGCAAGAACTTTAATCCTTTTCCTCGGCTCTTGTTGCTTCTTGCCCTGCTTACCTCTACTTAAAAAATGGTCAATACTTCTGCCTTCCCTTCTCCTACTTATTGTTCTATCTGAAGTGGTGCTTCTGCCCTCACACTAGCCATGAAATTTGTTTCATAAAAATCATCAGAACCTTCTATTTGACTGTAGTCTATTTCTAGTCTTCATCTAACTTGATGGTCTTGCTGAATGCTCTCTTCCTAAAGTGCTCACTTAGTTGATTTTGTAATACCCTCTTTCCTCCTCCTGTTTAATTGGCTATTGTTTCTCAGTCTCCTCTGTGAGAAACTCTTCTAGAAGATTCTGTTTTTGACCAATTGATTGGACACGGTAATAAGCTTTCTCCAAATAATCAACTTTAAATACAAAGCCCCAAATATTGTATGATTATATGAAATGCCCAAAACAGGCAATTCTAGAGAAATGGAATGTAGATTAGTGGTTGCTTAGGGCAAGGGGAGGAAAGTGATAGCTACAGGGTATAAGGTTTTTTTTATTTTTATTTTTTTGAGATGATAAAAAAGGTTCTAAATTTATTGTAGTAATAATTGTACACTCTTTGAATCTAAAAATTCCATTGAATTTTACACTTTAAGTGAGTGAATAATATGGTGTATGAATTATAGCTCAATAAAGTTGTTACAGAAAAAATTTCTCAATAGCCATGTCTATTAAAAAAATTCATAGTTTAAAACGTTCTCCTATAGAAAAATCCAGTCCCAGATGTACTCATTTGCAAATTCTATTAAACATTTAAGGAAGAAACAAAACTAATTCTCCAAAAACTCTTCCAGAAAATAAGAGAAAGAAACACTTCATAATTCATTGTATGAGGCTAGCATCATCTTGATTCTGAAATGAAAGGCATTACAGGAAAAGAAAACTACATACTGATACTGCTCATGGACATAGATACAAAAATCCTTAATGAAATTCTAACAAATTAACCCAGAAATAAATGATAAAAATAATACGTCATGACTGTTATGGACTGAGTTGTGTCCCCCCTCCAAATTCTTATGTTGAAAATCTAACCCCAACATAACTGTAGTTGGAGATATGGCCTTTAAAGAGATAACTAAGGTTAAATGAGGTCATAAAAATGGGGCCCTAATTCTATAGGGAGAGACACCAGAGGTC
>NW_011888805.1:8871620-8873977 GCF_000151845.1 Pteropus vampyrus
CACAGCTTTATATTTGTCAAATTTTACATTGAAAATTAGTGCATTTTACTATATGTATATAACAGACCTCTAAAAAACTGATTTTTTAAGAATGCTATGAAAATGCACAATATTTGAAATGTACCTGGAATGTGCCACCATTATGCATATTTGCATATTAACTGCGTTCTAATGATAGTAATGCTAGAGTTATGTTCTGTCAAAATAACACACAATGTTACTTTAAAAGAAAAAAGACAGACAAAATCCTCTGGTGTCAGTGTGGGTAGAGAACTGGATGGCTTTCCTTTTCATGGACTTTTTACTTGTGCCCAATCTTTTTAAAAACAATTTTTGTGATTATCAGGGTAATCAGTGCAAAAGAATTAGAAAATTAAACAGGAAAATTAAAATGCCTCTTCTACCAACTTTGAAATTTTAGTATGTATACTTCTGATCTGTGTGTACAAATGATTGCATGTGTGTATTTTTTAAATATGAAATTTGAATTTACACACTTTTAAAGTTGGAAAACTGCAGTTTGGGAGATTTTAAGTAGTTTCTGCTTTCTAAGATAACTTGCATTCTAGTGAAAGTCCTGAATTACAGAGAATTTACCCAGGTGGAGAACTTTTAGACTGAGATGCTGCGTTCCATGTAGTATCAAAAAAAAAAAAAAAAAAAATTGATATTGGTGTGATGTAATTTGTCCCTTTAGGCTTCAAAATATTTTCTATATACAATTAGAAAATTAAGCTTCTTATGTCTGAAATGATTGGGGGTCCATATTTGGGCACAGGCAAAGACATTTGTCCAAGTAATTGCTTTCAGATGGAAAGACTGGTAGACAGTGGTTGGTTATCAGTCGGTGTGACCTGAACTGAATCAGACCTTGGGGACTGTTCTCTGGATTCATATAATTTCTATGGACTGAACCATGTGTATTAGACCACAACCCAGTTGCTATTCACCTGTTTGATCAACCTGGGACAGAAAATAGGGTAAATAATAAATGAGAGGTAAGAAAGATGGCTACAGCCTGAAGAACAAAGTCAGTGGTTTCAAAGGAGAGAGTTGATAAATCATAACAATGGTCCAGAAACAGATGGTGGGAAGCCAGGAGGCACTTTATACTTCCTCTGGCCTGACTCCTAGAAAGTTTCAAGGAATGCGGAATCATCAAGGAAAAACTAGTTTTTATATAAAATGAGTGGGTAGATGGAATTGTCTAGAAGAAATTGGTTAGGAGGAGAGTTTATTGATAATCAGTTATAGATCATCACCATAACGGAATCAAAAGCAATATAAAGTACAACTTTAGAGGATGATTGTCTTAATTCTGTTTGGGCTGCTGTAACAAAATTCCATAGTCCACATGGCTTATAAGCAACAGGAATTTTGTGAATAACAGTTCTAGAGGCTAGAAATTCTAAGAATAAGATCTAGCAGATTCCATATTTACTGAGAAACTGCTTCCTGGTTCATAGATGGCCATCTTCTTGCTGATACCTCACATGGTGGAAGCGGACAAGGGAGGTCTCTGGAGTCTCTTTCATAAAGACATTAATCCAGTTCATGAGGACTCCACCATCATAACCTAATCACCTCCCCAAAATCCCACCTCCAAATACTGTCACATTGGAAACTGGATTTCAACATATGAATGCTGGAAGGACACAGACATTCAGTATATAGCAATAACTCAAGTTCTTTTTTTTTTTTTTTTAAATTTTGGGTTTAAGCATAAAATAGACTAATAGAAAAACTTAATTTGTTGTTGTTTTGAAAAGTATTTAGACTATCTAGGGCTATTATGAGAATTAAATATTCAATTACTGTAGCCCACTGAATTGTATCTATCCTAGATTAATATCAATTTTAAAAATTTACACATAAATGCTACTTGGGTGCAGTCATTTGGGGCCAGATTTGCTTGAATCCTACATCTACCATTTAAACATAAATGACTTGGGGTGATTTAGGTAATTTCTTTAAGCTTCAGTTCTCACTCTATAAAACAGGGGTAATGCCTAGCTCAGAATTGTCCTGAGGATTGTATGAAATAACCCATCTAAAATGCTTCATACTTAGTAAGTGCTCAATGTTAGTTGCTGTAATGATAGGAAATGCTATTTCTATTATTAAAGGAATATTGGCAGATTTAACAGAAAGTTAACTCTGAGAGCTCTTGCATCACAATTCTTTTATTGGTCTTAACTCTTTAGACAAGATTGTGTCCTAAAGAGACTGGAAACCCCATAGTCTTTCCCTCTTTTGAAAAGAGTTGAGGGACCCATGTGGGACTGAGGCACACCTGCTTTAGATTCTGTGAGTTATGCCACGTAATGGCATCAGCTAGTAGGAAACTGAAATTTGGG
>NW_011888805.1:8875587-8889141 GCF_000151845.1 Pteropus vampyrus
GGTCTTCCTAGGTGGTCTCCCATCCAAGTACTAACCAGGCCTAACCCTGCTTAGCTTCCAAGATCAGATGGGATCGGGCTTGTTCAGGGTAGCATGGCCATAGACTATAAATTCACTTTAAAAATGAAAATGATGAAGAAATGATTAATAATCAATAGTGGTTGTCTCATTGTTGGTGTAATAGGTAAAATCCCCCTAGATTTATCTCATAGTCTGTTTACTAATATGTAAGATTGTGAAAATAATTGGGTTTGACCATTTATCTGTCAGGTCTCCTTAATAAAGGCATTGGCGGTATTAGTTACTGAGTATTATAAAATAATAATTAGCTTAGAAATTAGTAATCAGATTGGTTCTAGACATCTAAAGGGTTACTGTATTCATTAATAGGGAGCCGAATCTGGATAAGAATTTAAAATTAGTTCTTTTGATTTATATTTCACCCATTTCATCTGTAAATGTTCTTAATCTATTTTTTAGTTTTGAAATATTCATAGCTCAAAGCAATTTTTAAAATTTACATGAGAATACTTTTTTTAATGTAAAGTACCATCCTGACATAAAAACATTGAATTTTTCCATTTTTAAAAATGAGAGTAGAGGCAATTTTAGGGCATTCTATTTTTTCTTACAGCACTTTAAAAACCTAAACCAACTGGCATCTTAAAACTGTATGAAATTCATGAATACATATGGAAAAATATTTTTAGTAAGCTTTACTCTATAGCAGAAAGACATTTCTTTCTTAGTAGGAAAAAAATCTGTGCACTGTCCCTCCTTTGCCTCCAAAGCAGGGGCCTTCGTGAGAATTCACAGGAGCTGCCTTGCTGTTAGACTCTAATCAGGGAGACTTAACTGTTCATGTTTTAAGGGAAGTGGACAGTCACTTTCCCAGCCCTGCCACATGGCAGATGAGGGAATGAGATTCAGAGAGAGTAACATGCTCACAAACACACCGTGTTGATCTAAGACTGGGAGTTAGGGCTTCTGATCCCAAGGTGATCACAATAGAATATAAGGTGACACAAGAGAGAAAATGTACTTGTTCCAAGTATAATTTGATGAGTTTACTTCAGATTTACAGCCATCCTTCCTTATGAGGATCCTAGGACAGCATTTCTCTAACTGGTAGTTGTGCCTTGGACTCCTCAGTCATCTAGAGAGATCTATGAATCCCTTTTCGGAATACTTTAAAATATTTTAAATAACTTAAAATGCATATATAAACTACATTTTATTACAAAGGAAACCAATGTTTATCAAAATATTCCCAGGTACATCAGAATTTTGTGGGCTCTGTAAGAAGGTAATGAGTCACAGGGCCTGCCATCATCACAGTGGTTTGTTGCCTACATTCAAAAGGGAAAGAAACATTAAATTTCAGTTAGAAGTCAGTAAAAATAAGGCTATAATTTTTCCCTTCCTTGTTTATAACCCCCTTCCATACCCCAGATTACAAATCTCTGCTCTAAAGTGAAGCTACCTGGGGAGTTGAATGCTTGAATTGCTGCCTACCTCTGGGCCTCCACCGAAACTCTTCTATTTAGAGGCCAAACTCACAGCCTTTTAATTTTAGGTCAGATTATACATTAGATTTTTAGAACCGGATTCTTAGAATAGGAATCTAAGAATGAGACTTAACTTCTTAGAATAAGTTTAAAAGCGTGATCCACAGGCTCTTGTATCAAAATCCTTTTGAAAGCTTGTCAAAATGCAGATTTCCTGAATCCTGCATTGTTCTGACTAGGTCAGAATTTCTGAGGCAAAGCCTGACCGTCTGCGATCAATCAAGTTGTTCTTGTGTACATTACAATTTGAGACTATCTAGGTAGATGACAGTTCAGGTGCATATGTGAGCTAGGGTAGGAGAAGGGGTTGTAGATGAGGGGAGGCATGTTTTTGATAGAGGTTGAGTCACTCGGCTGTTGTCCTCATATTTTTAGTGAAGATTATATAAAGAAAATATTTGCGGTTCTAAGGTTGTATCTGGCTATAATCCACATGGAGTGGGAGGTGTTTTGTGCTGCTTAGCTAAAACATGAAGTGGGGCAATTGCAGCCATGGCAGGAGGGGAGTTGAGGGAAGGTACCTAGGTTCACCTAGAAGCAAGTAAAAGGGAGGCTATAGAATCAGGTGGGTTCACATTTGATTTATCTGCAGCAACTGGGGCCCTGCCCAATGGGAGAAACCAAAATTCTGTCCTGACAGTTCACACATCCAAGGGGAGGGCGTTTGGGATCCTAAGGGAAGACAACTTAATGAAGCAGCCTGACTCCCAAAGGGAGCAGACACCTTTCTGATCTTGAGGAGCACTGACATTGAACTTCAAAAGTCTTTTCAATTGCTAACTCTTGGCACTTCTTTGGAAATAATTTTGCATTTGTCAGGGCAGCTGTCTCCCCCTGCCACCCTCTAATCCGATTTCCCTATAAAGCCAGACATATCATGATTTTTAGATTATTCACTACAAAAGCAGGTATAAATCTCAGCCCATAACTTCGTGTATCAAATTTTAATTTTCCTTATTTTTCACTAACTCAACTGAAAAGTATTCCGAGCATCCATTCTGCCAGGGTGGCTGCTCACCCTGCTGCTTTAGGAATAAGAGAGCCAAAGGATGTCACACCACGGGTTGAAGTGCGGAGATCCGTCTTCTCCCTCGTGCCACACCCCGGGGTTAGAACTTTTCCCAGCCTGCAGCCATGGGACACCATGCAGGCTGGCCTCCTCTGGGCTCTTACAGCCTTGGCAGTGCAGGAGCCTCTCCCCCATGAAGTCGTCCTGCTGTCTACCTCCTCTCCTTTAGTTCTGGTCAGAGGAAACAGGGGTATTTATCTAAAGAAACCTCATGTTTTTACCTTAGAAAATTTGTCTACACTTCGTTTTCATAGCACCCTCCCCTCAAAACCCACATTAACACACACACACACACACACACACACACACACACACACACACACACACACACACACGGATACATATATATGAATATGACTTAGGCTTTTGGAATATAAGAGCCAAAGGATGTTACAGGCAACTTTTTGGTCATTCTGCCCCATTATTTCCCTCCTTTGAAACATTGAATCCCTGAGCCAACTATCTACTTGAATAAAGGTATGGGGAAAATACTCGGAGAAAAAAAGAATATAGATTAATATCTCAAATATACTTTTCAGTCTTAGGATTCTACTTAATGCTCTTGGGTGAAAACTTGTAATGGAAAAAGATGGCCTGGGAGCATTTATTTACCATCTCTGGATCAGAGATCTGGTCCCATACGTCTGTATTCGTGCCCATTACTGAATATTGGTCAGTCTACAGTTTCATGAAAGACACAATCCCAGTTATTCTGATAATTACCGAATCCCATGCATCCTTTCAGTGGCTGCCTCTGCAACAACACTATGATTGTGTTAATTTTCCATTTGATTCTCGGAGTAGCATGAGCAGGAAAGGAGGTAATGCACAGATGTTCTCGGCTGAGTGTATGGAGAGAAGGGAGGGCTGCTGCCCAGCCAAGCGTAGCTTGGGGCTGACAGAGGAACCTGGCAAGTAGGAGATGTTATTTTTATCCCCATGCCATTCTCTAATCCCCAGAGGTTTATAGACTCTTCCTCCCCACCCCCCATAGGAATAAGACCCGGTTAAATTAGATTTACCAATCTAACAATGTAAAATTTTACTCTAAATCTATATTAATGTAAAGCCTTTGTCTCCAAATCTTAGGGCAGATGTCAAATATGCTGTTTTCCAAGAAGCTCATTTCTAAATGGCTTTGATATGAAAGTTCTGTAATAATATATATTCCTCTCACTTGAAAAATTAATCTATTCTAGGCTTTAGATGAATGTTATTTTTACAATACATTGTTATATTACAAAATTCAAGTATTTACTGATTCAATGGCTGTCCTAGGAGCAGATTAAAACAAACCTTAGAATTGTGAACTTTTAACTATAATATAGCCAACAGCATCTTTTCCTTTATAATTGGTAAATTAATTTCAGTACTCATTTTTTCAAGTTGTGTGATAATGGAGTCTTCTGCATCACGACATTTAACATCAAATTTATTTTCTTGGAGGTCATTCTCTGCTAGAGACTGGCAATGAATGTTGTTTTACTTTCTTACATCATTTGTACCAGTCACAACAATAGCTCAATATAGCAATTAATTAATACACATTAATTAATTGGCACACCTCGGAGATATTGAGGGTTTGGTTCCAGACCACTATAGTAAAGTGAGTGCTATTGCACTAAGGCGAGTCGTACTATTTTTTTCTGGTAGAGGGTCTTGCCTTTGATTTGTAAACAATGCAACATTGCGAAGCATAGCAAAGAGAAGGGCAATAAATGAGAGATGACAGTATTGATAGAAGGAAGACAAAACTATATCAAAGTCAACCAAAGTTCAGTGTTTGAATTCTCATCTCTAAACTGTTGCGAATTTGATCCTGCATGTTGAAATAGGACTTTTTTTTTTTTATGATTTGGAAACTGCTTATAATTTTTCTCGAATTTAATTATGCTGTTGCCATCTCTGAGTCTGGATGAGATCATTCAACTGGATGGTTTGTTTCTCTGACAACAAAACATTTTGTGCAACCAGATTAAGTTAGGAGGGCAGACTCAGGGCACCAATGGCTAGATGTTGCAACTAGGAATCTATAAATAAAAACAAACAAAGAAGAGATAAAAGGCATGCTTAGAGTGCTCTTTCAAAGGCTTGAGATAACAGGAATTTGGTCAATATGTGAAAGCCACAATATTGCATTATGCTTCAATTTTATTTTCACTTGCTTATTGAACCTACCTTTAAGCCAGATAGGAAAGTAAATTTTCTAATGAGTGATATGAAATATTTATCAAAACTAAATTATAATACAAGTTTTGATTATAAGCCAAATGGTTGAAGCGTATCAAGTCTCTTCTTTAAAGAAATACATATAGATTTAGGCACACGTTGTATTCATTGCTGGATATTAATAATGGAATAACTGGCACAAAATGTTAAACCTTCTGCGTTGTAGTGCATTCACGGATATGAAAGTCACAGATATATACACGTTAGATCATTTTTTCAAGTTGTGTGATAATGGAGTCTTAGTATAAACCATCTTGCAAAATAGTGGGGCCATTTATGAAACAGGTTATCCTTCAACACATAGCATTTATTAGACACTAGCATTTACAAAGCACTGCAACACTGGGCTCTCATGTTATCTTAAAGCAACCCTTTGAGGTAAGAATTTATGTTCATTTTACAGAGCAGGAACCTTGAGTTCTATACTCAAGTATTGTCTGATTTTCCCACTCTCAGGAAGGAGAAAGGCTTGGGATGTTAATTCTGCTTTTTGGGTTAAGGCCTAAGGCCTTCTCTGCTGTCACAGCTGTCACCATGCATGAACGTAGTTGGTCACTTATGTTTAACTTTCTGATGTCCTTATGCAAAGTATGTTAGTATCTATTTGTTTCATTTTGTCCATAAGGTGGAAATGACCCAAGTGCGAATAATACAACTGTGAGGTTACCAGTGTGATAGAATGATATAATCATCCTATATGATTTAAGGTCATATACACAGATTCCATCTCTATAGCATTTTGTGTCTTTTATCCTTTTATTGGCCAAACAGCAGTTTGCACAATTTGGGCCTGGTGATTCCTAGGCTTATACTATTAATAGGCTTTTGAAACAGTCAATTTTAAAACTGCAATAAAATCATAAAGTTAAGTGTTTGTATTACCTTTTAATAATATTCCTATTGATTTAGCCATTTAAGAACAAAAGGTAACACTGTTTCTTAAATGAATAAATTATACCAGTATCGACTGATAATATGAATTTGATATCTATTCTTATGAGAAAAAAATCAATATTATAAAATAAGCCAACCCCCCCTTTTTTTTTAAAAAAAGGAAATGACTGTGTGTATATACAGACCATACACACATATATATTCAAATGTATTTTCTAGGCACGTATCAAATTGTCAGCAGAGACCAACCTGTGCCATAGAATTGGAAGGTGGGCTCTTCATTCAGTTATGAAATTCCATGGAAAGAAGCCAAGTTCTTTAGGCATATCATAGGATATTTACATCATTTTGCTATATATTTGGTAAAGAAAGGTGTTCCACATATTAGATTTTTTTTAATGCATTTGAATCTTTATTCTACAACACAAGCAACATAAATACAATATATTTTAAAATATTTTCTCTTTAGAATTTTCATTTCACTTCAGATAAAATGTACACAAAATACACTTGCAAGCTTGCTTACAGGGACCTGTTAAACAGCAAACAGATTATATCAAATCAGACAGTTATATCAACATATAAGGGAGGGTGGTTTTCAGTTTTTTAAAAAATAAATGTGATCAAACTGACTAAATAAAAAGGCAAAACAAAAACAAGTCCTTTGGAGTAAACAAAATGCTTCAAGGCTCCTGGTGAATGGGATTGTGATGACAAATTTTGCATTTTGGGATAAAATGGTATACTGACTCAAGTCATTATGGCTATACCAAGCTTCATTTACTTATAATTTTCAGTGAAAATAAGTCGATTCTTTGGCATAATACAAGAAAGGATAAAAGGACCCTTACCACCCATTGGCTTTATTTAGAATGGGGAGAAGGTAGTAGGGGAACTGTTTATAATGTAATTTTTAAAGTTTATTCCTCTTAGAAAAGCAGGAAAATAATCTCGAATAATAGTCTTCTGGCATGATTAGGGCAATAAACTTTTTATTCTTAGCCCTCTCCCCCCCACCCCATGCACCAAAAACAAATCAAGAAACAAAAGCAGACAAAAGCAGCCTTTCCCTCTAGGCACCTCCTTCTGCCCCTATCACACCATACCCGTATATTCTACCACATGGTTTCAAATGAAGTGAAACCAAAATATCGAAAGCATTAATCTTTGTCCAGTTTTGCCTATTTAGTGGGAAACTGGTTTTTATTAGCGAGAACCATTTCCAACAGAAATCAGAACAGCAGAGGGAGGAATACAAAGTAGCTTGCACATAATCATGAGGTAGCCATGAATGACCACGGTGGCTAGTAGTGCCAGGGGCTTGAACTTCTCTAACTTTAAGAAAAAACATAATGTATGTGGTAGTTCAAAAGATTGGCTTTTAGATTCCCCCCCTCCACTTTTTGGCACTAGCTGGTAAAATAAATTGAAAATAAATTATTAAAACTAGATGCACACAGAATTTCCAAAAAAGATTATAGAAAACAAAAGTGAAATAAAACATTTCCATTCACAGAGGCGAGGATTTGAAACTTGATGCCATTAACGCTTCGATATGCTTTCTGATCTCACCAATTCTAGGAAATATAGTCATTACTTTCTATTGTTACAAAAATCTAAAGTAATTTAAATGCTGTCAGGGTATTTAAGGTATTTAGAGAAACTTAATTAAATCAATCAGAATTATGTATAATTAATACGGGTGATGATTTGAAAGTATTTAATTTTTTTCTTTTGAATTATTCCCTCAATTTTTTTTCCCATGGAAAAAGAATTTTGAAAGCTAATTAATTGAATAAAGAGTTCAGAAATAAACTGAGGCCCCACCTATGTTTGAATTAACATGATTTCGCTGTATTTCCAATGCATGTTGATGTACTTCTACATTTCTCCCATCATTTGTAAGATGAGATAATGAATATCTTCTCTATTGTGCAGATATGAGCACAAACACAACATATTTACGAAAAAGTCTTTAAAACAGGCACATACACTGCTCACAAGGGAATTGGTTCCATTTGCAAATTTCCATGAAGCCATTTGGTAGGCTCTTTGCAGGTATACAGGAAATTAAAATATTAATTTATACCAGACAGTTAAGTGAAAGATGAAAGAACATCAAGTGGTGTAATATCATTTTGGCGACTAATGAGATATAAAACTACTGGCAAGCAAGCAACTACTTAAAAACCTCTGGAAGCCAGGAGCCAAGGTTGTAATGGAGTCAACGTGGAAATATCTCATTAAAACTGTATGGACAGAAGAAACGCAAACACTGCATACTTAAATTTAAAATCACCTCAGTACGAGTCAAAGGGCCGACATGATACAAATGATCGTCCACAGAATCAGTGTTTCTAAATACAAAGACAAGAAACTTACACTCATCTGTTTCATAGGACTTATACATTCATTGTCTTCTAGCCTGTAAAAAAACAATTGTTGGTATAATAAACCTGGAAACTGGGAAGATTAAGCAGGAATACTGTAGAGAATCCAATCCCATATTGTCTGCCCAAGGTTCAGTTTTCTCTACTGCTTGATAAGTCAGGCTGATCTTAAAGGTAGTAGGTGGACATTTTTTCAAGGCTAGTGGTTCTCAAAGTGTGATCCCCAGACCAGCAGCATTGGCCTCACCTAGGAACTTGTTAGAAATGCAAATTTCCAGACCTACTGGATCAATAACTCTGGGCCTGGCAATTGGTGTTTTACCAAATCCTTCAGGTGATGTGTGCTAAAGTTTGAGAACCACCATTCTAAGGGCAGAAGATTAATTAGACAATCACTACTTAATCTTCAGGAGAGGAACAACAGTACAGTTTCTGATGGTAGAACGGGCTGGAAGGACCATAGCTGGATGAGATTCACCAGCAGTTGACTACAGTTTTGTCACTAAGATGGTCATCCTGCCTTTCCTTTCCTGGAACCCCTTTGTGGTATTGTAACAAAGAGAGGAAAAAGGTTTTGTATGGTGCTAGTGGTGTGGTAGTGAGTTTTTCTCAGTCAATAAGTGGTATCGTTGTTTATAAGGAAATTGAGCATTGTTCTCAACTGAGCTTATCTTAGACTACCCAGGAGATGATTTTTTTTGTCTGTCTTCCCTGAATAATTGTGTTTTAGAAATCTATATGGTGTTCTAGTCCAAAACTTTAAGTTATTAGTTACTTCAACATCAAACACAAACATTACAATACAAGCAGAGGAAGAGGATCTCACAAAAAGACAGAAAGACAGTTTTCTAGATTGCTCCACTAATGAATGAGAACATGCTGTTTTTTTTTTTTTTTCCAGCAGGCATAATTATGAGTTCATTACTGTTTTCGTAAATCTTGCCCAATAACAAATTCATTATTTCCACTAAAAAGTGCTTAAAAATAGTCTCTTGCTTTTTTAAGGCCACACTAAGTCTCACTAGGATCACCTAAGTGGCACCCAAGCATATGTAAGTTCTGGATTTTCTCTCTGTCTGCTTCCTTGTCTGCAAAGCAGGTACGACTATTTAATGTTATGACACAGGTTTACTGTGGATATTGACCTGATGCCCTCAGACCTGAATCTTTAAAACAATCTTGTCTAACCAGTACTTCCTCTTCAGAGTGTGCATTTGAAAAATGGTTATCATTCATTTTGCATATTCCCAAACTTTGACGATGACCCACAAATTTAGTACTATATACTTCCTAGGGAAGCAAATAGAGAGGCACTGTTGGCTACAGGGCACTTTATTCTGAGTGAATAAATGTAATTGAAAAAGGTTTACAATTTGTGCACGTCATTCCAGACACAGACTGCCATGGTTTTCCGTGAACATATTATCCCATCATTTCCACCTGATTAGTAAGTTTTGTAAATTACCACTGAAGGTCTGCTTTAAGATCAAAGTTTAGATTTTGTTTTCTTTAGTTTCAAACACTCAAAATATTATATTACATATGACCTATGTATAAACACTACTCTTTTTTTTTAACCCTACTTGAAATATCCCCATAACATTACAGATCTGGGGCTTCAATCAATTTTCAGCTCATTTTAACTGTTTATTTCCTTGAGACACTAAAGTGTTTATTCTGTGCACTTAGATCATGGTGTTATAGAGCATGGCCTTTGAATTCATGACATCTCTTCTGCCATTTACTGGTTATCTCAGGCAAATTTCTTAACCTCTCTGGGTCTCTGTCCTCATCTGAAAAAATGAGGAAAACAATACCTGTTTCATAAGATTATTGTGCTAATTAAATGTGACAATGTAGGTAAAGGTCTACATTCACAGTGGCACTCAAGCGTCACCTCCTTCCTGCTGTTTGTAACCTCTTGCTATCATAATCAGCTCCAAAGGTCTTCATTCTGTTTCCATTGATGGGACAGACTTGAATAGATTTTCCTTTCTTAAAGGAAACTTTCATTTATAAGAAGAGTTGTGATATATTTGAGGGAAGTCAAGGATATCTATTACATATTTACATTACCTTCTTACAGTTAAGGCTATTTGACTCAACTGACTTTGTATAAGCCTTCTCCTTAAAACAAGAATAAAAAGCCTAGTGATATTGTACAAAGAAGTTTCCACTTCAAGGTACTTTTGAATTATGTTAACATTTTGTCATGTTTGAAAATATTTTAATCTGAGCTGTTATGTATTTTAGCATCAGCCTCAGCCAGTCATTAAATAGCCTAAAAATGGTAAAAGGTAGCTAGTTTGTATCAGTGGAGAAGGATAGAAAATAATCATAAGGGGAGAGAGAACAAGGCGGTATAAAGAGGCAGCCTAAGCATCTTTAAAAGCTGATCAGGAGATGCAAGAGCTAAGAGAGAGCCTATGAACAATCCATTAGCCCTCCATCAAACTTATGCCCTCGCAGCAAGGAGAAATCTGATGAAGAGTATAGTATACTTAGCTGAGCTGTTCAGTCAAGAATTCCTTCACATTTGAAGTTTTCCAAGTGTTCATGATATGAACTTTACCAAAATATTAGAAAAAAGAGGAAATCTCAACCTTAGGTAACACACTTTTGGCAATAAATACAGGCAACTGAAAGCAACTTGCAGAATCATCTGCTAAGATTTGCAAATATATGGTAATAAATGCTTTAACTACAAAGGCTGTCTTGACCTTGGTCTTTCAGAGACCTTGAGAGAGAGAGTGATGGAAGAGATGGGTGGAGAAAGGCAGAAACAGGCACCAGAAGAGTGTGAGGGACTGGCTGGGGCATCCTGGGAAGGGACCCCCTTGTCTACCTAATTATCCCCCTTTATTCTCCACCCCTGGGAGGATTCCACTGACTTCATTGGGACCTGAAGTCCTATTAGTTAGATTATTTGCATCAAGCAATGTCCTTTTCTTTTTAATACCTCTGGGAAGTATTACATGACTTAGCTAATTTTCTGGTTGAAACCTGACATAGATGTAGAACAGAGTATGTTGGGAATGAAGGTGGATTGAAGACCAACGTGGGCCTCAGGTGGGCTATTGAAAATTATAGGCAAAGAGCTATGTATATTCTCTCATTTTTTTACTCTTTGTACCCATAATCAGGCTAGTACAAGAGCAGTGTTTGGACAGAGTATGGGGTAAATTTATTTTCATAAACTAGCCTTGGATCTTAGAATAGAGAATCTGTGGGAGGATGAATTTTGATTTCTAAATAACGAATGTACTCTGGGACAGGACATTCATAAATTGAGGCTGGCCTCTTTTGAATTTTTATATTTTACAAAAAATTGCTATACATTTTTTTAATTATTCTGATTTGCTATTCCACTAAAGCTTTTTATTTCCTCCAGTAAATTTTGTAGTACGCACAGGCTCACAAATGAGAACTGAACCTAAAATAAGCTACAAGAAACAATAACCAGAGTGCACTGCTTTCTTAAAAAACAAACTTTCAATTCTACAAAATATAAAAATTCAAAAGTATAGAACATAGCGCATTGCTATCTGAACAATTCACTGCTTGTTAAGATCAAAGAGTGATCTGTTCCTAATCTTTAATTATTGCCTAAGGAGTAAAAACTGAAGGTAAAGAGTGTTTTGTAGAATTGAAAAAAAAAATGTCTTCTGGATTCTGTGGTGATCTCTTGGTGGCATACTGAATGATAAAGTTCCTTCTTTTAGATTGCCTAAATAAATCAGGGATATCTGTCTTCTTCTTAACCTTGTAGATAGTTTACAATATTTCTTAAGTCAGAAAAAGTTTACTATTACCAGCACTGAATCAAGTTGTCAGTTTTAAATCCTTACGTCAATATTGAAGAGCTGGTATTTTATTTTTAAAGGATGAATGACATGCTCAATTATGAATACATCTCTAGGGGCTGGGGAAATTGTAATATATGTCTTAGCAACTATACTTTCTAGAATACACGAGTTGGCTCAACCATTATAAGAAATATTAAATATTACTGTACATAAGACAGTTTCCAGATCAATTTTCTAGTAACATTTAAGAAAAGAAATATCCACTTAAAATATTGGCCTGAATAAAAAGACCTCAGACATTGGGTATATTTACCTGCCAGAGAGTAGAAATATTTTAAATTAAAAAACTTATAATTTTCTACATTTCATTCTGTGTCCCCATCTCCTTTAGTTTTTCTGAGACTAAAGCATGTGTAACTGACATCATGATTTCTGATGGTTGTGTAATATTTGAAGATTTAAAATGATTTCATCGTCATCCCCTCTCCTACCCCTTCCAGCTGTCTCCCTCCCGACACTTCCTGCCCCCTTCCCTGAGAAGTCTGCTCACTGAATGGAGATCTCTGAGTTCCTTTCCTCCAAGAGTGCTGATATCAAATAAGTTGCATTTTAATGTTTTATTAAAACCAAATGTTATCCCATATGTTTAGATAACTGCGGAGCATAGAAATGTCTGTGCAACAAGGGATTAAGGCACCATTTTTTCTTTCCCTTTTCTTTTTTGCTTTGGGAGCAAAAACAAAGACTAATGGGACAGCCAGGGTGGCTGGTCAGTCTTCTGTCTCTTGGCAATATTTGGATCAGCAAATATCACTGGGTACTGTGTGCCAAAGGTTGCCATAACATTGACTTAAAACTCTGCCAGAAAAGAAATTTCTTCCTTTAGAAATAGGGAAATAAAGACACACAGTACCTTAAATGAAAAAGTTGGTGAGTACCAACCGGAAAATCTTGACAACTTAGGGCAATTTTGAAATGTTCTGGAATATTTTACAGAGAAAGTCATCTGTTTCTTGAATTATGACACCCAAGAATATATCTTTCTAGCTGTTTTCTTCTCCGCCAAATGCAGTCATGAGGGAAATCTTTCTCCAATGTCTGAATAATGTTTGGTAGTAGATGTCTGAGTGTTTATATATCAGCTTGACTTACCAGCAGATATTTCCTTAGCACGTGCATTTTTTAAAAAAATGGATCAAATGGATCAACGTAGTGTTTTCAAAGGAGTGGTACTTAAAAGAGACCCATTTGGCAATAACATTGCAGGCAAAAGCACTGGGAAATAAACTTTGAGATTTAGAAATGTGTCAAGGAATGGAGACTCTGAAACAATGTGCAAAATCAGAGTATCGTTTGTGTCATCTGGATACAGCCTCCTATCCAGAATGGCCCCAGTGCTGTTTTAGTCAGGGAGTGGCCAATTGTTCTCTGACGCACCTGTTTCAGTGCGGCTGGCGGAGGGGGAAATGCTATCAGTTTGATTGGCAGGCATACTCTAACTCTTACTATTGAATTCCTTCAATGTGAGTCTCCTACACAATGATGTCATAGACACGGCCCACTCTGCCAAGCCACTCTCTCACGGCCTGGCGAACTCT
>NW_011888805.1:8889191-8899922 GCF_000151845.1 Pteropus vampyrus
GAGTTGGCTCAACCATTATAAGAAATATTAAATATTACTGTACATAAGACAGTTTCCAGATCAATTTTCTAGTAACATTTAAGAAAAGAAATATCCACTTAAAATATTGGCCTGAATAAAAAGACCTCAGACATTGGGTATATTTACCTGCCAGAGAGTAGAAATATTTTAAATTAAAAAACTTATAATTTTCTACATTTCATTCTGTGTCCCCATCTCCTTTAGTTTTTCTGAGACTAAAGCATGTGTAACTGACATCATGATTTCTGATGGTTGTGTAATATTTGAAGATTTAAAATGATTTCATCGTCATCCCCTCTCCTACCCCTTCCAGCTGTCTCCCTCCCGACACTTCCTGCCCCCTTCCCTGAGAAGTCTGCTCACTGAATGGAGATCTCTGAGTTCCTTTCCTCCAAGAGTGCTGATATCAAATAAGTTGCATTTTAATGTTTTATTAAAACCAAATGTTATCCCATATGTTTAGATAACTGCGGAGCATAGAAATGTCTGTGCAACAAGGGATTAAGGCACCATTTTTTCTTTCCCTTTTCTTTTTTGCTTTGGGAGCAAAAACAAAGACTAATGGGACAGCCAGGGTGGCTGGTCAGTCTTCTGTCTCTTGGCAATATTTGGATCAGCAAATATCACTGGGTACTGTGTGCCAAAGGTTGCCATAACATTGACTTAAAACTCTGCCAGAAAAGAAATTTCTTCCTTTAGAAATAGGGAAATAAAGACACACAGTACCTTAAATGAAAAAGTTGGTGAGTACCAACCGGAAAATCTTGACAACTTAGGGCAATTTTGAAATGTTCTGGAATATTTTACAGAGAAAGTCATCTGTTTCTTGAATTATGACACCCAAGAATATATCTTTCTAGCTGTTTTCTTCTCCGCCAAATGCAGTCATGAGGGAAATCTTTCTCCAATGTCTGAATAATGTTTGGTAGTAGATGTCTGAGTGTTTATATATCAGCTTGACTTACCAGCAGATATTTCCTTAGCACGTGCATTTTTTAAAAAAATGGATCAAATGGATCAACGTAGTGTTTTCAAAGGAGTGGTACTTAAAAGAGACCCATTTGGCAATAACATTGCAGGCAAAAGCACTGGGAAATAAACTTTGAGATTTAGAAATGTGTCAAGGAATGGAGACTCTGAAACAATGTGCAAAATCAGAGTATCGTTTGTGTCATCTGGATACAGCTTCCTATCCAGAATGGCCCCAGTGCTGTTTTAGTCAGGGAGTGGCCAATTGTTCTCTGACGCACCTGTTTCAGTGCGGCTGGCGGAGGGGGAAATGCTATCAGTTTGATTGGCAGGCATACTCTAACTCTTACTATTGAATTCCTTCAATGTGAGTCTCCTACACAATGATGTCATAGACACGGCCCACTCTGCCAAGCCACTCTCTCACGGCCTGGCGAACTCTGATGTCAGTCACGTGACAGGTCAGCTGGCTGATGCACGGGAACACTGCTGGCTGGAGGGCTGTGAAGGTCGGGTCTGGAAGGATCTGAATCTGATTGAGAACTGTGAGCACCATGTTGGTCCACGCCTAAGAGAAAGGATTCAAGAGAGTGATCAGCTTTCATCCATGGATTCATTTGAACTCTCAGGTGTGGCTAAGTCCTGGCAATTTGCAAATGAGTTTTCTCAGGCTTTTAGGCTGCACTAAATTAATCTTTGCTAATAAACTCACTTTAACTTCATATATACAAGGAATAGCAGAGATTTAGCTAACATTAGGAATAGCTTATTCTCAGCTTTTAAAAACAACAGAATTCTTATTTACTTTTCAGATTTTAAAACTCTCTTGCTTTCCCATAAGATTTCCATAGGACATATGACACTTCTAATCAGCAATCACTATAATAATGCCTAGAAAACTTGAAATAGGTCTCCTTTAATTTAAGATAACTTAAAATCATAAGCAAATCTCTAAGATATGAAAAGCAATTATTAAAATATGTTATTTGTCAAGGTCAACTGTTAAAGAACAACCATACATCTCGGTTTGGACTTTTGCAAATCTAGTCTAGGATGATTTTTATGGATTCTGAATTATGAAATTGAGTTCTATGTTCAAGATACTTTAAAAGAAAATAATAGATCTTCCAAGAGATTCATACTAATTTCAAATTTATGTTCATGCAAAGAATACATTATAGGTTCATAGACTCTTAAGGCCCAAGACTGTCTAACTTATTATGCCTGTGACAAGAGTCCACAATTTAAACACCAGATTATTTTTAAAGGGCTCTCTATGATTCCAGATCCCTCTATTTTTTCTCATTTTATCTATTCTTGAACAAAACAGTACCAATACTGTTTTCCTCTCAAGCTTATTTTTTAAATATATGATTGAATTACAAATATTAAATAAAGGAACAAGGACACTCAAACTCTTCTGAAGAATGAAAATTTTTATGTGCTCTGGATGGGTTCGAAAAACTTGAGATGAAAACAATTCATTGGTATCACCACCTAATAATACGCACTTTGCCTTCTTCCTTTAAATAATTTTTCATAACTAGAATTTCCTCAGTGTGTCTTCAAATAATAAGCTTGGGACTCCATACCAGTTAAAAGTACATCCATTTTATAAGCTTTAGCTTCATCTTAATTATACAGGTGAGTTCCTAATTCTCAATAATATCTGTTAAAACTCATACACAAAAATTCTGAAATTAAGAGTAAAATGTCAGTTTCACACTGATATACTGACACAGACCCTATGTCTTACTCTCAGGCAATCCTCCGACTTTGGAGGGAAGCTGGGTCTCCTGTTGGTGTCTAGCAAATCTTGGAATGTGCATGAATGCTCTGCGAGGGGAATGTGTCTGTCATCAGAGGCCCAGCTTCCCCCTTGCCTTGCCGGGAAAGTGTCCTGGCATCCTCTGGCCTGCAGGAACCCACCTGGATCTGTGCTTCGGCGTCCCTCACAGAGACACTCAGGGAGCTGCCTGTGGAGCCTGAGCGGGGCCTCTTCTCCTGTCGCAGCAGCTCAGGGCCCGCACTGAAGGAATGCCGCACCTGTCCTTGGTCTATCAAGTGCTGGGGGCGCTGAAGCAGAGGGGACTCTTGGCCCCTGGGACCCAGTGGCTCTCCCTTCTTCTCCACTTTGACCTCTTTGGGGAACGTGGGCAAGTTATGCTGCTGTTTCCTCTTTTTGTATTCAGTCATCAACTTTGAAATGGTTTTGTCAGCTGCCATGGTGTAGATTTTGTTACCTGCGTTCTCCCACCACTCTTTCTTCCTGCTGGGGTCCTTCTTCTCCACCTTGGGGCTCGGAGGCAGCAGCAGCGTTTCCCCACTGACCCCCCTTAGGCTCAGACACTCGCCTACGTGATCCCGTGTCTGACTTCGGTCATCCTCAGAAGGCGTATCTTTCCCTGAGAACCCCCCGGTGGATGGAGTGGATGACTCCGACTGGAAGGAGGGAAGGATAAAGAATGGGTCGCTCTTGAAGATGGGCACTTCCTCCATACTGTTTTCCAAATCCAAGTGCATCTGGATGTAGTTATTGCACAGTTCCATGCACAGCTTGTGAAGCCTCTTGACCAGCCACACCCAGTCTGCATTGCTAATGGGCTGGACACTTAGAGAGGGCATCCGAGCCCTCCACTGCCTCTTCTCCTTGCCTCTCGGGGGGCTCACCTGGGCAGTCTCCTCAAAAATGTCTTCATCTTCTGATGAACACTGCTGTGACGAATCTGTGCTTCTTTCATCATCCTCAAAAAGGACTTTCTTCACTTGCTCGGCAGTGATGGTTTCTTGATTGGTGAGAACAGCACAGACCAGCGCATGGAAATAGATGTTGAAACTCATGGCGGACTGGCGGTAGAGGTTGGCAGCACCTCCAATGCCAGACACTTTCTTCAGCAGGCACTTCAACCCAGGGCTGGTGTCAAACTCTCTGGCTGTCCTGTACGAGTCCAGCAGCAAGTCAAATATGACGGCCAAGTTCTGCATGGAGATGTATCTGAGGAAGCCAGCCAGCTTGGTTTCTGGCATTTGAATTGTCTTCTCCTCTCCAGGAGAGGGGCCTTTGACAAACTCTTCTAACAAGATATCGTATAAGTTCTGCAGTAACACTTGATGAGACAGTAAGCTCACCACAATTTCCCTGAAAGAAACACTTCAATGAAAAGAAAGGGATTGATTAGGAGCCTTCTGCCTTATATATTTTAAAGCAATTTAGATGTTACACATTTCAGAATAACATCTGCAAAATTACAAACTATACTACTAGTATTTTAATGTGTTCCTTAAAAAAAGAGCATTACACAATAACCATTTTAATCATAATTAATGGAAATCCTGACACTTTTTAAAATCTAGGAGCTATAGAATTAATATGATGCCGAATTAACAATTATCTACAAGACTTAGGGAAAAGTTTTATAAAAAATTTTTAATATAGCACAATTATGGCTATATGACACATTTTATTTTCTTTCATAGTTATAGTAAATTAAAACATATCAAATAAAAATAATTCCTTTTGACTTGTATTTTTTTTTGAGTTTTATTTTAACTGGCTCTTTTCTTAAAGCTAAAGTTTTTAGCAATCGTATTGAAGTCTAGATTTCTAAGGACCAAACCAGCTGACTAGGATTAAATGCTAATGCTTTAGATGCACATATGTAAAAACTTCAGTGCTTCTAGTATGTAACAGAGAGGAGAGCTAAACATTGAAAATTTTTAACATTAAAGGTATTATGGGGCTAACGTTTGTTTGCAAAGTTAAGAAAAGTTTAACTCACAGCTTAACACAAACCTAGGAGAGAAAGCATTCTTTTAACACACGCTAATTTCCTTCTGCATCCTTTCCTGCCAGCATGACCTGAGACTCTGTGGGCCTTGAATGCTCATTTGAATCCACTGAGATGCCTCGCAGGTCAGCTACGTAAAATGGAGAGGTGGGACAGGGTGAATCCTCTCTAGGCATCTGGCTAGGACTCCTGGTTGAGGAGCAGGCACGTCCCACCAGTCATTACAACTGCCCGCTTGTTCTAATCAGGGTGCAGACAAGATAAGGGAGTCTTAGAAGCAAATGTCCCTTGGTGATTTGGCCCCTTTTGTTCGGTTGGATTCTTGCACTAAGAAAACAATTTCGATTCCAGGTACTATGTTTACTGAACATTTTAATTCACCAATGTGGTTTGGGTTTATGGTTTAACATTCTGTTCATTGCTCTTAGAATTCCATGAAAATAGCTTAATGCCATTATGTTGGAACTACTTCCTATAACCGAATAATTACAATATTATGACGATGCTCATTAAACACATTGACTTCAAAGGTCCAACCATTACGTTAATAATTTTTTGTCTTATTCTCATATGTCTAGTAATGATCTTGAACTTAAAAATTTCATAACTAGCAAGAAAAGTACATTTTAAAAATCAAGGTAACTGGTTAATAAATTATAGATTCAGGTGTACAATATTATAATTCAATGTTTGTATACTCTATTGCATATTCACCACCAAAAATCTGGTTTCCATCTGTCACCATATATTTCTCCCTATTTACCCTCCCCCAACCCATTCCCAACTAGTAATTACCAACATATCTGTACCTATGAGTTTTTCATTTTGTTTACTTTTTTGTTTTACATTCCATATATGAGATTGTATATGGTTTTTGTCCTTTCCTGTCTGACTTATTTCACTCAGCATAATACTCTCAAGATCCATCCATGTTGTTGCAGATGGCAATATTTCAACCCCTTTATATCTGAGTAGTATTCCATTGTATATGTGTGTATACACCACATCTTTATCCATTCATCTGTCTATGGACACCTAGGTTGTTTCCATAACTTGGATATTGTAAATAATGCTGCAATGAACATGAGGGTGCATATATCTTTTTGAATTCGTGTTTTAGTGTTTTCACACTAAAATACCTGGAAGAGGAATTGCTGGATCATATGGTAGTTCTCTTAATTTTTTGAGGAACCTCTATACTGTTTTCCATAGTGGCTGCATCAATTTACAATCCCACCAACAGTGCATGAGGATTCTCTTTTCTTCAGTCCTCTCCAACACTTGTTGGTTCTTGTCCTTTTGATAGTAGCCATTCTAGCAGGTATGAGGGGATAGCTTATGTTGCAACTAGCTCCTATAACTGGATAATTATATTACGGCAAAACGTCCTCAGCTCCTACTTCAGTCATGTTCGATAAGGTATTAGGAATGCTGAATATGCACTGTTCTGAAAAAGAGGGCTCTAAAAGGCACCAAGTTGATCTAGAGGAGCCTAACCAAGAAGGGAATCCTTCTATTCTTTCTCTGTCTTCCCCACCACTGTAAAGTCCTCACAGGTGAGGACAGTATCTTATTCATTTTCTTGTCCCCAGGACTATGTCTGGTGAGAGTGGTGCCCCGTAAGTCTCCAAAACAAACCAAACAACAAAACAGGCTGATTATCCATACAGGTGCCTGAACAGACCATGGCCTGGAGGAAATGCTCTCCTTGAGAAATGGCCCTGACACTCCACCCCTTCTCCCCTGGCAGCCTGGACTCCTGAAGTAGGAAGCCCAATCAGAAGGGGTGAGTTTGATATTTTCTATTACCTTTCCTAAGAAATGGAAAACCCCTTACCAGCAAACATTTAAAGAGAGGGCTGATGCAAAGTCATGTTTGAATTATGGAGTATCTTCATCAACCAAGATATTCCCTTGGGTTCTTTAGGATATAAAATTGCTAACTGTGCATGTGAAAAAGGACAGAAAATCCCCTTTAGGTTCAAGCAAAATGATGCAGCAATAAGAAAACAGTGAAGCAAGACTGAAGAGATCAAAATTTCAGAAAGATATACAGAAAGTGAAATAACTGTTTTTAGATACATCACGCTTAATCATCTATGCTGATAGAAGATCTGAAACCAACAAAAATCAATCGGTAATGTTTCGATTTGTGGTACCCAAGTGTTTCAACCTTGTTCTCAGCACGTCCTTTTAAGAAGGGGACTATGACGTGGTGAAACTTGCAACTTCCCTTCCTGCTTCTGATGCAAAGAAAAGTAAGTCTCCAGATGGGATAATTTGATTGAGTATTAACTGCATAACAAGTGGCTGGCTTAAGACATGCTCATGTCGGTATCAGAAACAGATTCAAAGTTTAAGGTATAGCTGACCCTTGAATAACAGGGAGTCTAAAATGCACAGATCCACTTATACGAGGATTTTATTTCAATAAATACTATATTTTCCTTAACATTTTTCTTTAGCTTTATTGTAAGAATACATATAACATACAAAATATGTGTTAATTGACAATATTAGTAAGGCTTCTTCTGGTCAACAGTTGTCTATTAGTAGTTAAGTTTTTGGGGAGTCAAAAGCAGATTTTTGCTTACTTTGGGGAGCCCTTAACCTCTCCGTTGTTCAAGGATCAGCTGTATAACTTAAAGTTCCATTAAGATTATGTGAACTATGTAAAGCATGGGGCTATCAATGTCAAAGTGACTTAAAAACAAAACCCAGATTTCTCTTTAAGTATCATAATCTGGTTTTAATTTAGTTTTTTCCCCCCATGGGTGATTTCAACGTGGACCTCTGAGGATGCAGCTGACCAGCATCTATACAAACTTTTCTTAGATCTAACTCATCTTCTCCTACATCCTATGCTAAGAACTGCCCCTGCATCAAATCCAAGAATGTAAAACACTTAAAGAATTTTAGGGAATATTTTTAGGCACAGTGGCCCCTGCTAAAGAATTAGTATGCTTTTTCTGTTTTACTTAATTTCATTGAGGGAGTAACTGTCTATTAAAAGTACTAAATAAACTGATGAATCATGTTGGTAAATTTTAAAATCTTAACCTTTAAACCAATAGCACAGGAATATTAGACTATTCTATTTTTCCTATGTTTTATTTATGTGAATTCAGCCTATTATTCCTGTCCCTTTTATTCTACTTCAAAAATATTTTCACTAAGAATAATTGGCTGGTAGGAAACAAGAAATATAAAAAGAAGAAAACAGGTAAAGAACTGAAATTCTAAAATAGATCAATGATTTAAAGATGTGAAAAAGGGGTACATAAAATAGATAAAAATGGCCAATACTCAAAAAAAAAAACCCAAAAACCAAAAAACAGGTGACTGGTCATGGAGGGAAATCACAAAGAATTAGGGAGGAACAATTTGGATATTGGTAAAGTGCTATTTCTGAAGGTGGGTGATAGGTTCTTAGCTATTTTGGTCTATTTTTTTTAATTTTTGAAACTTCTGCATATTCTTTTGCATGTACCACACACTTGACTAAAAAAATGATATCTGAAAATTTCACTGAAATGGTTGTAGCAATTAAACTGCTGTACTAAACAGCTAACATTTGGAAAAAATCTCTCTCCCTAAAATAGAAATGGTTTTGATTCTGGCTCTACCACTTTGCACTTGTGTGTCCCTGGAGAAATGGCTCAGCCCCCTTCTGAATGTTTCCTCATAGATAAATGTGAGTGGAAATACCTAGCCACTGTACTTCATGTATAGTGCTCAAATATTTATCATCATTACTGTTAATGGGTTTGAAATTTAAAAATGAAGATGAAGGCAACAACCAAAGTTTTCCAGGTCTAGGAACAATAGTTTTTAGGCAGGATGATAGCTACAGGCATCCCTTGTCTTATTGTACTTCACAGATGAGTTTTTATTTTTTAAAAAAAATTGCAGGTAAGACCCTCCACCAGCAAAAGATTACGACTTGCTTTATTGCAGTGGTTTGGAATCAAATCCGCAATATCTCTGAGGTATGCCTGTATTTAAATAAGTTTCTTGTGGCACAGATCTTTGTCTCCTGACAGCTGTATTGCTCATGAAGAATTTATGTATTTCTCACTGAAACAATATGAATCACACCTCAAATTACAATTATGTATGATGCTATAGACACCCTGAGTTGTGTCTCCCCGCCACTCAAATTCAGATGTTAAGTCCTAATGCACAGTACCTCAGAATGTGACTATCTATGGAGAAAGGTCTTTAGAAAAATACTGAGGTCATTAGGTGGACCTTAATCCAATATGACTGGTGCCCTTATAAGAAGAGGAGATCAGGAAACAGACAGGTACAGAGGAAAGGCCATGTTAGGACACAGGGAGAAGACATCCATCTGGAAGTCAAGAAGAGAAGTTCCAGGAGAAACCAACCCTGCCAACACCTCAATCTCAGACTTCCAGCCTCCAGAACTGTGAGAAAATAAACTTCTGTTGTTTAAGCCGCTCAGTCTGTGGTACCATGTTGTGGCAGCCTTACAAACTAATACATCTGAAATGTGGTTAAAAGGCTAACAATTTTCTACAAAAACCTTTGCTGAATGACTTTGTTTTCAGTACTCTTGTCAAAAGCTCTGATTACGATGACCAAGAACTGAGGATAAATGACTTTTCCTCTTTACAAGCTCTCTACATCTTTAAGCGCAGCTGCTCACCTTTTCTTGGTGTGTCCATTTGGCTTCTCATCAGGAGGCAGCTCAATAATGAGCTGACAGGACTGAGCATGATCGAAGTTGTTTGGAGTCTTTGGTGAGCACTGGGTATCCAACATAAACACCTGCACAGGTACACAGAGGGACAGTTCAACGCTCCATCATCCTCGACCTGACTCCACAGGGATTATTAGTTGGATGGCCATGGTAAACTGCTTACTCTCTACTCATTTTTCACCTATAACATGAGGTCGATAATGGGTTCCTATCTAGTATGTTTGTTGAGAGAATGTGTATTACAGGGACAAAGCACTGGAACAGAAGAGCAAATATTCTATAAATGTGAGCTGCTGACGCTAATGACACTACTTCTACCACGTGGCAATTCATTACACTCCCATGAGTAGGCACTAATTTTTAATAGTAAAAGTAAATAAAAAAGGGGGCTACATATGCAAAAGATCTCCTGATTGTGACATTTGTTTGGTATTCTACCCAATACAAGAACTGGGACGCCTGTCAAGACTACTGATGTGGCCGTGCTACTCCATTAGGCAGTTCGGTGACATAAGACCTGCAGGAGGGACTCCCAGCAGTACGTCAAGCTTCTAAAGCCCCTGGGATCAAAACCCCAGCCCTTACCTGCTGGGCCATGGCTCGGATGCGCCAGTACTCAGCCTCGGCGCTGGGGGAAGAGGAGGGGGCCGCCACCCTCACCTGGCAGCCTTCCCCACTGAAGCTCTCGGTGCCACTGTGGAAGCAGCCCAGCAGGTCCTAGGGGGAAACACAGCAGTCGTTCACTGGGTGCATCCCAGTGGCCCCGGGCCTTGTCTCGGATCTGACAGTGTACTATGTCTGTGACAAAAGTACTAATTTAGCAACTTCTTTCTCAGCCTCTGCCAGATTTCAAGTGAGACTGCCTGCTAGGAGGGGAAGACTGGAACCTGCTCTGGCTCTCTCCTCTGAGCAAGTTACCTTCACTGGCTTGAGTGTGGCGGAGAATGCATCCTGAAGCGCACAGCAGGCCAGCCTCCACATTTCTTCCGTGAACACGGGGCCCGCTGTCACGAGGACATACCTGCCCCAAGGAACAAGGAAAGTTGTCTTAAATCTATACATTTTTATTGCCACAAATTTAGGCCCTTATGGACACAAAGATTTATTCCATAGTTTCCTTACAAGTCTTCCTGTGTCTTACCATCTTGCCTTCAGGCTGTCTGGTATTCCATCGTCATAATACTACTTTCTAAACCATTTTAATGTAAAAATAGTAATGGATCCCCATTA
>NW_011888805.1:8900647-8906958 GCF_000151845.1 Pteropus vampyrus
CCCTTACCTGCTGGGCCATGGCTCGGATGCGCCAGTACTCAGCCTCGGCGCTGGGGGAAGAGGAGGGGGCCGCCACCCTCACCTGGCAGCCTTCCCCACTGAAGCTCTCGGTGCCACTGTGGAAGCAGCCCAGCAGGTCCTAGGGGGAAACACAGCAGTTGTTCACTGGGTACATCCCAGGGGCCCTGGGCCTTGTCTTGGATCTGACAGTGTACTGTGTCTGTGACAAAAGTACAAATTTAGCAACTTCTTTCTCAGCCTCTGCCAGATTTCAAGTGAGACTGCCTGCTAGGAGAGGAAGACTGGAACCTGCTCTGGCTCTCTCCTCTGAGCAAGTTACCTTCACTGGCTTGAGCGTGGCAGAGAACGCATCCTGAAGCGCACAGCAGGCCAGCCTCCACATTTCTTCCGTGAACACGGGGCCCGCTGTCACGAGGACGTACCTGCCCCAAGGAACAAGGAAAGTTGTCTTAAATCTATACATTTTTATTGCCACAAATTTAGGCCCTTATGGACCTAAAGATTTATTCCATAGTTTCCTTACAAGTCTTCCTGTCTCTTACCATCTTGCCTTCAGGCTGTCTGGTATTCCATCGTCATAATACTACTTTCTAAACCATTTTAATGTAAAAATAGTAATGGATCCCCATTACAAATAGGCTAATGTTTAAATTTAGGCTTGCATTCAAGACTGTATATATTTTGTACTAATTTTTCCATTCTAACTCTGTCGTCCATTACTTTGCTACAAATAAACAAAACGAAACTCTTTGTCACTTGTAATTCTTACCTCCATGCATTTGTTCATGCTGTTCTACTTGCAAAGTCTCCACCTGTCAAAAGCTTACCCACCCTGGGAAACCTGACCAAGTGTCACTATTACAAAAAGCCTTGCTGCCACCCTACTACCCCTCCCCCCACCCCGTCCTTTCTTGGCATTTATAGTTCCTCTTTACTATTATTTTTCACATGACTCTCTGTTATGTCCTTTAGAATAGGCTGTAAGCAACTTGAGGGTAGGGACCTTGACTTATATTACTACCTGTGCAGCAGAGTACCTGTATAATGCCTAAACAATAAATATTTGCTGCCTGAACACCGAAATGACAAAAATATTAGCACAGTCACTTTTACTTATTAAAAAAAACCAAAAAAGAAAATGCCAACAAAAAAAAAAATTTTAATTTCCTTGGATTTCATAATAAAAACCCCAATTTCGTGGAGAGCCAAAGAACTCTTTTCTCACCTAATACAGGAACAGCCTACTCTGGAGATGGTTTCTGTAGGCTTGGCCACACACGCGACCAGTAACTCAAAGAGGTCCTTCAGCATAGTATTGATCATGCTTTCATATCTGATATCTACAGGAAAAAGCAAAATCAAGGTTTCACTCAATGCTACTGTAAATGAATGGGTTGAAATGGCATCTATAGCAAAAGAGGAATGTCTGAGTGAAAAAAATATATAATATCCATTTCTAGTTATATCAAGATGAAATATATGGTTCACTTCTATGTGTTGATTTACATTTTTCAAAGTTAAATATATAATTTACTTAAGTAGAATAGACCATATAGTACACAGCCTGAATACTTAATAGTAAAAAATTTTTAAATCTTTAAAAAAGGGGTGGGAGGAATAAATTATACTTTCCTTATTGCTGACGGTCAAATTAAACGGCTCTTAGAAAACAAAACGTTTCTTGTCCTACTACTTCTTGAATCTCTTAAGTGTGGCTTCAGTCTGCACACTATCTACAGACTAAAGAAAACAAAACTTTCAAAAATCACATTCTGTTTGCTCGATTCAAGGAATATGTCAGTATGCTTTTCTTCAAAGTCTTGTGATGCCAAGAAACCAATTTTTAGTAGAATCTTCCAGGGTCCCATACTGTGCAAAGCAACGACCTCGACAAAAACATTTACCCTGAGGGAGGTGATTACTGCTTAAATGTGGAAATACTCACTCTGTTTCTTTTTTTCTTTCTTTCTTTCTTTTTTTTGCAGGGCAAATTTTCTTTACTAAGCTTAGTAAAAAGTTTCTTTTTTTCCCCCCTCTTTAATCCCACCTCCCCCCACTTCTACCCCTGACCTATGGATGTTGCCCTTTCCCCTTAAGAACTGGATCTCTGAAGGCGGGGCGTCTCTTCCCACACGCTCGTGTCAGGCGCACCTGGGATATGGTCCGTGGCTCCACTTGGGGAGCAAACCCCGGACATTCTGCGTGTAAAGCAGACATGGTAACCACTACACTATGGAGCCACCCTCTAAAACACTGTGTCTTATCTTTGCTTTTTGAGTCTCCCTTGGGGTCAAGTTCTCATTAGTTTCTCTAACCCGTCCAAGGAAGACTTTCACCTCACCTCTTTCTTTATAACCTTTAGAGCTAGCAGCAATATTTTTTCTCTTAAATTTCCAGATCTTCTTACAACAAGAAGCACGAGCAAGAATCTGTATTTCACAAATGTTGCTCCACTGGTACCACGGTGGATCTATCCCCTCTGCCTCTAGTTTGCTCTCCATCTGTGGGCTTCAATATCCTATCTACTCAATGCTTTCACATCTTTTTCAAAGTGTTACAGATATTAAGAACCTTCTCTTTACCCCTAACCTGGTTAAGCACCTTCTTGCCCATAATTTCAGCCTTTTCTAAAGCTTCCTCCATTTAGCTTCCCCAGATGAAGCAGGAAACTAAGGTACCCCCCCCACCCCCTCTTTCACTCCTAGGGATAATTCTTTTTTTTATAATAAACTTGAACTTGCTTCCCCTCTCCTAATGCACAAATATCCTAAACCTTATTAAGTATTTTATTTTTAGTTACACATATTTTAAGGATTCTGTTTGATAATTTTGTACAGGACACATGGGTATCAATTTCCTTTTTTGACAATCTACTATTAAAAGTCTGGTATTGACTATGTAATTCTATTTTAATTCTGAGGACAAAAATCATGTACTGGTATTTGTACTAGGTATTTACTAAGCACTTTTAGACAATGATGCTGTCTGCTAAAGAAATACTCAGTGCGAATTGCAAGGCTGCTATAGATACCTGAGTGTATAAAGCTTTGAATGTGCTCCACCACCAGCTCACAGGACAGACCAATGGCATGCTTGAAGTTAGCAGAGGCCACATCCCAGTAAGAATGGTCTTTATGGCTACGACGGAGCCAGAGGGACATCACAGGAAGGAGAAGATGAACAACTGCATAGATACCAAAGCCTGGTCCTGAAAAAGAAAAGTCAGCATCAGAATTGTAATCTCAGTAACTGTCTGTAATGAAAAGGAAGCTGTTCACCATCTCTTGGCATTACCGATCCCTTTTGACAGAGCTCCCATTCTCTGAGAAGGTGCAAAGAAAAAGAATTTACCACTGATCAGGAATATAGGTCTTCAATGGCATTTTCTTTTTTGTTTCTGCATGATTTTAGTTATATGTATGCACAACTTATCCATTCCCTTACTGATGAACATTTAAGGTGTTTCTTTATTTTCATTTATAGAATGAAAATAATGCTGTAATGAAAATCTCCGAAAATGCTGAAGGCTTTTAAAAATCTGATTACAAAAGAAGTCATCTTTTTTTATAATAAAAACAGAATACACATGATAATACAAAGAAGAAAATCATATTTTGATAAATTTCCTTCTAGTAATTTTTGAATGTATGTGTTTTAGGGTATGTGTGTATTTATAAATGTATACGATTTCATAAAGTTGAGATTGTACTCCGTACTATATACTTTAACATAATGCCTTATAAACAATTATTCATGTCATTAAGTATTACTCACAAATACTCATTGTAATGCCTACAGAATATTTATATGCTTTTACCATAATTTACTGATCCCATTTACAGTGTTCATAATTTTTCTGGCATTCAGCAAACTACACACACACACACACGCACGCACGCACGCACACACATATACATATATACATGTAATCTTTATTACTGTTAATTTTCTCTGATTGCTTATTAGGTTAAATTCTCTTCATACGCTTAGTAGCACTCAATGTGAAAGGAGATAATGGTACTGATTAATAAAACAGATTTAGAAATAGTGGCGTATAATTCTATTAGAAAAAAACAATCTTGAATGAAAAGCTTTTAACTTTTTAACATGTGGGAGTAGCCATGCTGACCTTGATTAATTCGGAATAAGAAGTTCCTAAGGGCCATTTTTTCCCTGTACTATCAGAGTACTAGGGATCACTAAATGTCTTTTATAAGATCTAATCACCCACGACCCTTCTACAATCAAGATGTTTCTGTCTTAATACTGCACATACGTTTGAGTGGTTTGTTTATATCAGTGGGAGACACACTGAGCCCCAGTGACAGGTCTGAGGCCAAGAGCATGTGAGATCCAGCCGAAATGGAAAGTCATAATTATGGGGAACAGAGCAAAGCCAACTGGCTCACGGAGACATCAATACCCCAGCCTTGGCCTGATTACTGTGGAGCTCCAACACATTCAACTAACTGGCCACCACACATTATTTGTAAGTGGACTGGTGGGAAGACACATAAACAATAAGAAGACGTACATTAAACATCACTGCATCATCGCCATCCAACAAATATTGAGCACCTATTATACTGTCTGGGGTTACGGCAGTGAAACAGGTAGGCACTCACAGAAATAACTTCCTGAAAAAAGTTACATGTATAACAATTCCCCCAAAAGACAGACATAGAAATATTTACCAGGTGTTTTGGTAATATCTCTCAATAGCTCAAAGAGTAAATCCAAGGTAGGGGGTTGGTGCTGACGTGGACAGTTAGACACAGCTGCTGTTAGCTGCTCCAGCAAGATGATCCAGACTTCTATCAAACCTGGAAACCAAGAACCAGACCTCTGTGTAATCCAGTTAAACATAATATAGAATCGTCACAAGATCAAATTAAACACTGAATGTGAAAGGTCTGAAATGCCAAATGCTGTACGGATATGAGTCATCACCCAGAAAGGTAGTCCTCAGGGCCTACAAGTAGGGACAGGTTATGATGTACATATTCTGACAAAATCAAAGGAAAATAAAAACTCTCAATTTCTTCCTACTCCCCTTCAGGAAGAAAGTGACATGATATGTAAATTCTACTACATGAAATGATTGTCAGATTTCTCAGGAGTTGATAGCAAAATTATGAAATATCCTTTTAGTTCTACCATTTTAATCTATCTTATTTTTTAAAATTATTATAAATACATATAACAAAAAATTGCTATTCTAACCATTTTTGCATATGATTCAGTGGTATTAAAAACATGCATGATGTTGTGCAACCATCATGACTATGTCTCCAAAACTTTTCCATTACCTTGAATAGAAACTGTCACCATTATGTAATAACTCTCCATTCCCCCCTCACTCCAGCCACTAGTAACTTCTAATCTATAAATTTGCCTACTCTAGATACTTCATATAAGTGAAATCATACAATATTTGTCTTCCTGTGTCTGGCTTATTTCATTTAGCATAACATTTTCAAGGTATATCCATATTGGAGTGTATATCAGAACTTCATTCCTTTTAATGAATAAATAATATCCCATTGTATGTATATACTACATTATTTGTCCATTCATCTGTTGGACACTTGTGTCGTTTCTACCTTTTGGCTATTGTGAATAATGCTGCAATGAACACTGTAGTATAATTATGTTTGAGACCCTCCTTTCAAATCTTTTGGGTATATACCTAAGAGAGTAGCATTGCTGGGTTATATGGTAATTGTTCAGTTTTTTGAAGAACCACTAAATTGTTTTTCATAAAGACTGCACAATTTTACATTCCAGTGAGGGTTCCAATTTCTCTACATCTTTACCATATTTTTTTCTTTTTTTAACTATAGCCATCCTAGTAGGTGTGAACTGGTATTACTTGTCCTTTTGATTTACATTTTCCTAATGTCTAATGATGTTGAGCATCTTTTCATGTACTTATTGACCATCTGTATATCTTTTTTTGAGAAATAGCGATTCATGTCCCTTGTTCATTTTTACAGTGAGTTATCTTTTATTGTTGAGTTTTAGAATTATGCATATGTTCTGGATATTAAAAGCAAACCAGATTTATGATTTATAAATATGTTCTCTCTCATTCTTTAGGTTGTCTTTTCACTTTCTTGATAATGTCCTTTGATTCATAAAAGTTTTTAATTTTGATAAAGTCCAAGTTATCTGTTTTCTTTTGTTGCTTTTTCAAATTTACATTCTTTGCTCTTCTTTGTGCCCCATTTTCCTCAAGGGTCTATCATTCATCTCTAGTTTCTGTTTTTGCAATCTATAAATTATGTTTA
>NW_011888805.1:8907288-8910497 GCF_000151845.1 Pteropus vampyrus
CTATTCTAACCATTTTTGCATATGATTCAGTGGTATTAAAAACATGCATGATGTTGTGCAACCATCATGACTATGTCTCCAAAACTTTTCCATCACCTTGAATAGAAACTGTCACCATTACGTAATAACTCTCCATTCCCCCCTCACTCCAGCCACTAGTAACTTCTAATCTATGAATGCGCCTACTCTAGATACTTCATATAAGTGAAATCATACAATATTTGTCTTCCTGTGTCTGGCTTATTTCATTTAGCGTAACATTTTCAAGGTATATCCATATTGTAGTGTATATCAGAACTTCATTCCTTTTAATAGATAAATAATATTCCATTGTATGTATATACTACATTGTTTGTCCATTCATTTGTTGGACACTTGTGTCGTTTCTACCTTTTGGCTATTGTGAATAATGCCGCAATGAACATTGTAGTATAATTATGTTTGAGACCCTCCTTTCAAATCTTTTGGGTATATATCTAAGAGTAGCATTGCTGGGTTATATGGTAATTGTTTAGTTTTTTGAAGAACCACCAAATTGTTTTTCATAAAGACTGCACAATTTTACATTCCAGTGAGGGTTCCAATTTCTTTACATCTTTACCATATTTTTTTCTTTTTTTAACTATAGCCATCCTAGTAGGAGTGAACTGGTATTTCTTGTCCTTTTGATTTACATTTTCCTAATGTCTAATGATGTTGAGCATCTTTTCATGTACTTATTGACCATCTGTATATCTTTTTTTGAGAAACAGCTATTCATGTCCCTTGTTCATTTTTACAGTGAGTTATCTTTTATTGTTGAGTTTTAGAAATTATTCATATGTTCTGGATATTAAAAGCAAACCAGATTTATGATTTATAAATATGTTCTCTCTCATTCTTTAGGTTGTCTTTTTACTTTCTTGATAATGTCCTTTGATACATAAAAGTTTTTAATTTTGATAAAGTCCAAGTTATCTGTTTTCTTTTGTTGCTTTTTTGTAATTTACATTCTTTGCTCTTCTTTGTGCCCCATTTTCCTCAAGGGTCTATCATTCATCTCTAGTTTCTGTTTTTGCAATCTATAAATTATGTTTAATTTACCTGTCCATGTTGCAGTTTGCAGTTCTGGCACCCTCCTAATCCTGTATACACACAAATCACTGTGTCTGTGACTCACAGGAGGGGAACTGATGCTCACAGTTTGTCTGTCCACAGCAGTACACCCTTCAGTACACATTTCTCTTCCTTCTCCTCTTCTAAGGGTTTCATTTTTAAAATAAACTAATTTTTAATGCTGCTCATTACTAGGCAATGGAAAAAGCATGAAATTCTTTTTATTAGACCCAAACAATTTTCGTTTTGCCATTTACACAGGCAAGATCTGAGCCAAAATTTCTGTGCATCACTGCCTTTGGAACTGAGTGAACCCATAGCTCAGAAAACTGTATAGAAAAAGAACTCCATTTTCCTGGCTTCACACAAAAAGACCTAGAGTAGAATATATAAAAAAGAGCCACTGTACATTTTAACTTTAATATTTCCAATTTTCCTGCAAAAGAAAACGGTATCAGAAGATGGTGTTTTTAAATATTCCCATTAAAAAAAAAAAAACTTCCCCAGCTTTGAAGAAACTCCTCATTAACAGGAGGCAAACCCAAAGTCATGGACAATAAATATAATAAAACTAGGTGACAAATTCTCATGAACCTCAAAATATAAGCAGGTATGGACAAGCTAATTTATAGGACACACAAAAGACAGAAAAAGACATTACAAACCACTAGCGGGGAGGTGCAAGCAATAAACTCCAAATGAAAAACTACAGGACAAAGAACCTCACTTCTTTAACAAATTAATTGCAACATTGTTAAAAAGAGTTGGAGAAAGAAATCTTAGATCAAAAAGAATTTAAGAGATATATCAGCCAAACGCACAGTGTGGAGCTTATGTGAATCCTAAAAACTAACATTTGTAAGAAAATTGGAAAAAAAGCTGAAAAGATATTTGATGTTATTAAAGAGTCATAGTTAACTTTTAGGTAGAATAATAACTTTATAGTTATGCTTGTTATCCTTAAAGAATACACATTAACACATTTACAGATGAAATGCAATAATGCCTGAGATTTGCTTTAAATAATATGGAAAGGAAAAAGTGGGTGGGGGGTGAGGGAGAGAGAGCATGCATATTTGTGTGTGTGTGCGTGTGTGTGTGTTTGTGTGTAAATATATATGAGATTGAAGATTCATTACACCATTCTGTCTAGTTTTATATATGTTTAAAATTTCCATAGGAAAAAAAGTAATTATTTGCCTTTGGAAACTAGAGGAATAATGTCTCAGAATATATCAATGGTGAGAATTAATTTTTAATACTAACTTAATGCTTTTACTTCTATTCTTTTTTCTGATCTAGCTGTTTCATATATAATTAAAACTTTAAAGCCCTCAATGAACTTATACTGTGGGAAACTTTAGATAGGTGCTTGGCTGAACTTTATCCATAAGAAAATGGGCTGCCAAGAAGAAAAAAAAGTGTATTAATGATCGGCACAAATGGGAAGGGAATGCTTACTGTTACATATACAAGCTGTTTACAACTTTTTTTTTTTAAGTATATGTGCTGCCAAAGCGACCACTACAACTGTTTTAAATACTGTGTTACAAATAAGCTTAGCTTCTGTATTATAGATAAACATTAGCTTCTGCCTATAATTGCCTGGGTTGGAGATTTAAGATGCTAAGTAAAAATTACTCTTATCTATTCATCAAAATAAAACCTCTATTAGGCAACATTCAGCCAATTTCCAATATTTTAATTGTTCTCTACATTTGGTATTTATTTTTTCCTATAGTTCTTGCTCATAATTAATCTGAACTAGTGAGGTTTAACTGTTTATAATCTCTAGGGAGAAGTGTAATTTTTCTAGCCACCTCATAAATATAAATGAATTTTAATAGAAAAATAAAACAGGAGAACAATATAAAACATAAAAGCGAATTTTAAAAACCTCCCCTAAAAAGTCTTTTGCAAGGGTTTGAAACAACCCACGCCCAGATATTAGACTCTTTTAAGGATGTCATTTCCATTTCTACATCTAGAAATAGGACAGGGCCGTCTGAGACGGAAGACAGCAAGTGTGAGCACAAGTTAACCAATCTAAAAATCAGTCAAAGTTACTAAATTCCAATTTACAGGAAACTACATGGTAACTAATCTGAAACATA
>NW_011888805.1:8910547-8912813 GCF_000151845.1 Pteropus vampyrus
CAATGAACTTATACTGTGGGAAACTTTAGATAGGTGCTTGGCTGAACTTTATCCATAAGAAAATGGGCTGCCAAGAAGAAAAAAAAGTGTATTAATGATCGGCACAAATGGGAAGGGAATGCTTACTGTTACATATACAAGCTGTTTACAACTTTTTTTTTTTAAGTATATGTGCTGCCAAAGCGACCACTACAACTGTTTTAAATACTGTGTTACAAATAAGCTTAGCTTCTGTATTATAGATAAACATTAGCTTCTGCCTATAATTGCCTGGGTTGGAGATTTAAGATGCTAAGTAAAAATTACTCTTATCTATTCATCAAAATAAAACCTCTATTAGGCAACATTCAGCCAATTTCCAATATTTTAATTGTTCTCTACATTTGGTATTTATTTTTTCCTATAGTTCTTGCTCATAATTAATCTGAACTAGTGAGGTTTAACTGTTTATAATCTCTAGGGAGAAGTGTAATTTTTCTAGCCACCTCATAAATATAAATGAATTTTAATAGAAAAATAAAACAGGAGAACAATATAAAACATAAAAGCAAATTTTAAAAACCTCCCCTAAAAAGTCTTTTGCAAGGGTTTGAAACAACCCATGCCCAGATATTAGACTCCTTTAAGGATGTCATTTCCATTTCTACATCTAGAAATAGGACAGGGCCGTCTGAGACGGAAGACAGCAAGTGTGAGCACAAGTTAACCAATCTAAAAATCAGTCAAAGTTACTAAATTCCAATTTACAGGAAACTACATGGTAACTAATCTGAAACATACTCTTTAAAATTATTCTTTTAATGAGCCTTCAGCTTCACCAGTCACAAATAGATTTTTCCCTTCAGTAAAGGCTTAATTTTCCCAGTCTCTAACCAGTCCTGCAATAAGTAATTATATAATGACCATGTTTCCTAAAAGGAATTAAAGACAATTACCAGGCAATTTAAGTACCAACACACCAATGCAACCACATTCCAATTTGCTAAATTTCAGAGAATTCAGAGTTAGAAAGTGTATTTAATGGAATCTGCAAATCTGCACTGGTATTAGATGGAGGTATCCACCTAAAAAGGACTGGTTTGGAGGCATAGATTGTAAAATGTTGTTTTCAGAAGAGTCCACAGAAACTTCAGGTAGATTTATTTTGTTAGAATTATAAACAACAATATAAATGGATGATCATCCACGATCCATAAGCTACTTCATTCATGGCTCAAGCCACTGGGAATATGAACATAGCAAATAACCTGGTTATAAGCTCACCAGTGTCGTCATCAAAATCAGACAGGACCGACTCGATTCCATCCTCACTGCTTGCCGACTGCTCCTGAAGTCTTCGAGGCAAGCTAGCAAGTCGCCCACTGAGGAATATTGGCTTCATGGGCATTTTGTAGATTTTGGCCAATAACTAAATACAAAAATAAAAGCTGTACTCTGAGTGTTAAAGAACAATAAAATGATATACCAGTAACAGAAAGGAGAGAGAAAACCAAAAAACTCCCAGTGTATGAAAATTTTAAAGTTAGTTGTTTGTGATCTGGTTTCGCAGGGTAGTTCCCAAGAGACACTTATGCTAGGAAGCAGATGAAATAGCATTCGATGGGAACAAAAAGGTAGAGGGGAAAAACACCATGGATGCTCTTTCAGTATCTCTTCCCAGATATGAGTTTTACAGCCTTTTATATCTACCAAGGGAACCAATGAAACATGTGAAGAATTTTTGCCTATGGGAAAAAGTGCTCTTTGGGGATCCCTGAGAAGAGAGTCTACAGGCAAATCTGATACTGGGCTCTGATTTCCCCTTCTCCTGACCTCACATCAAAGAAACAGGGGGCAAATGGGGAAATGGAGGAATCTGTGGGCAACGTCAGAGACCACAGCGTGAGAAGCAGAGCTAGTAAACCACCCTCGGCTCTTTATGCCCCTCTCACTGCTAGAGCCCGGTCCCCCAGGAATCTGTTACTGGAACAAACTCCTAAGGATCCTTATACTTTCACAAATTAAAGTTGTGCCTGCTGTGCCCATACTGGGGCACAGCTGCAAGTGAGAGACAAAATTCCTGTCCTTTGGGTCTTACAAACAATAATCCTTTCACAATAATAAACAAAATTTCTGACATAAATGTTATAGAAAATAATTAGGTGGGCGGTGCCAGAGAGAGGGACTAAAGTGTGTGGGGCATGTTGGCAGGGAGTTGGTAGATATCTGAGCCCTGATCTCTCTGACAGGTGATGTTTTCGATGAGATCTGGAAGATACGGAGTGTC
>NW_011888805.1:8912863-8917807 GCF_000151845.1 Pteropus vampyrus
CTACCAAGGGAACCAATGAAACATGTGAAGAATTTTTGCCTATGGGAAGAAGTGCTCTTTGGGGATCCCTGAGAAGAGAGTCTACAGGCAAATCTGATACTGGGCTCTGATTTCCCCTTCTCCTGACCTCACATCAAAGAAACAGGGGGCAAATGGGGAAATGGAGGAATCTGTGGGCAACGTCAGAGACCACAGTGTGAGAAGCAGAGCTAGTAAACCACCCTCGGCTCTTTATGCCCCTCTCACTGCTAGAGCCCGGTCCCCCAGGAATCCGTTACTGGAGCAAACTCCTAAGGATCCTTATACTTTCACAAATTAAAGTTGTGCCTGCTGTGCCCATACTGGGGCACAGCTGCAAGTGAGAGACAAAATTCCTGTCCTTTGGGTCTTACAAACAATAATCCTTTCACAATAATAAACAAAATTTCTGACATAAATGTTATAGAAAATAATTAGGTGGGCGGTGCCAGAGAGAGGGACTAAAGTGTGTGGGGCATGTTGGCAGGGAGTTGGTAGATATCTGAGCCCTGATCTCTCTGACAGGTGATGTTTTCGATGAGATCTGGAAGATACGGAGTGTCATTCAGTGATCTGAGGAGGGAAAATTTCAGGCAGAGGGAAGAGCAATGGACTTGCGTGTAAGAAGTAGGGTGTATTTGAGGGGCAAAAAGTCAGTGTGGCTGGAGTGCAGTGAGGGAGAAGGAAGGGCTGGATGTGGAAAAGGAGCTGGGGTCATGTCCCATGGGCCTTGCAGAGGAAGCTGGGGAAGAAGTCAGGGCCCTGCATCCTTTCTAAGGCCACAGGCTTAATGCTATCACGGAGGAATGAGAAGAGGCCTGGGGACACAACCTGAGAAGACAGGAGAAAAACTATTGAGAGAGAGTATCTCTGAAGCCTAGGGGAGACAGGGCTTCAGGGAGGGAGCATGGGCTTGCTCTACTGGCATCTGGCTTGGGTAAGGACAGAGAATTATTGAATTTAGCACAATGAAGGTCACTGTCCACACTGACAGGTGATGTTTCATTGGTTTTATCTATAGATCTTGATTGAAACCATCCCCTTTTTTTTTTTTTCATGTCTCTATTCACTGTTTGCCGCCCCAGCACCCATGTTTTGGTAAGTCAGGAATTCTCCCGCAACCTCATGACTCCTCAGGTGCAGAAATTGCGGCAGTTCATCTGAGAATACATGAGAAGTTTCAGAGATTTCAGGATCCAATTGTGTGTTCTAGTACACTTTGATTACTTTCTTCCCCTCCTTCATGGAAAGGGTGGGGACAAAATATATACTCCAAATCTAAGCTCCAGTCTTCTCAGAGACAAGCAGAAAATGCTTATCTTGGGCTTCAGCAAAAGACACTCACACACATTTTGCAAGCATCTTCTGAGGCAGGTTTCAGGGCCTGGGGCTCAGTGTACCTGAGAACAGCGCCTGAGGTAATCCAGTGCAGGGAGGCACAGGTCTGGGGCCGTGGCTCCTGGTCCTGGGACACAGTCTCCAATCTCTTTACAGTCCACCTCCCCTGGGACAGCACAGGGAGACAGAGACAGAGTTATCCTTGTGTATCTACTTACAAAATAAGACCTACATATTCACGTAACATTAGTTCACCAAATGTCTACTAAAATAGAGAAAAAAGGAAGAAAAGTTACTTCAAATTGTACAACCCTGAGAAAAATCCATTTAGTCATATTCCACCTCTGCCCACACACACATGTGTACATGTTAAACACAGCTGGGATCATACTGTAAATCTTACTTTGTTGAGACTATTGTGTTTTGTAACTCTTCACTAAATAATGAACACTTTTCCACCATTCTACCTCAGTACTCTCAGTGGCTGGACAGTGTACTTGGCCACGCTGCAATTCACTTCCCCAGGGCCCTGCTATTGATGGTGTGACTTCTGAAGCTTTGATGAGGATGATCTGGGAGATCGGACACGTGCTGGGTTGGAATGAAGCACCAGGCCTCTATCTGGAAAAGGACCTCATTTGCTGCTAGTGCTCAGCACTAAATAGTGTTGAGAAAAGAAGACTCTGGGAAGATTCTGAACATCTGGTGTTTGGGATGAAGACTATGTAATTGAATTGAAATCATTTCTATTTTTTTTTCCGTATGTATCTAGAGATTTAACAGATCTATAGAGGGTGTCTAGATTTTCTATAGGTAAACAGTAGTTGAGAATTATCATTTTTCTTCTCATGTAATGACCTGTTTCTATACTTTTAATAAGATCATTCCACAGTACTATAATTGTTTCTAATTGTCTACAATCGTAGCAACTAGCACCCTCCCCTGTGGATAAACAGACATAATGAGTAGGCATTAGTTACAATTCAGAAGCAGACAAAGAGGCATGCTTCTCCCTAAAATTTTAACAAAAGAAAAGAAAATGGCAAACATTTTTTAGTACAGGGCCAGACAGTAAATACTTTAGGCTTTGCAGGTCGTACTGTCTTTGTTGCAACTTCTCAACGCTGCCACTGTAGCATGAAAACAGCCATAGACAAATGACCATGGCTGTGTTCCAATAAAACTTTATTAAAAAACTATCAGCAATAAGATTTGGCTGATGGGTCATAGTTAGCAAATTCCTGGTATAGATTAATATACCTTAAAGTATAAAAACATAGACAAGGTCAAAATCATATTGAAATAACCAAGTGGGAATTAAAAATAAATTCATTTCCTAACCTGTTGATCAAAATGAGCAGTTTCAAAGTTTATTTTTACTGAGGCTGCTCTGTTACACATCAAAATTTATGCAAATGGCACCCCTGGAGCCAGGGGCAGTACATAGCCAGCATGGCTAGAATGGGGGCTCAGATGTTCCCACTAACCCCAAGCCTAATAAAAATAATTCCAGCTTATAATTTACAGAAAAATTAGGACCTATGTGTTTTAAATATCCTTCATATATACACTGATAATCCTGCATTTCTATTTTCAGGCTCCACTTCCCTAAAATCTCAAATTTCTAACATGCTGCTAAGCATCTCCATTTGAATATTTTGCAGAAATTCAACATGTCCAAATGCCCAAAGGTAGAATGTAGTACTTTTTCCTGTCCTCCACATCTAACCTGCCCTCCTTTTAGATATCCCGATTCTGGGTAAGAAACTTGGGGAATGGGAATCAGCCTCAGTTTCTCCTCTTAGCTGCCTGTTCATTTTAGCTTAAATGGCTTTTTTCCCCCCTACTAGCCTTTATGAAAGTATTTATCTTGCTGAACTGTAATTATTGATTTATGTGACTGTTTCCCAGAAGAGGCTGTGAACTGCTCATAGGCAGGAAGCATGTTTTATCTTCTTTATATCCCATAGTATGTACAGGCTGCCATGCCCGTGTAGCAGACACTCCACTCTTCACTGAACAACAGAATACCAAAAATAATGGTTCTTAAATGAAATATAGGTCTGTGAAATTATAGGAAAAAGTATACATTTATTTCATAGATATACATGTGTGCATGTATACATATATGTTGGTCTCTGCACCCCCCCCATTCCCAAAACCCTTATAATTTCCCAACTGATAAGAGCATAAGGAGCATCTTTTGTACTGATATTTAGCCTTCGAACCAGGTTCCTGATCCTGAATCCCTTGGAGTTTCCTGAGTGATAGGAGAGTCTTTTGTTCTACTGAAGCACCCCCTGGCGGGCTCCTGAATGGGGGCTGGTCACCAGGAACACCAAGCTGTGATCAGAAACTTGGAACTTTCATTCCTCCCTCCAACCTCCAGGAAGGGGAGAGGGGCTGGAAATTGAGTTAATGACCCATCATGCCTAAGTGATGAAGCCTCTATAACAAAACAAATCATGGTTATGCAGAGAGCTTCTGGGTTGGGGAACACATCTGCATGCCAGGGAGGGGGCACACCCCAACTCCACGGGGACCAGAGAAGCTCTCGTGCTTGGGACTCTTCCAGATCTTCGCTTTTGTATCTCTTTGTCTGGTTGTTCTCTGTATCCTTGATCATATCCTTTATTACATAATAAACTGGTAAAGGTAAGTGTTTCTCGGAATTCTGTGAGCTGTTCTAGCAAATAATCAAATCTAAGGGGGAGAGGGTCATGGGAACCTGTGATTTTTGTCCAAGTCTGACAGAAGTTGTGGGTAACCTGGAGAACAGCTACTTGCAATTGGCATCTGAAGTGGTGGTGGGGCGGGGGACAGTCTTGGGGGACTGAGCCCTTAACCTGTGGGGTCTGAGCTAATTCTGGGTACTGCCAGAATTTAACTGAATTGTAGGACACCCAGATGATATCACAAAGGATTGCTTGGCATAGAGAAAAACTGGTGTCAGAAGTGTTGTGAGCGTGGCGGCAGTAACGTGAGTAAAGGAGACACACACAGGAGGAGGGAGTTTTTCTTCAAGAGGAACTGGATTTTCTACTATGTAAGGCAAACAGTCACACTTTTAGTCTTCTGATGATAAGACACTAAATTGTTTGGCTTCTATTTAACAGAGAAGAGTTAAAAAAAATCTTAGTCTGTTGTTCAAAAGAAATCTTCCTCTGAAGCCCACTCCATTGTAAAATCAATGAGTGAGTCACTGCCATAGTTGCCCCGACAGCTCAGTGCTCAATTTCCCAGAGTACGTATAATAGGATGAGTATATATAATAACAGAATATGACAAAGATGGTCTACGAATCAGATTTGGGCCTCTGGCCTCTATCCTGAAACTTGCATTTTATTCCTACTCCCAAAAAAGGGGGATCATGAAGACGCCTAGCTTCTTTGTGTCCAGTTTTCTTTTGCAAAAGAATCTGTCTGTTATTTAGCAAGAGTATAAAAGTATATTATGAATCTTTTATTTTTCTTATTTAAAAGGTTCTCAGGCTCCAGGTCTAAGCACTCCACGGTGAAATTCTCAAAACTTTAAGACTTAAGTTTCTTCTATATGTTTGGTTTAAATAAATGTTTGGGTGAATTAAAT
>NW_011888805.1:8917857-8948679 GCF_000151845.1 Pteropus vampyrus
GAAAAACTGGTGTCAGAAGTGTTGTGAGCGTGGCGGCAGTAACGTGAGTAAAGGAGACACACACAGGAGGAGGGAGTTTTTCTTCAAGAGGAACTGGATTTTCTACTATGTAAGGCAAACAGTCACACTTTTAGTCTTCTGATGATAAGACACTAAATTGTTTGGCTTCTATTTAACAGAGAAGAGTTAAAAAAAATCTTAGTCTGTTGTTCAAAAGAAATCTTCCTCTGAAGCCCACTCCATTGTAAAATCAATGAGTGAGTCACTGCCATAGTTGCCCCGACAGCTCAGTGCTCAATTTCCCAGAGTACGTATAATAGGATGAGTATATATAATAACAGAATATGACAAAGATGGTCTATGAATCAGATTTGGGCCTCTGGCCTCTATCCTGAAACTTGCATTTTATTCCTACTCCCAAAAAAGGGGGATCATGAAGACGCCTAGCTTCTTTGTGTCCAGTTTTCTTTTGCAAAAGAATCTGTCTGTTATTTAGCAAGAGTATAAAAGTATATTATGAATCTTTTATTTTTCTTATTTAAAAGGTTCTCAGGCTCCAGGTCTAAGCACTCCACGGTGAAATTCTCAAAACTTTAAGACTTAAGTTTCTTCTATATGTTTGGTTTAAATAAATGTTTGGGTGAATTAAATATCTGGTTCACCCCAGATAAACTCACGCTATATAAAAATCTGCTACAGCAGGTTATGTTGTGTAGCAAGACTCTATTTTGTTAAAGTATTCTGAAATTAAGCATAATCAAGTATTTTGTTAAAGTATTCTGAAATTAAGCATAAAATCAACTAGGCAGTTCCTGAAACACATGAGGCCTCAAAGAAGGGGGACTTTTACACTCCAAAAAAATTTTACTATTAATAAGGCTTGGGGGTAGGCATTCTTAATTTTTGTTTACAAGCTGGGAACTCAAACTCACGCTGCTAATCATATGATGTGGAGAAGAGTTTTCTGCATAAGGGACAGCTACTGAGTATAATACTGAATATTTTGAGTTTCAAAAAGAAGTTCAAATAAAATAATATATAGATTGAAAACATGATTCATTACAAGATTATTCCCTGAACACAATAGAAAATATCAACCCTAAACAAAAACCCAAGCTGCATTTACAGTAAGCTTTCTGCTTCTGAATATACAACACACCATCCGCCTCTGTCCCAGGATGCTTGCTTGCTTCAGGCAATCTGTGGGCCTGTCCCAGGGCTTTCCACACAAAGCCATCCAGGAAAGGGTCCCCAGCTGTCACAAGGTGAAATAGGATTCCACTTACCCAGTCCTTTGACAAACTTCATAAGGCACATGATGTAACTAGTGGCTGCATTAGCAAAGACCTGGATGTTGTCAGTGTTGAGAAATGCTTCAAAAACATCGAACACCGGAGCTTGGCATTTTCCTAAGGTGGGGAAGAATGTAGAATTTTAAGAAAGTTAAGTCTCTATCCTTCGGGTTGCCTGTATTTCCAGTACCTTCCATGGGGCCTTGGGAAAAATCTACTGGAGAAAAGCCAGGGCCATTTGAATGGACAACCGGCTTGGCTCCGATGCTGTCCTTCTCAGCTTTACCTGCAGGGGGAGCTGCAGGAAGGCTATGAAAAGAGCTCAGTAGAGATGAAGGCCAAGCTGGCTGGCTGAATGCTAGGCTCAGGCAGTAAGTAGGTCTAGAGGGGCAGTGAATTATCTGGGCCTCTGGGATTCTCCTGCACTCATAATTATAGGGAAGGGAAGGTTTAGATAGATCCCTGATGGCATATACTAATTTATTCATACCTGTGTAGAAGAGAATTAATACAGAGGGCCTGAGACTCTGATCCTTAGAAAGGTCTGCTTACAAGGTTGGCTGATGCTTGGCTGGCATGTGAAAACGTGGCCCTTGGAATGTTTCCAGGCAACAGTTAACTGATAAGTGTGGTTCGCTGTGCTGAGACTGTTTGTGCAAACAGTGTGGTTTATTCTGAACACCTGCCTTTCCTTCTAGGAGTCTGGAATTTTGGTATGTGTTAGGCAGAGAGTAACAACGTGACCAGCCCTCAGCTGGGTCTCTAATGGGCTTCGCTGTGCAAACATCATACACATGTTGCTGCATTTTTACTGCTGGGGGAAGAGTGTGCTCCGGGGGACCCCTCGTGGGAGGGTGAGGGCACAAGGAAGCCTGCCCAGGGATTCCTACAGAGTCTGTCTGTATCTTTGTTCCTTATGATCTGGCTTGTCCATACTACGTTGCCATAATACATCTTAGCTGTGAGCCATGTAATAAATCTTAGCATAACTATATGCTGAGTCCCATGAGTCCTTCTGGTTTTGGGGACCCTGGACGCAACACCCCTGGCTAATGGGCAAGCTTTATGGGTGCTCATCCATTTCCAGCCAGACCCAATCTCCTTTATTTGAATCCCCCTGTGTAATGATAGTTTTCTGCTTCTTACTAGCAAGCAGATAACACTTTTTCTTTTTGGCTTTAGGAATAAACTCAATATAGATATGCAGAAGTGAAACAACAGAAGTCTCTCAGCCTTTTGTCCAACCTGTCAATAAGAGCAGGGCCTGATAACACTCAGGGCTCTCAGCCTGTTGGCAGAACTCGGAACTTGTGGCCCTGCTACGCCAGATTACTTCCTGCTGATAAAACAAGGGTGGATGTCAGTCTTCCTTATTGTTCAATCTCTTTTGATGGCGTGAAACTTGGCATAAAGAACTGATGCTCCATAGCGAGAATCAGCCACACATCCTTCCCACTCTCACCACTCCTATTTGGTCCTCACCAGAGCAATCAGGCAAAAGAAAGAAACACAGGGCATCCAAGTTGGAAAAACAGAAGTTGTCTCTGTCTGCAGATGACTTGCTTACATATAGAAAATCCTAAAAGACTACCCGAAACAGTCAGAACAAATATACGAATTCAGTGAAGGTTCAGGATATAATACCAATACAGTCTTACCCATGGAGTAATCGCCGACGAGGTACTCCTTCACCTCAGACTTGTTCCCGCCGTGCACTGTTTCTAGGGCACTGAACAAGGGCCTCCATCCTGACTGGATTTGGGTGGAACACACTTCAACCAGCTCACCAATGGATGTGACAACCTGGCAGGGGCAAAGGAGGTAGCGCTTACAATCCTTTCTTAAAAGAGGCAGGACAATTTCTGGAAGGGTGTTGTACTTCGCTGCTCCCTATTTCTGGGTTAATTTTAGGAAAAGAGAAAAAAACGGAACCCACACTCACACAAAAATCTTCTAAAAATCAGCCTTGTTGCATTAATTTGCATTTTACTAATGAATGACTAATGTTGCTGAGCAACTTTTCACATGCTTAGCCATTTGTAATTATTTGCTGTTTTTTTAGATTAGGTTTTTATCTTCTCATTACTGTCTTTTTACTATTTTTAGTTCATTATGTATTCTAGATTCAAATCTTTCTGCGATCTGTAATTTGCAAATATTTTTCCATAGCCTGGGCTTTTTACCTGAGGATGCCAATTTATCAAATTTTGTTATCAAATTTTACTGTGGTTTTCAGTGTACAGGTTGAACTTCTTTTGCTAGATTTATTTGTAAATATTATATTATTTTTGATGTTCTTGTAAATGGAATTACTCTCTTAATTTCAATTTCAGGAGCGCGACATGTGGACTGCTTCATGAATTCGCACAGCATCCTTACACAGGGGACCCGGTGATCGTCTCTATTGTTCCAATTTTAGTACGTGCTGCGGAAGCAAGTACCGTCCGTTCCTCTTTTTATGGATCATGCTGGTGTCATTTCTAAGAAATCTTTGCCTAATCCAAGGTCTCAAAGATTGTCTCCTATACTTTATTCTAGAAACATTTATCGTTTTCACTCTTATATTGAAGTCTATGACCCATATTGAGTTATTTTTTGTGTAGGCTGAAAGGTAAAAGTGTAGATTATTTTTATTGCATATGTTCAAGCACTATTTGCTGATAATAATATCCTCTCCCATTATCGAACTGCAGTGGCACCGCCGTCAAAAATTAATTGGACATAAATGTGAGGATTTATTTCTGTTCTACTTAGTTCCATTGATCATACCACACTGTATTGATTACTGAAGTTTTGAAATCAGGTAGTGTAAATTCTCCAAATTTTTTTTTTTTTTCAAATTTGTTTTCTCTTTTCTTGATCCTTTGTACTTGTATATAAATTTGAGACTCATCTTGCCAATTTCTTTTAAAAGTCTGCTTGGATTTTGATGGGAATTGCACTGAATCTATATATCAATTTGGGGAAATCTGCCATTTAAAAATACTGAGTTTTTCAATCCGCGAACATAGTATATGTCATAATTTATTTAAATCTTCTTTAATTTTTCTAGCAATGTTTTGTGGTTTTCAGTGTACAGGTTGAACTTCTTTTGCTAAATTTATTCCTAAATATGATATTATTTTTGATGTTCTTGTGAATGGAACTGCTCTCTTAATTTCAATTTTTAATAATTTATTTCTCAGATATAAGAATTCCATTTATTTTAGCATGCTAATTTTTTCTGGCTTTATTGAAATAGACAGTTGCTTGTGTTTACATTGTACAATTTAATAAGTCTTTTTGTTTATAGTTGGCATACAATAATATATTAGCTTCAATTGTATAGCATAGTGATTAGAGATCTATATAACTCACAATGTGATCACCTCACTAAATTTAGTACCCCTCATCCCCCTTACATATTTATTACAACATTGCTATTTTCCTTATGCTACATTTTATATCTCCGTGTCTGTTTTGTAACTATTCATTTGTACTTAATCCCTTTGCCTTTTTTCTAGCATGTTAATCTTATATCCAGTGACCTCGTTAAATTCACTATTAATTCTAGTGATTTTTAAAAATCCCTTAGGATTGTCTATGTACAAGACCATGTTGTCTATAAACTAAGACAGTTTTACGTTTCTTTTCAAATCTGGATGCCTTTATTTTATACAATGAATAAGTTATAATAGTAAATAGAAATACTGAAGATGGAAATCCTTGTCCGATTCATGATCAGAGGGAAAAACCATTCAGTCCTTCACCATTAAGTGTGATATTAGATGTAAGAATCTGAAAGATGCCCTTTATTCAATTGAGGAAATTCCTTCTATTCATTTCTTGAAAGTTTTTATTAAAAATTGGTGAATTGTGCACTGATACGTCCCTGTTGTTTTTCTTTTCCCTATTTCATTGGTTTCTGATCTGGTTCCTATTATTTCCTCTTAGCTTCTCTGGATTAGCTCTTATAGTGTCTTGAGGTGAAAGCTTAGATTGATTTCAGGTCTTCTGTTCTAAAGTGAGCATCTATAGTTATAATTCTCTCTGCATTTCATAGATTTTGCTGGATTCCATAAACTTAGATATGTAGTATTTTCACATTCATTCATCCAAGATATTTTCTAATTTTCTTTGTGATTTCTTCTTTGACCTTGTAATCTCTCCAAGAATGATTTAGGATTCTGTTGTTTGGTTTCCAAACATTTGGACATTTGTAGCAATGCCGGATTCTGATTTATTTTTCTGAACTTTTTTTTTTAACTAAGTTGCTTGGATGTACACTGTGAATTTTGTCTCTTCTCATAGTGTGAAGCGACAATGTCTTTGCTCAGTTTTTTATTTTTTAGTCCAACTTCCCAGTGTTTGCCCCCATGTCTGCACAAGTTAGTGATCAGCTAATAATGTGGGCAGAGTTTGTGCTCAAATACTTTGAGCCTCTAAGACTTCCAACCTCTGCCAACCAGTCTGCGTGTGTAGGCTGGGGAGAAGATTCAAAGTTCAGCCAGTTCTTAAGTCTCCCTTGTCTTTTACTTTCTGATGGGCTCTGAATGGTCCATCCTGCATACGTCCATGTTTCAATCAGCCAGAGATGTGTGAGGAACTTATGTACGAATCTCTGGTTTCCAGGGTCTCATGTTCCATTTCTTACTGGTTCACTGCTCACTGCAACCTCAGGCTAACAAAGCTGCAGGATTCTCTCATTCATTTCCTAATAATGAATTCACTACTTTTAGGTGACCAATCAATCTTTTTTGTTCTTCTCCAAACCAGGCCTGTCCCTTACAGCAGAAAAGCTGATGGTTTCACCAACCAGCCTCACACTGATCAAATTACTCTTCTTGTCAAAAGCTTAGGAGTAAGGGTGATGGGTGCACTCTTCAGCAAGGTCACAGATTCCCACTGTTTTTAACCAAAGTTCTAGCAAGAACTATTTTTCATCATAAATGCTACTCAATTTGTTGTCTGCCCTTGGTCAATTTCCAGAGCCCCGAAATAGTAGCTTTTGACAATTTAGTCCTGTTTTATACTTGATTCTTGTGAGGATTCACTAACTTCTTCATGCCACCATAGCCCCTCCTGTCCTAAATCTTTCTGAACGCATTTAAGCATAGTTATTGTAAAGACCGTGTGTGTGTGTGTGTGTATGTGTGTGTGTGTGTGTGTGTGTGTATGTATTTTTACTGTATTTCTTTTCAATGGCATATTATTTCCTAATGAGCCTGATTATTTTTGATTAAATGCAGACATTGTACCTGCAAATAGGAACTAATTTGAAGCTTGGGATGTCATCTTCTGTAATCTCAAATTAAGGATTGGGATTATTTGAAGTTGGGGATTATTTTCTGTTAGGACTAGTCTATTTAAGGTTCACCCATCCTCCTAGATGTCCTATTCCTTTCATGATTCTGACCTAAGATGTCAGGAAGTTACCAGAGTGGCAGGCCCCAGACTCTAATTTTTCATAGCTTCTTAGTCTTTCAGACTCCTCTTCTGAAATTAGTACATTCCATTTTAGAAAAAGCAGCCCCAAACACCAGGCACAGCATCTGATTATTTTTTTCTCCTAGATCATGGCCTCAAAGTTATTCTTTTTTTTTTTTTTTTTGTAATATTTCAATGCCTTTCAGCGATTAAAAATTTTTTTATCCAACTTGTTCTAGTTGTTCCTCTATGGGAGAATGATCTGAAATATTTAGTTCACTATTACTAGAATCCCCAACCTAGCCTTTAGGTATTAACTCACATTTTCATTCCTTTCATTTCATTAAAAAGTTATTTGATATTTTGCATGAAGGACATCAATATTTCAATTATATTATGACTTTTAAAAAAAATACTGTGAACTCACAAATCTTAGAACTTTATTTGTGAGATTTTGTTTTGGTGGACCAAGCTGAAATGAGTTCCTCCAGGGCAGATTTTGTTGTTTCTGTTCAGTGCCCATGTGAAGTTTCTCAGCCCACCGAGGGGGTACAATTTCATACACTGACCCCGTAGAAGGGCTAGATGGTCATTTTAATACTGGAGAGTTATTTTTCATCTCCACTAAGTGCCAATGTTAAAAACAGGCTAATAGTCCACTCACGAATGCTGGTACTCGGGTTCATTTCTAATTCAACCTTGGCCTGAATGTGCACCAATTTTATAAGGTTTGCTTTGAGATTTGTCTCCTGTTCTTGTGGCCTCAAGAATGTGATAGGAGAACTCAACTTCACCTGATGACAAATTCTCTCATGGCAAAAAAAAAGAAAAAAAAAAAAGTCTTAGACCTCTGCTTACTTCTCTGGCTTCCCATCGTTACTTAGTTTGGGGCATCTTACTATTCCCTACATTCTTGCCCGGGTGTCAGTGTACTTGGAAGGAATTTAAAAATCTTTAACATTTTTAGTGGATTTCAGAAAGAGGACCTGTGTTTCTAGACCACCTTCACGCTAGTTGTGAAGTCTCGGGTAGTTTCATAACACTTGTCTCCCAGCAGGGGGCATACATGGTAGTGGTTAAGAGTACAGGCTGAGTAGAAGAGTATAGGCCAGTATAGCTTGATTGCCTAGGTTCAAATCCGAGTCCCACCAATCACTGATTATGCATCCTTAGCTAAATGGCTTAATCTTTCTTTGTCACAGATTCCACGTAGGTATTACTAAAAGATGAAATATGCGAAGGTCATAGAACAATGCTTGCCAGGACATTCAATAAGAGCTAGCTGATGAGGATGACATTGATTACTATGACACACTGACCTGGTCTTGGACATCCTCATCACACAACTCCAGCTGCATAATACGCTCAAAGGGTCGGAAGAGTGCTTCATTAAAGTGAAAGTGAGGTGGCTCATTCCAGTCAGTGAGAACCTCGGTCAGTATATCGTGGATGAAAGAAACAGCCTTCTGAGACACATGTCTTTCCTTATGGCAGGCAGCCTGCAAAATTCATGAGAGAGTAGAACACCATCAGGACTTCAGGCAAGTAAGAATCTGGTTTCTGAAGGTTTTCCTACCCCATCTCATTATAGCGAGGCGGAAGCAGCAATAGTTAAAGTCAAAAATTTCAAGGGATACATATAGATGAACAGCACCTAAACTGCATTTTTAATAGTTTAACCAACAGACCAGACAACTCCAATTTCACTTTAATGTTTCTAAAAAAATAGTTTCTAGTAATTTCTCTCTCTCTTTTTTTTCTGTAACATGACAGTTTTCTCAGGTGGTATAAAATGTGCTGACTCTAAAGACAGCAGAACTGTCCATGTTCTCATTCTTGGCTGCACCCCAAACACATAAAGATCAGATGAATCATTTGTTCTTCAATGAGGTGGACCAATTGCACCAGTAAAGCTCTAACTGGTTCACAGCTCCTTGTACCCATGCCCTTTTAGTAGTTTTCTCTCACCTTGACCCTGGGCTTAGACGTGCGTTACTTTAGATAACAGCAAATATACAGGAAGAAAGTTGAAAAGTTGTTAAGATTTGGGGTTTGTCTTCTTGCTTTCCTTTGGAATTCTAAGAATGCCATGTGAATGAGCCAGAGCTAGTCTGCTGGAAGATGAGAGTCCACTTGTCCAGCCTTCTCAGTCAAGCCCATCATGAACTAGCTGGCCCCAGCTGACCATAGGTGACACAAAAGGCCAGTTGAGATCAGCTAAGCCTGGCTCAGACCGAAAGGACTGCCCAGCTGAGCCCAGCTCAAATTTATGACCCAGGGAATCATGAGTTAAATAAATGGTGATTGTTTTGAGTCACTACGTTTTTGGGATGGTTTATTATAGTGTAATAAATAACTGATATACTATTTCTCCATAACTAAATTATTATTTTCTACCCCCTTTCCTTACTAGAATGTGCTCAGATTAGTGAATTAAGTTTCCAAAAAATACTTTATGACATATCGCTACCAAATAAGCACTAATGGGCTATTAAGAACAGTCACCACTGTGAAACAGGGCAAAATGTTCTCATAAACTTAGAAGTAGTCAGTCATCATGTCCTGACATACTGAGGTAGAGAATTACCATACAATTTATTGTATGAACTAATTTCCTTGGGAGTGTGAAAGAGATCTTAGCATTAATTTTGTTGGGAAAACCAGGATATATGATTCTCTTACCTAGATGGTACTGCCCAGAGTATATTTAGTTATTAGAAAAGAGATACGCTGTTACAGTCATGTATAATAATGAAGCTCCAGACTCAGGTTGATACCAGATCACAGAGAATAAAAAACTGGCTGTGTAATGCACCTAGCCAAATTGTAAGAAAGAGATTCAGAGTGAGATCAGGGTGGTGCTGCCCTTTGGGGGGATTCTTCAGATGCCACGAGGTTTAACCAGAACAATGAGGCTCGTGACCAGGTAATGGGAGCCTTCTCGTTGTGCTGTGGCCACAGTACTCTGTCTGCATGGTGCCTGGAGAACCCTGTGCTGGCTCTGCTGCAGGTGTTTCCTGAGCATCCCACTTTTCAGGCGCTCACCTCCACCAGGTGTGGGGCCACCAGGCTCCAGCAACGCATCACGTGGAGCAGGGGCCGAGATTTGCTCCGCACGATCCTCAGCATGGCGTCCCCGAGGCGGTACAGGTGGAGGGCACTTTTTCGGTCTTGGGTGGATTTAATTTCTCCTACAAGAAAGTAAGACCATAAAAGCCATAACGCCCAAACTCAGAAATAGTTTGACCTGTCCAAGCACAGAGCGAGGAAATTAAAGAGCTGTACTCAGATCAGCAGGAGTATTCGGTGTACGCTATAACCAGGAGGAGAGAGGAGTCTGGATTCAAGACAAACTTGAACGGTGCCCCAGACTTGAACAGCCTGAGCCCACCTCTCTTGTTCACCACCACATCCCCAGTGCCTGCCATGGCAAGTGTGAACGATGCTTGTTGACAAGGGGAGTGAAGAAATGGTTAAGTGGGAGCGCTGAGGAGTCAGGCAGCCTGGGCTTCAGTGCTGGCTCCACCATTTAGCAGTTGGGTTATGTTGGGCCGGACATTTACCTCTTTAATCCATAAATTCTCATTGTAAAAGTGGGGATAATAGGGCATATTTCTTAAAGTTACTTTAAGGATTTAATGTGATAAAATTCAAAGTGCTTAACACAGGCACATACCATGTGATCCACACTCTTCCCTATATCATGACTGTTGTTACACCATCCTTCGCAGCCATCATCCACTTGGCCGGTCCTTAGTGGTACCTCTGAAGCCCCTGCCAAGGTCAGGCCCCTTTGCTACCCAATAACATGCTGTCTAACCTGCTCTCTTTTGCTTCGGTACAGTCCTTGCCTACTCTGATCCCTTACTACTTCTTTGCCACTGTCACCTTAGTCTTCCGAACTACCTTCTTGCTCATGTCCTATTGCTTTCTTTTTACTGCAAATGCTGATATTTTCAGGCTCTTCCCACCAAGATGCTTATTTGCCATCTCAAATAAACTTCAAAGTGTCAGTAATAACAAACATTGACATTCATTGAATATTTACTTGGCATTAGACATTGTTTGCTTCTGTGCATTTTTAACCATTTTAGTTTTTAAAGCAAACCTTAAGAAGTAAATATAGTTACTGCTATTTTACAGATTAGAAAATTGAATGCTGGAAAGGTAGGTTGACTTGCCTAAGAACACAGCTGGTAAGTGGTGAAGGTAGCATTTTGACTCATGTCTGATTGATTTCAAAGCCAATGCTTCCTCCTCCTGGGTCTGCTGCCTCTTCCTGACCCTGCTCTTTGCTCTATGTAAACTCAGAGTCTGCTGATTTCACCAATGAAAAAGACTTTGAACATTGCCCCTGGGCTCAGAGATGCTCTGGAATTCTGATGGGTCTGAGTTTGGCTTTATGTAGCTAAGGTTTTAAAGTCTATTAAAAACTAGTGAGGAAAGAACAGTGGTTCTAAAGTTAGAATCTGCAGTAAGGATCAAAAGGCCAAATACATTACACTTAGAACTTCAGATTCCATCGATGATTGTGCAGTCCAACCTGCCACCACGATGTGTCCCGAGCTCACAGCTCTGTGCATCTGTGCATCTGCCTGAACTCTTTGGGACAAGGTACTCACTGTTTCAGTACAACAACCTTGACTGTTGATGGACAGCTGCATTTGTGAGCAGCCTGCCACCCTTTTGGGACTGTTGGACAATGCTTCATTACGACTTTATTCCCTCTTCCACAGGCTGGCCTTCGAGAAGGCCTTCATCTGGCCTCATCCATGAAATCAGTGATACATACCCCATCATTAAAGGGGTATGTCCTGAGAGCACTTTTTCTAGGAGTGGCATGAGGCTTCTGTTAACCTTTTCCTTTGGAATCAGTAGCTGCTTCTGCAAGTTGACTGGACTGAGGTGCATAGTGTGGTTTGTGATATGGAAAAATGTTCTTACCCTCAGAAGAAGTTATCTGCACCCTGAGTAGCCACACAATTTCTATAACACAAGCACAAAACTTAGAACCACCTAGCCCAGCTCCTGGTCACCCCTGCAACAGTGGTGGCAGCAGTATTTCCATTTACAAAGAATAATATTCCTCCTCGTACACATCATGCTTTAAAACTAGATAACAAATCTGCCCTTGAATTTGGCCAGGGTGACTGTGTGCAAAGGGAATGTGGATTGGAGTCCTCGGGCTGTTTCCTGCTAACCTCATGGCACCGCTTCCTCAGGGAAGGAATTACCTGGCATTGCCAGAGAGTAATCAACTGTGTCTGTAACAGAATGGAAAAGCTGGGACTGCGATGCTTTCTTCAGCTGATAAAGAAAACCTCCCAAAGCCAATAGGTTCAACTTATCCGTAGCATCTTCAAAGAGCCTGGATGAAACAAAAAGATTTGTTACTCGGAAACAATTCAGCAAAGTCTTTATGGCAGAATGATTATGATAATTTTGTTAGAGGTGATTAATGAAAATGTTGTGTAAACACTGTAAAGAAATGTATGGTATCGTTATACCTATCATTACTGTGTACAAATATGTTCTAACTTCGAGAGTTTAATCTGAAAGGCACAGACCATATTTAAACAAAGAAAATCTTTGTATCCCCAGGGCCCAGCTCAGCCATGCAGGAACTCATAAAATGTTAGGTAAGAAGGTGAAAGATGGCAGAGCATCCCTCCCAGAGACTGAATAACTGAGAATGGAATTATTAGAATTAGCTTCAATCTTGTAAACTATATATATTTTTAAACCCAGTAAATTAATTAAGGCTTTTGTTGGGCTACAATTGATCAATATAATGCTGGGTGTGGCTCTGAGGATACAAAAGCAGAGTAAACCCCAACCTGTAAGCCACCTGTGGGCAGGAACTGGCCTCCTTATCCCCTCCAACTCACATACCTGGAGGCTGGGACATGTGGAAGCTCCAGTGTCTACTGGAATAATGAATATTCCTTAACATAATGGACCTTGCAGGCTCTTTTGTTTTCCACTCAGCTGGGCATGGACATTTCTAGTAGGAGTTAGGGAGAAGGTAAACAGAGGTAGCAGGGCTTAGAGAAGGCTCACAGACTCACTGGAATTTGGAATGTTGGGATCAAATATCGGATTTTGTGGCCACATGAGGAATGAGCCTCCCACTGCTTGTGGGTCATTGATGCCTGCCCTCCAAACCTGTGCTGACACCTGAAGGGCATGCAGCCCCATGGGGCAACACATGGTGGGCAAGGGAATGTTTCTCATAGAAACTGAAATGATAAATCTCTTTTGAAGGGGTAGTACGAGACACACACATTTTAACGCAGGAATCAATGAACTAATCATTCACAAATTATTGTAACAAACACATTTTTCTTGCTGTTTTGTAATTCCAATTTTAACTCCATTTAGTTTCTGGATCCCGTGAACCATTTCTTCCGCCTCTTTCCTAGTGAGCAAATAGTGGTGACTATTATTTCCTACCTGACACCTGCATCCAGGTTCTAAAACACTTGCCCAGCCACCTTGCTGGATAAATAGGAGAAAGGGATTCTTGTACAGTAGTGCACGTACATACTGTACTGAGTTACTAGATGAAGAAAGTGAGTCTCGGTGCAACTATTTATATAGACACGACCTTGCAGTCGGTTGGTGTCAAAGCCAGGAATGAACTCAGGTCTCCTGAGCCCCTGCCAGAGGGTACACTTCCCACTTCGCCACCCCCTTGCTCTCTGTCCTCTCCATATAAACTTCACTGTGCTTGTGCTGGGTAGTTCTGGGGCACAATGACCAAGTGTGGAGAGTGAAGTGAGGTGGCACAACATGTGACTGGTGACCAAAAGCACTTTCAACATCAAGAAGGGTCACCGAACTGTTGGTGTTATTGATTTTTTCTTCTCATACCTTAACGTGGTTGTTGGGCATCACTTAATAATATATCACTCTCCTGGGTGTGGGATTTTAAAATCTTATCATAAAAAGAGCAGGTTTTCACTATTTGCCAAGCTCTGGCCTAAGTGTTTCAAGTGTACTAATTATTTTAACTTCACTGCCATCCTGTAAGACAGCCACTTCGTGACCCGACATCAGGACCCAGGGAAGTGAAGTTGCCTGTGTTACGGTGTAAGGGCAGCCGCTTCCAGAGCCTCCAGTCTAATCGTGAGACAACAGTTCATGCTAAGTGTGCACGTGGCAGGAGACAGAAGTATATTTGAAAAAAAATTAATGAGGTTTAAATGACTGGCTAACAAATCAAGCTGTCCTGGAAATGATTTAAGAATAGCAGAGATGGGTATGGTTTTGCCCACAGGTGATGGGTGCTCCTTGGTGAGCAGCCCTTCTGGGGCGTGGTGAGGATGGGTGGACACACACCTGTCAGCCTGGGTGGAGAGCGTGAGCACAGCCTTGGCGGCACTGCTCCCTGTCATGAGGCTGCCCCCACGGAAGTCAGAGGCCCGGCCTCGGCTGCCTTCCCTGACGAGCTCTTGGATGGAGAGGGGCTGGATCACTGGGGCCGTGCTCAGGGAGCTCTCCTGCTCCAGGCTCTGCTCATGGGGTGAGCCCTCACACTCTGGGTCCCCAAAAGGTCCAGAGCCTCCGGATGCCTTCTGTGGTTGGCTGATGGTCAAGGCGGGCTGAGAAGTGCCATCACTGAAGTGGGTGTGCTCCAAAGTACCCACGTACTCGCATACCCTAGAGAGAGTCGCAGACAGGCAGCCGTTAAAAGCTGCAGCTCAACTGGACCAGCTCTGTAAATCTTACAGTAAGATAGAAAGGAAATCCATCCAGTTTACAGTCCTCCCAAATTTTTCTTTCCTCTGAAGATGGCCACCTCTCCCTCTTCCTCCCTTGTCTTCTCTCTCACTATATTTTATTTTTGAATTGAAACAGACAGCATGTAAGTGGGGTGAGGATTCTTCAAATTCTCCTACCCCTGAGAGAAAGGCAGGTGACAAAGCTCTTTCATCCAGTTACGTCCTGTCCAGCTTACTAACTTTTCTGGACTTCGGCTGTTTGATCGAGTTTTCCCAAGGGGTCCTCTTCTCTTCTCTCTAGTGCTCTGATTAGGACTTGGGAAATATTTCCATACCCGGGGTTCCCAGAATGAGGGCTGACAGGCCCTCTGGCCACAATGGGCCCTCTCTCAGGGGTTCTGTCTAGCCATGTCCCGCCTGGTCCTGATAGCACCACATAACTAATGCCGGGGTGGTGGGTGAGCTGATGCTCTAACCATGGTAAACTCAGAGAAAAGTCACAACCTATGGTCACAACTGCCAACTCCCACACTGCTTGTTCCCAACAGAACCTGGGACTCAGGTGGTTCATTAGAGGCCCCTCATCCCAGGATAAGTCCATTTACTGGTAAAGGCCATCTTGGATAATCTACTCTGATATTCTACAATCAGACAATTTTTTGATTCCATATAAACTGCTTGGGTGAAATTTAAGTCTCTTTTTTTCCTTTTTGCTTGTGAGAGGAATGAGGAGGACATGAGCTTCCGCTGTGCTCCAGGCTGATTCATCCTGGCTCCTTCTCATGTTCCTCTCAAAATAGGTTTTCAACCCTTGAATGATCTCCATACTTCTCTCTTTGAAAGCTGACAAACACTAATTGCTATATTTGCTTCTGGAATATTAAACCGAACCCAGACCTGTCCAGTGCTCCGCAGATCTAGGTGCCTGAGACCTGCTATGGGCGTCATCCTGCTCCTGACTGCCCTGCTGCTGCACGGCTGGAGCTGAGGTGGGTGAGAGGTTAAGACACAGTCCAGCACTCAACCTGCATCTGGACTGGGCAGGCGGGCTCCTTTCCCTTCCATTGTCCCAGGACTTCCTGAATGCTGAGGCCTGGCAGGGCGTGCTTTTCGTCTTCGTCAGAGGACAAGTGAACTCTTTGTTTTTATTTTACAGATGCTGTAAACTGTGTAACTGATTGGGGGATTCTTTTCACTTTGATGTAATAAAAGCGTAGAGCCAAATTTTGGTCTGTTTTTGGCACAAGGACTATCCTATTTTTTCCTTCGTCTAGATAAATTAAAAAGTAGACATCTTGTACTTTATGTGTCCATGTAAGCTATCCCAAATTCTTCTTTAAATGAAGAGGACATTAATAAACATAGAGCAACGTTATATTGCTGACACACAACCAGCTTTTAAATCTGCATAGTATCCACTTAACTTACATGGTCATCCACTATTCAAGAAATTGTTTTTATTTTCCCTTTGTATAACGCATCTGCCTCTCATAGACAATGTCGATAATCTATTCATAAGTCCCTAAATCAAATTCTGTCCCTCTGTTCTCTAAAACATACATTAGTTGGGTCTTGCTTCCCTCTTCTCTTTTTAATCTCTCATTTGGGGCTCATCCGAGCTCTGCAAATTATCATCATCTGTTTAAGTACTGGCAGACCCTGGAGTCTACCCCTTCCATCACCTCCAAGCTCCCATTGTAGAGTGGGTGCCGTGTGGGGGTGGGGATCCCGTCATGCACCTGAACACGTGTGGCCAGCAGTCCGGGTTGTGGCTTCCCATCTCCAGGCCTACACTGAGGATGGCATCCATGCACAAGATGTGGGCCGCGTGCAGCCACACCCCCTGCAGCTTCCCGATCTGCTCCAGTTTCTGCTCCACTTTTAGCTTCACTGTGCCAGAAAGACATTCGTTAAAATAACAGTCCGAGTGAGGGAGACAGAAAGGGAGAGAAAAGATAGAAACGAAAGAATGTGTTCTCATGCACAGGCAAAGGGAAACAGCAGACATCACTGGCAGCAAGTTCCTCAGCGGCTGGTCCCTGTTGTTCATCATGCAAACTCCCCACTCCACAGGCCCCACAGACACTTGGTTCTTCCAGCTCTGTGGCTTCAGAAGTTGGATGGAACCTGAGCTGGTGGGTGCAGTTCCTCCAGGCTCACCCCCCGGTGCTGGGTCAGGCAGAGCAGTGCGATGGGCTTCAGGTGCTGACCTCAGCTAAAGCCATCTGTGCCCAGATCCTTCCCTGGCCCCTGTGCACTCAGATTGATAATATGGGAGAACTTCTGATGTTCTGCAAGTTCCTGCTGAGATTCATCTAATGTTTTGCACTCATGATAATGATCATCTAAAACAATATATGCATTACACTCTGAACACCATCACAATTGCTGTATAACTGAAAATTACCACATTATTTCGCTCTCTGAGTTTAAATTTATATTTGTGATCTTCAAGTAATTTTTTATTATAGATGACTAACGAGAAAGGGTGCAGAAGGTGACTTAAGATGTCAATTAGGCAAAATGCCAAGGCAAGGCCAAATGACAACATCCTCCATACATAAAGGTATCAGGTCATTGGAAGACAAGTCTGGTGGGACGGCTGAGTGATGGTCCAGAACCCAGAAATACAGCACGCTCACTTCAGAGCAAGCTGAACCATATTCCTGCAGTAAAGGGCAAACTAACTTTTAGCGAATTACCATTTGTCTCATGGATGTGATATGAATTTCTTTTTTATTTGTATATAATTTGAGTATTAGTTTTGGTTTTATAGTTTTAAAAGAACTTTAAATGTAAAGATTTTTATATAATTTATGGTTGTACATATTATGTAAAATTGTGACAGCCTTTTTTCAGTTAACACTGGGATCTGTGAGAGCTGCTCTGCTTTCAAATGGGTCTCTCTATATTACTCAAATTTGAGGAACAGTAGCTTAACCTGTTTTTCTTAGCTTTTTAAAAATGTGCCCATGGTTTCTGTGACTAGCTACTTTATACACGGTATTAGTATAAATTGGACTAAGCTTCCCATTTTTCTTTCTGTTTGCTACCTGCCATTTATCTTTAGTTGCTATTAGGAAGGCCACACTCTCTTCTTACACTTAATCATCTACTTCATTGACTGACTAATTTTAACAAGTTAAAAATCAATTCTTTTCTGAGTTCACGAAAGTCAACTTTTTCTCTGACAAGAGCAAAGTCTTCGTGAGCTTCTTCTCAGGGACTTCCTCCATCTGTTTGATTTCCCTCTTCAGAAAACTGGCCATTCTGCCTTCCCCACTATAACCTAAGGGGTCCTCATATGTGCACTCAGTGACATGCCAAAGCCAGTGGCCACATGATGACAAAGAACAGTTCAGCCAAGTGGGCCTCTGGTGTCCCATGGGACTCCTATTTAGGAGCCAAGTACACCTTCCTAGTTGCCAAGGGCCAGTATGTCATGTCTCCTCTCTCCAGAGGGACCTACTCTGTAAGCACTCTATAGGGTGAGCCGCATAAAAAAGACCCAAGCTTACGATTCACTAAGATCTCATGATCAGTGGTAAACACACGCTGTGTATCGCACATAGAATGAAGATGGGCGTCTGCTCTTGCTTGTGCAGATGTGCGCAGGTGCGTGCACACTGCACGTAAGATGCCAGGTGGATTCTGGCCCTTCAGCTGTTACCTTGCGCTATGGCGTCACTGGGCTCTTGGACCTCCTTGTCCTCTTTTTCTTCCTGGACACAGGAGGCAGCTGCCATTTGGGCAAGGGCTGAGGCGCAGTTAGCGGCAACTCCTTAGAGGAAACAAACAGTTACCCCTTAACCGAGTCTATTCTCCAACCATTTAGCAGGAAGAAACCCTTCTAAAATACTTGTTTCCCACTAGGGCCATTCCCAGTGTTTCCTAGGGACACCCCTCAGGCCGCGGGTCAGAAATTCCACTCCTGCCAGTACCTAGAGCACAGCTCAGCCGCGCTGCTTTGCGCAGTCCGTCGAGGCTCATGCAGATGGCATCACGTTCTTTTTGGTTCTGCTCTTTGATGCCTTCAGCTCCCAGAATGAAGGCCAGCCCTTTGGAGCTCCCCGCCATTCGGCCAGTCAGGGGCGTTGATAAAGTATCGATCAAGTTCTTCCAGCAGCCAACCAGAATGTAGCGGGCGAAGGCCACACCTAGAACGTGAAGGGGCGTGGGTCACTTTATGGAGACAAAAACAACCTGGTCCTGAATGGCACGGGATTTTTTGACCATCGAATTAGCAATACCGAGCTGTATGCAGTTCTATTACAGGAAATATAATTTAATGGATTTCACTTTGTGCTTATAAATAGTGAATGTTACACCATTACCTGGATGATGCTAAGTAACTTCCATCAGGCACTTATTCTGCAAAGCAAAACTTTGATTCATTTATGTCAGCACCGAAACTGCCAATAATGATTTAATTTTTAGTATCACATGCAATGCATGTATATTCAGAAACTCAAGACCCTTACCTGCCACTGTGGAGTCATCAATTCTCCTGCCCTGGGAGAAAGGAGACTCTGTGGAAGTTGAGGCCATCAGCTGGCCCCCAATGGCACTGCTCTCTAAGCCATCGATATCTGTCATGGACAAAGAACAAGATTTTCCTTGATTAGAATAGTTCAGTCAAAAACAAACGGCCTCCATAATATTCACCTTTTTTCCCAACAAATATCTATTGGATCAATTATGTAACAAGTATATAGCAACCTTTATCGTAATATTAAAATTTTTGTTTTATTCATTTAGTCTCATTTTCTTTCAGAGCATGCTTCTGTTAGGCTGCAGTATATATATATATTTTTTTTATTTGAAAAAATAAACTCTACTATCTCTGTTGTTAGACGATCTATTGTTTTAGAAACTTAGGATCTTTCAATACTCCTTTTATTCAAAACAGTGGCATTATTCTCAAATTTTATATGTATAAGATACCTCAACATGGATTTGGCTTTCAAAGCTTCCTCATAAGAATTAAGAAGAGACTAAGCCTCTTTGGTCAGATAATCATATAACCTAACTCCAAAGTACAATACCTTAATAATGATACTTAACAATGTTCAAAGTGTTTTCAGGTAACATTATTTTTAGTAGCTCTTCCCAACATCTCTGATAGGCAGAGTAAGTATTATTTTTCTTATTTCACAGAGGAGGAAACAAATACTCAAAGTAGGTAAATCGTCCAAGGCCGTGAGGCTGCTAAAGGGAGAAATCAGACTCAGTAGTCATGTCTTTTGACTCTCATCCAGGCCTCTTTCCAGGACACCAGATCAAGACAGGATCCTAATTCACTTTGTTTAAATTTTTGTTAAACTCTCATCTACAAAATTAGCTCAATGAACCATTCCTAACATGCAGGCAAGAAGAGACTAGCTTGGGGTGTAGAATACTAGGCTTTAGCCTTGGCTCTGAACTAAGTAGCCTTGTGGCCTTGAGTCATATACTCCATTTTCTGGGCCCCCAAATCCTCGGTATAAAAGAAGTAACCACTGGAGAAGTGACCATAGAGTTGAAGCATATGTACCTGAATGCAACTAACATAGCTGAATGCAACACTGAGAGAGAATGAGAAAGGAGGGTGGCATATGTTTATTCCTTGATTTTAGACTTTAGAATTTCACCCTGATAGGATGAGATTACTTGGCATGGTTTTTGAAAGTTATTTCATTATATTTTTGATTCTTACAGTAACTCCAAGAAGTCCGGAGAGTTGCTAACAGGGTTGATCTTAAAAGTTCTCATCACAAGAAAATTAATTTGTAACTATGTGAGGCAATTGATATTAACTAAATTTATTGTGGTAATCATTTTTCAATATATACATATGTCAAATTATTATGTTGTACCCCTTGGACTAATACAATGTCATTCATCAATTATATTTCAATAAAATTGGGGTGGGGGAGAGCAGGGAGAAATCTATATGGCTATTAAAGTAGGAATGGACCAGTTTCACTGACATTAATTTGACTTATGGTCAAATGGTCTAATGGTATTCACCAGAAGTTGCCGTTTATCAAAGTTATAAGGTTGCCAAGGTGCTAGATAAAGGGTTGGTGAATTTAAGTAATGTAGTTTATGCAGGCACTAAGATACCACCATTCTATAGAACACTTCGACACGAAATCAGGGATGGCCACAATTCATACAGTGTTGATCAGACTGCTGCTATAGATTTTCCTTGCACATAAAGAGAAGATCAGATGAAAGTTCCTAAACTCTAGGTTAATTATTGCTCAAATTCACTTCTTGTCACTTCATACCTGGAATTCATTACAAAGAATCATAGAGCCTAATTCTATCAAATTCCTATGAAAAGCCTGTTTTCCTATTGTTAATCTGAAGTTATATAACTTTCCTAGGGACTTAGCAACTGAATGTACTGTTCTCCTATAAAAGAGATGGCTGATTAATAGTGGTGACTGATGAATATGGCTACTATGAATAGCTTATTTGTTCATTTCAACATCTGCTGAATGACTCCTTTTATTAAGGTTTGGCTAAGAGATTAATTTTGGCAGAAACTATGATATTTGAAAATTAAACCTGGCATGCTTAGGATCCTCACCCAAATTCCAAGGCCCTTCTAAGCTGGGCAGCAGTTTCAGTCCCTATCAAAGGGAGTGTATGAAGACAGATGAGAACCAAGCATTGCTTATAAACAGACTGAATAAATATCTCACACAATGATGAATTCTTATTTTTTGAATGGATGTGTTATCATGATTAATAAAATACATACTGATCACTTGTCCAGTGATCTTGATCCCCACGGCTTAGGACCCAGCCTTGCTTCCTTCAAATTCCATCCTAATTCCAGAATCAAGACATACAGTAGAGAGATCTCACTGTATGTCTGACTCCTAAGTCATGCCTTACCCCAAATGCCTCACTGTTACATTGCACCTGCCAGCAGCCCACTCTGCCACCTTTCTAAGAGCCTCCAGTATCAACCACCAGCAACAAACATACCTTTTGGACAAGAGATCCTGCCTCCTAGCTGGACCATCCTGCCCCAGGCCAGTCCTGCTCCTATTGGTGTGCCCTGTCCGGTGCAGAGCCATGCTGAGCTGTGTGAGGGTACTCCAGAGAGGGCAGGGAAGGCATCTGATCTGATGCAGGACCATGTTCTAACATATCCTATCAGCTAGAGCCGTGAGAGGATCACCCAGATCAGGAACCAGTCTGAGAACTCAGATCAAATACAGGATGAGCCTGGAGAGCTAATTTATTAGGGCGACTGAGGTCCAGACCAAACTTTTGTGTACTTCCTGATCTTTACCTGACATCATGATTAAGACATGCAAAGCCATGAAAGGTTGCTTTTGACAAAAAAAATTGCTTCATGCCCACACCCCATAATGCTCTCTATGCTCTCGTGTGAATTTTCTAATAGTTAAGTAGGATTTTTAAAACTCTAGATACTGAAAACAAAGATGCTGGGCAACTATCTGGCATTATTTTTAAATCTGGTATAGCTGGAAAGGGAAGGAAAGACCTCTGACATAGACAAGAATAGGAATGGAGCCAAGTTTAAAATAATTCATTTTACATTACTGGCAAATTCCCAGGAGCACGGAACAATATAGCATGATATAGATAACAGTATCTATTAGTTCATGATAGTTTCCAGGAATAATTCTGGGATTTGTGCCCAGAAAGTACTTTGAATCCCAGAAGAGGCCTATAGTTTTCGACCAACAGACATAGGTACTAAGTAATTCCTAATCGAATGGGGCCCTGTGAGCTCCACAGAGTCCCACATAGAAAAGGGACGGAAATCTCTTGTGAGGCGAATTCATGACATTTTTCTGAAACTGTCACCGGCTGCCAGCGAAGCTTTGTGGGTGCTATTTCAAGGTCTGCTTCAAACACCATTGGTTCTCTGAAAGGGATTTGAAGTGAGATCCCCCTACCCCACCAAGTGGCACAGAGCCGGGTAAGGAGCCACTGACCAGTCAGCATGGTGATGAGGGGGAGGCTGTTGTCCTCCGGGCTGCCCCAGTAGCCAGCTTCTCCCAGCATGTTTCTGTCGAGCACCTGATGGTAGAGTTCCTCAATCCAGGCCTGGGAGAAGACCATCAGCACCCCGCTGGTCTGGACCTGCTTCATGAACTCCTTCTACAGAGGGGATCACACGACAAGGTGACCAGATCTGATCCCTGACAAACTGGCTGCTCCACCTCGGGGGCTGCTTCTTCGCTTCACACCCCCACTGAGTCCATGCTTACAGGAAAAACAAAACCTTGCTGCTTGGGGGCAGAGGGTGGCCTGGAAGGGGAAACTGAGATGGAGAAATCCCAAAATTCATGAGGTTCCTTTCACTGATGGTATCTTTTTAAGGACCCCATTGAAAGATAAGAAATACCGCATTTTACATTTTTAATCTCTGATGTGTGGGAGGATTAGAAACTGCACAGAAATACTGAGCAGAACACTTTCTTCTCACTGCCCGGCAGCAGCAGGGCTGGAATGCACTCCCTGAAGGGACGTGTGTTTCCAGAGATCCATGACTTATCATCATGAAGCCACCGCTGACCCTCAGGAATTTATATTTTATCAAGCACACAAGCGACTGCTGAATCCCCTCACGCTGCCCCACAGATTAGGTTCACAAACTGATATTATGGAACCCCATGGGGCCGCTTGGTCAGGCAGGGGAGCTGGCCACAGGATAAGCACCACCATTTGCATCCCACACCTTACGGGAGGTGCTTTGTTTTAGACAATGAATAAGCTTATAGCTCTGGGCCACGAATAGGTCTGGGTATATTTTGGAAAGCAACAAAGCGTTTTTATAAAAGATGCCTTCATTTCCAGCAAAGGGGACCATTTGGTGCACATCTTCTGATGTCACTTAACGTGCTGATCATGTGTTTTTGATTGTATCTCACACATGTGTGTGTTTAATAATGCCACCGGGTGAAGTTACTGGGCCATTGGCGGGAGGCCATTTCTAGGCACTCAGGGTCCTGTACTCTCCGGAGCAAGGTGGGTGACAGCATCTCACGGCGATGTGCAAATCTCACACCTCTCCTTCCACAGCCCCACAGGCACGGCCCATTCCAGAGCAGTGTGGAACAGAACGCCCTGTGCCATCCCTCTCAGGGCACTGATACTCAGCTTTCCAGCCCAGAGGCCACTGCTGGTCCTCAGAGGGTCCGAGCGGAGAGTGCACACTCACCATCATGCCGGGTGCCAGGGTGGGCCGCTTCCGGTAGTAGTCGCCATGGGAGAGCTTCAGGTTGAGGAGGAGAGCGCAGTGGGCGGCTGTGTACAGGCTGTCTGCGTTCATCAGCATCTGCAGGCTGAGGCTGCTGTTCCCATCGAATCCGGGAGAGTGCATCATGCCTAAGGGAGAGAACCAAGGGCCCTCAGGGGCTGCAAACAGTGCACTGGCAAGACGGATTATGGACAGCCAGAAACCAGTCCTGGCGACAGAACCAAGGAACATGCATCATTTAGGATATTTCTGTAAAGCAACAACAGCCAGCAAGGAATACCTTTAGGGTCAGATACACACCCCAGCCTGGTGGGGAAGAGCATGCATTCCAGTGTGAAGCTACTTACCTGGGCAAACTTTGATATGTTACTCCCCAGCTACTCTAGTAAAATTACTTAAACCCTCTAAGTCTCGGCTTCTTTACCTAAAAATAGGCAGAATAATCAACTGTGTCTATTTCCTGCTCAAACTCTCCAATGACTTCCCATCACAATAAAATAAAACCCCAACTCCCCGCTCCTCTCTCCTTCCACTCTGCAGCCACACTGCCCTGTATTCCTTGATCTCACCAAGCCTGGGCCTGCCTCGGGGCCACAGCATTAACTGTTGCCACTCCTCAGGCCTCTGGAGGACTTTCTCTCTGATTCTTTCAGGTCTCGGCTCAAATGGCAGCTTTTCAGAGACCTTCCCTTTCAAGTCCATCTCAAACAGCATCTCCCAGCTACTGCCATTCTTGCATTCTTCTTCTTCCTCACTTAGAATTTTTTTTTTCATTGCCTCAATGACAGGCATTTATTCTACCCCGCATTATAGTAACATATGTTTATAGTCTTCTATCACTACTATTATCTAATATTATGTAAGATATGTGAGAAGGTGAGACTTTATTAGATTTGTTCACTAGGGAATCCTCAGTGCCTAGAACAGTGCCTGGCATATAGCAGACTCTTAAAAAATGTTTGCTAAATAAATGACTAAGTATGAATGAACAAGTTCGCTATGAGAACTAGATGCAATAATGTATGTAGGATGATTAGTATCGTTACTCAAAATTAAGCGTAATAATAATTCTCAAAAAGCTAAATATAGAATTACCATATGATCTAGCAATTAGGTATATATCTCAAGAAACTGAAAGCAGGGATTTGAGCAGATACTTGTATGTTTATTGTGGCATTATTCACGACAGCCAAAAGGTAGAGAGAACCAGTGTCCATCGACAGATGAATGGATAAACAAAATGTGGTATATACGTACAATGGAGGACTAACACACGCTACAACATGGATGAACCTTGCAAACATTATGCTAAGTGAAAGAAACCAGAAACAAAATAACAAATATTTATGACCCATTTATATGAAGTATCTAGAATAGTCAAATTCATGGAGACAGAAAGTAGATTAGAGGTTACCAGGGACTGGGAGAAAGAAGTTTCATCTGGGGATGATGAAAAAATTCTGTAGAGAGTGGTTGCGCAACACTGTGCATATAATTAGTGCCATCGAACTGTGCACTTAAAAAAGGTTAAAAGGCAAATTTTAAGTTATATATATCTTACCACGATTAAAAACAATTACCAAAATTATCAAAAACCTTTGAATTGTGTACTTTAAATGACTGCATTGTATGGTATGTGAATTGTATCTCAATAAAGCTGTTAAAAAATAAATAGAGAAACAAGAGTTTCAAAAAATATAGCTATTGGTTTTCCCCCGACGTTTTTTCTAAACATCATTTTATACTAAATAGTGTTTTCATTTTAATGGGTTCTTCATGCTTTATACAAACTAACTAAAAGAAAAAAAACAACAACAACTATATCTCATGCTCTAAATATGGACTCATTCAACCAGAGACGGTTGGTGCCTTGCTCAAACTTTCACAGAGCTTAGAGTGACAAAAATTACCCAAGTCAGCTTCTCCTCAACTGGTACTGTCAGCCCCAGTGCCACATCTGTTCCTGCAGACACTCTAGGGCTGGATTTAGGGATGTGGGTGAAACAACCCAACCTAGACACATGCATGCAAATGACACATGTCTACATACTCATCAGACATCTAAAAGTATCTTTTAATAAAAAATGTGCCTCTTACATGAAACGTAAAAATTTTCAAGAATTATCAGTCAACTAAGTGGTAAATCCAAATTTATAACCTGAATATTCACTTACATCCCTGTGAGTTTCTTAATAAATATGCGAGTAAGAGATAATACGGGCCAGAAGAAGCTTTTGAAGTTGAAAAAACTTCAAGACCTTTGCTCTATTTGAGAACAGAATACACATGTTTTGGTGAAAGTAAGTATATATATTATTCTAATAAAACCACCTTAGGCAGTCAAAAGATAGGCATTACCTCTGCCTTGCCTTATAAAGTTCCTTAAGAACTCTGCAGCTGCCTTAAGGGATTTTTTTACTGAGATCACTTTGTAATCCTGGTCCAAGGTGCATTTATAAAAGGAAGGTCAGGCTGAGAACAGGATTTAAAAATGACATCTTTGGTCAGGACATGAGCAGCGTGTCTTGTCCCTGAGGGTTTATAGGAACATTCCACACTCTCATGGCCCTGGGGGACTGATTCTAGTTCCTTGGAGTAGATAAAGGGCACATGGTCGGTCCCCTTCCACAGTAAACAGAAAGCAGCATTTGACATTGTTGGGTATGCAACTACCCTGGATCACAGATGAAAGGAATATTTGCATCTATGAACCAAGAAAAAAAAAAAAAAAGAATCACAAGCGGCTTCGATCTTAGACATCGGTAATGATTTCTTTTAAAATTCTGAAACCAACTACTGTTTTCCATGAAATATGTTTTGGAAAACTGAACACATGCTCAGGTACTAAATGTGAAAACGGCAGCTAATGTGTCTGCTGATACAGGAGACCCAAATCGGTAGCAGAGAGGTGACAAAGCCCCAGAAAGCACTGCCAGTGGATATGCTGAGTTCTGAAATAATAAGTTGGACTTGTCAGGAGCAATCTGTTGGTACTAGCCTCTATGTCTATGTGGATTAATTTTTTACATTATCAAAATCTGGCAAATTTAAGAATAAAACAAAAGAAGATATAATCTATCAACTTAAGACATTTTATTGCTATACCAATTATAGTTCATTGGTGATATTAATAATAATCGAAATAACATAACTTTTTATACACTGTGTTCTAGAACCAATTTCTTTTCATACATTATTTTATTTAATGTATGAAATATATATATCAAATGTCCTTTATATTTTACCAGTAAGGAAAGTGCCTTGGAGATAGTAAGTAATTTGCTGAAAGTTACATAGCTAAAAATTGACAAAAGTCTTCTGGGCCCAAAGTCCCAGCTTTTTGCACAATGCCATATTGCACTTGCTTTTAATGCCGTAAAAAGGGACTTTATCAAGTCCCTCACTAATAGATACTGTATTTTCCGTTCATTCTCTGACTGGTCTCATTGAAGTGTTATCAAATATGGGGTAACGAACGATAGGAACTACAGCCTTTAACATATTCTGGCTATTTGTTTTTTCCAGTGTTCTGTAACTAAAGTTCATTCTTTTCATCTATAATTAAGATGTTCTCCACTGTCAGTAACAGGAGGGTGGGCCACTTACTTGACTGGTCACCAGTGAAAGACTGGAGACAAGATTAGCATAAATGGCCTCGGAAAGTATCTTATATGTCTAAGATAATTTGATGTTTCTTTTTAAATAAGCATTAAATACTTGATGTAAAACATTTAACAACACCAGGAATATAAAAAATAGGAACAATAGTCCCTGCTTCTCCCAAGCCCCAATGATACCTCAGCAAAATCACTTCCTTGTACATATCGAGTGGAAATATAGTCTCAAATGAGATCATACCACATACATGGTTCTGTGACTTGGTGTTTTCTAAATATATTTTTGACATCTATTGATATTTTTAAATAACTGTGTATATACCACCACACAGTTGTATTGTGATTTATTTAATGTATTTTCAATTATGAAAAAAGCTGAAAGGATGAAATAACTTCTAGCACTTCTGCAAGTGTATCTGTGGGATAACTTCTGAAGAGCAGAATAAAAAACAAATATTAAGCCAGAGGGGAAAAGGAGTTAAATATGTGGTGACAGAAAGAGATCTAACTATGGGCGGTGAACACACAATGCAATACATACATGCCTTGCTGTTGGGCTGTCCACTTGAAACTTACTGGATTTCATTCACCAATGTCATCATAGTAAAAATTAATTATTTTTTAAAAAGGAAATGCATTAAGTTTGATAGATATGGCCAAAATATCTTCCGAATAATTTTATACCAATCTTTCCTCCTACCAACTGTGCATGAGAATACTCTTCTCTGCACTCAGCATACTGGGCATTATCAGCTTTCTAAACCTTTGTAATCAGATTATGCGATTCTCTTAATAACAGATTTCTTTAAGTCTGATTCTAATTGTCTGATGATAGAAATGATAAGAATTTTTTTTTTTTAGTAATTTGGAAAAAGGTACAATGAAATGAAAATAATCTATAATCATACCATTCTGAGATAAGTATTAACATTTTGATGTTAATTTTAAATTTAAAAAATTATATTATGACCATTATCTATACCATTACATATTATTTGAAAACATCATTTTAAATGACTACATAATGTCATAAATCAATGTACTATAACTCATTTAATTTTCATTTACTTTTGGGCATTTAGGTTACTTCTAATATTTTACTATGAAGTAATGCTATCATAGACATTTTGACATGCAAATCTCTGCTTGAGTTTCTGTTCCCTAAGTATAGATTTCCATGGGTATCCATCCATCTATCTGTCAGGACTTGGAAAAGTATCACACATTTGCTAGACTATATAGTTCTTTAGTCCATGATTGGTTTTTCACCAAGGCACGTCAACTCTAGGGTTTTCTGAGTTTTTGAACATCTCTACTTTACCTATCCATTCACCCACCCCTCCACCCTGATATGGTGCAGTGTGATGATTTAAGACCATGGTTTATGGAGCCAGGCTCTTCAGGTTCCATCCTGGCATCACCAGTTCGCAGCTGTGCAGTGCACCTTGGGTGACTTACTACTTGGCCTCCTGTGCCTCATTTTTCTCATCTGTAAAAGGGAGATAATAATACTACCTACCCTGTGAAGTTATTACAAGCATTAAATGAATGAACACTCTTAAACAGTGCAGGGCATACAGAAAGTGCTATATTAGCGTTAGCTATTGTTACTGCAGACACATATAAATGCTGGAAAATGACTCGGAGAAAGACACAAGATAATCCACTCTCTGACTGGATCTTCCCACAGGTACTACAGCATTTAATCTTCAGAATACATAAGGTAAGTATTCCCACCATCCTGACATTACAGATAGGGAATCTGATGCATAGACAGCATAAGGACTTGCTCATGGTCACAGAGCTGTTAAGCGGGAGAGCTGGAATCTGATGTCAGATAATTACAAATTTGGAGCTGGAGCTCCTGACAACACTATATGAACTCATGTTTTGTTTTGTTTTTTTTTCTTGAAACATTATTTTATTAAATTTTTTTTGGTATAATTGTTTCTCTGGGAGTTGTTACATACGTTGTTAGTTTCTCTCTCTCTCACACACACACACACACAAATGTAAAATTACTGGCAAAATAGCTTTAATTCTATCTTTGAGACATTTGAGAATGGAAGTGACTAACGATATTATTATGAGGATAACTCTGAATCCACACTCAGTTTTTAAAACAAAATATGGTGCTGTATTAGAAACTGCCAGTTACTAATCAAAACCACCTCTTCTTTCTTAGAAACAGAATCTTGATTTTACTTGGGGTTGCAATATACCTTGTCTTTCTTGTGACCAGGAGGGTCCAATGAAGTCAAGATTATGCAAAGCTTCTAGAGAGCTTTTTAAAGTAGTATTATTTAGCTCTAAGGTGGACCCTTTGCCACCTTTTCTTTTCCCCCTTCCTTCTCACTTGGGCCGTGGGTGTGAAGGCTGCAGCTCCACTAGCAGCAGCCACCTGGGTAAATTAGGAAACCTGAGGATGAAAGTTGCATTTTAACAAGGGGTAGAGCAGAAAGACAGGAGGGGCCTGGATGCCTGATCGTCATGGAGTGCTGGACAGCCTACCTCAGACTTAACTTAGGGGAGAGAAAATGAATCCCTTTCTTAAGTAATCATGTGAGTTTTCTACTACATGCAAACAAACCTAATCCTAACTGATAGAGGCAGAATTACATATTTGTTTATCTGAGGGTTTCTTCCTGTATTTTACCCTTTTTGTTTCCTCAAAGATACTGAGGTAAATTTAAACACCCTTTGGGGTGTTTAAATCACAAGGCCAAAAATGGAAGCTGGCAAGAGCATACTCACCTCTCTGGTTTTATATTCACAAAGCCAGAGCTCCCTCCAGGGACTGAGGTCCACTCCCAGAAGGTGATGAGAGGTGGGAGTAAGCATCGAGGCCGAGAAGGGAGACCCTTGGCTGGGCAGAGGCTGGAGGTATGCAGCCTTCTGCTGCCTGGCAGTACCTGGAGGGTTGGCAGGACCCCAGAGGAGAATGTACAATGTCACACAGGGGCTCCTGGCCTTGCCAGAGCATTCCAGGCTCTACCCTGGCGGGGAGGTAGCAAAATCATGGGACTCCCCGGAGGGCCGGAAAGTGGGACAAAGGGAGCTTGCTGGCAACGTGAGAGGTGAGGGGCCTCCTTGCCCAGATCCTACGTGAGCTCCAGCCTAGGATGGGGACCTGAGGACTAGCAGAGTTTAAATGTCCAGCCACCTAGGCAGGGTAGGGGGTCTGGAGTCAGATTTGTTCTAATTTAAAGAAAAAGATATTTCTTGCACAGCTGAAATTCATACTTGCTGTACTATCATTCATGAAATTTGGTACCTTATAAATATCAAACTGCTTGTAGTAAGCTTTACATTCGGTCAGAGTAAGTCTCAAGACCATAAGTGAACACCACTAATTTTAAGGAACTGCGATCTCAAAGCCAAGAGCCTATGCCCCTCTACCAACTGCTGTGTGAGGCTGGCTCTTGTTTTCAGTCCTTGAGGAGCCACCTTACACAGATGTCACTTGTCTCTGCAGGACCAGGGTGGCTTCGGCAGCTGTCATATCTCATATCCACTACCATCTCTATAAAACCCGTGTTTGTCTAAACTCA
>NW_011888805.1:8948729-8969253 GCF_000151845.1 Pteropus vampyrus
GACCAGGAGGGTCCAATGAAGTCAAGATTATGCAAAGCTTCTAGAGAGCTTTTTAAAGTAGTATTATTTAGCTCTAAGGTGGACCCTTTGCCACCTTTTCTTTTCCCCCTTCCTTCTCACTTGGGCCGTGGGTGTGAAGGCTGCAGCTCCACTAGCAGCAGCCACCTGGGTAAATTAGGAAACCTGAGGATGAAAGTTGCATTTTAACAAGGGGTAGAGCAGAAAGACAGGAGGGGCCTGGATGCCTGATCGTCATGGAGTGCTGGACAGCCTACCTCAGACTTAACTTAGGGGAGAGAAAATGAATCCCTTTCTTAAGTAATCATGTGAGTTTTCTACTACATGCAAACAAACCTAATCCTAACTGATAGAGGCAGAATTACATATTTGTTTATCTGAGGGTTTCTTCCTGTATTTTACCCTTTTTGTTTCCTCAAAGATACTGAGGTAAATTTAAACACCCTTTGGGGTGTTTAAATCACAAGGCCAAAAATGGAAGCTGGCAAGAGCATACTCACCTCTCTGGTTTTATATTCACAAAGCCAGAGCTCCCTCCAGGGACTGAGGTCCACTCCCAGAAGGTGATGAGAGGTGGGAGTAAGCATCGAGGCCGAGAAGGGAGACCCTTGGCTGGGCAGAGGCTGGAGGTATGCAGCCTTCTGCTGCCTGGCAGTACCTGGAGGGTTGGCAGGACCCCAGAGGAGAATGTACAATGTCACACAGGGGCTCCTGGCCTTGCCAGAGCATTCCAGGCTCTACCCTGGCGGGGAGGTAGCAAAATCATGGGACTCCCCGGAGGGCCGGAAAGTGGGACAATGGGAGCTTGCTGGCAACGTGAGAGGTGAGGGGCCTCCTTGCCCAGATCCTACGTGAGCTCCAGCCTAGGATGGGGACCTGAGGACTAGCAGAGTTTAAATGTCCAGCCACCTAGGCAGGGTAGGGGGTCTGGAGTCAGATTTGTTCTAATTTAAAGGAAAAGATATTTCTTGCACAGCTGAAATTCATACTTGCTGTACTATCATTCATGAAATTTGGTACCTTATAAATATCAAACTGCTTGTAGTAAGCTTTACATTTGGTCAGAGTAAGTCTCAAGACCATAAGTGAACACCACTAATTTTAAGGAACTGCGATCTCAAAGCCAAGAGCCTATGCCCCTCTACCAACTGCTGTGTGAGGCTGGCTCTTGTTTTCAGTCCTTGAGGAGCCACCTTACACAGATGTCACTTGTCTCTGCAGGACCAGGGTGGCTTCGGCAGCTGTCATATCTCATATCCACTACCATCTCTATAAAACCCGTGTTTGTCTAAACTCACCTACCATAAGAAACTTTACTTGCTTTCAAAGGAAAGGCTCCTTTGTCATTAAGTGGAATTAAGTGAGGCTCATTTCAACTGTGTTAGCTGTCTGAGGACAGGGGTCCCTAGGTAATGCAGAGCAAGTCTGATCTCATCCAAGAGAGCGGACCCTGGTAACAAACAAGCCAGGGACAAATGCTCCATGGGAGGTTTTGACAAAAAAGTTTGAAGCTTCTGACATCAAATAAGTAATGAGTAAAATATCTGGGTTATGACTCAGGGAGACTCTGCCATCTCCCTTTTTCCTGTTTTTATTCCCCTAACTTTCTCTTGGGTGAACAAAGGAAACCTGCCATTTCCTTCATCTTTTTTTATTAATCTTTCATCTTAAGGTGGCAAGGGGAGGGAGAACACAGCTTCAGTCCAGAGGTGGACCCAGGCGAGCACCCAGTGGCTTTGGCTGACCCACGGTGATTGTCAGTGTGCTCCACTAAACCACAGTGGGAACTGAGGAGAATTAGCTTATTGGTAGCATGACCACAGAGTGATGGGTCTGTAACTCAGAAAGAGACTAACTTAATCGGTAAAAGCATTATGGAGGTCCATACAATTAAAAGACAAAAGACTAACATAGTTAGAGACAATCAATAAAAACTATATTTGGAAACAATCAAAAGATTTTGAAGTCTCTCTTCAATGTGCTTATTGCTGCATATAAAAAGTAATGTCATGATATATTGGGTCTGATGAAACATTTTACATATCTTCAAAATTTGCAACATTCGTGGAGCCACAGTCTGGCCACATAAAACATTCACTCAAGCCCTGTTTTGTTTTTGCATGTACTGTAGTATTGATTTGAAAGGCACAAAAACATAAATGTGAAGATTTACTTTAGCTTCAAATTTTATAAAAGACTTTGCTAGGATTATATTTCTTAATTCTCATAGGAAATAAGGCAGGGCCCTTGGAAGTCAGTCTTTACGCTGTGACAACTCATTTATCTGTAATTAACAGGGGATGTTTAGAAACATAAAGTTATCTACCCTGATACCAAAACCTGGTAACGATAACACAAAAACAGAAAACTATAGACCAAAATCTCTCATAAACACGGATGCAAAAATTTTCAATAAAACACTAGTAAATCGAATATGACAACACATTAAAAAGATTATACATCATAATCTAGTGGGCTTCATCTCAGGGGCACAGGGATGGTTTAACATATGCAAATCGATTAATGTGATAAACCACATAAACAAAATAAAGGATAAAAACTATACGATCATGTCAACAGACGCAGAAAAAGCCTTTGACAAGATACAGCATCCATTTATGATTAAAACACTTAATAAAATGGGTATAGAAGGAAAGTACCTCAACATAGTAAAGGTCATATAGGACAAACCCTCAGCTGACGTTACACTTAATGGTGAAAAACTAAAAACCTTCCCTTTAAGATCAGCAACAAGACAAAGCTGTCCACTATCATCTCTGTTATTCAATATAGTATTGAAAGTCCTAGCTACAGCAATCAAGCAAGAGAAATAAAAGGTCTCTAAATAGGGAATGAGGAAGTCAACCTGTCACTTTCTGCAGATGACATGATTCTCTATACAGAAAACTCTAAAGACTCCACTAAAAACAATAGAAATAACAAACAAATAAAATTTCAGAATACAAAATCAATGTACAAAATCCACAGCATTCCTATATTCTAACAATGAATTTGCAGAAAAAGAAATGAAAAAAAATTCCTTTTGAAATTGTAACAAAAAGAATAAAATGCCTACAAATAAACCTAAGGAAGTATATGAAGGACCTATACATTGAAAACTATAAGACATTATTAAAAAAAAATTGAAGAAGACATAAAGAAATGGAAAGATATTCCGTGTTCATGGATTGGAAGAACCAACATAGTTAAAATGACCTTATTACCTAATGCATCATACAGATTTAATGCAATCCCCATCGAAATCCCAAAGGCATTCTTTAAAGGAATAGAACAAAAAATCATCATGTTTGTATGGAAGCACAAGACCCTGAAAAGCCAAAGCACTCCTGAGGAATAAGAACAAGGCCGGAGGTATCACTCTGCCTGACATCAATTTACACTACAAAGCATCAATAATCAAAACAGTGTGGTATTGTCAGAAAAACAGACACACATACCAATGGAACAGAACTGAATCCAGAATTAACGCCTCCGTATATGGAGTAAATAATTTTCAACAAAGGAGCCAAAAGTATATCATAGAGAAGAGAAACCTCTTCAATAGAAGGTGTTGGGAAAATTAAAAAGCCACATGCAAAATAATAAAACTAGACTGCTATCTATCACCATATACCAAAATTGACTGAAAATGGATCAAAGACCTGACTATAAGACCTGAAACAATAAATTGCATAGAAGAAAATATAGGTACTAAACTCATGGACTTTGGACTTCAAGGGAATTTTATGAATTTGACCTCAAAGGCAAGGGAAACAAAAATAAATGAATGGGACTATATCAAACTAAAAAATTCTGCACAGCAAAAGAAACCATCAGCAAGGCAAAGAGGCAACCATTTCAATGGGAGAACATATTTGCAAACAATGCCTATGATAAGGGCCTAATTTCCAAAATATATAAAGAACTCATACGATTTCAACAATAAAACAAACAATCCGATTAAAAAATGGGCAGAGGACATGAACAGACTCTTCTCCCAAGAAAACATACAAATTGCCAACAGACATGAAAAGATGCTCAATTTCACTAGCTATTAGGGAAATGCAAATCAAAACCACAATGAGATATCACCTCGCACATGTTAGAATGGCTATCATTAACAGGACAAGTATTAAGTGTTGGAGAGGTTATGGGGAACAAGGAACCCTTACATACCGCTGGTAGGAATGTAAACATAGTATAGCAGCTATGGAAAACAATATGGAGGTTCCTCAAAAAACTAAGACTAGAATTACCATATAACCCAACAATCTCTCTTCTGGGTATTTACTCAAAAAACTTGAAAACATTTATCCGCACAGCTATAAGCACTCCAATGTTCACAGCAGCTTAGTTCACAGTGGCCAAGACATGGAAACAACCGACCGATGTGTCCACTGATAGATGATTGGATAAAGAAGGTGTGGTAAATATATACAATGAGATATTACTCAGCCTTTAGAAGAGATGAAATACTGCAATTTGCAACAACATAGATGGATCTTGAAATTATCATGCTAAATGAAATAAGTTAGACAGAAAAAGTTGAGAACCATAGGATTTCACTTATATGTTGGATATAAAACTGAAAGCAACAAACAAACATGAGAAAACAAAGAAAGACTAACGAACACGAACAGTGGGTCAGTGGTTATCAGAGGGAAAAGGGAGAAAGGGGACGAAGATGGGGTAAGGGGGCGGGTCAAATATTTGGTGGTGGAAGGAAATGTGAGTGCTGAACACACAATACACCCATATGATGTATTACTGAACTGTACACTTGAAATTTATTTGATTTTATTAACCAACGTCACTCCGAGAATTTTAATTAAAAAATTAAACTACAACAACAACAACAAAATGATCTGAGAGCTAAATTTTACATATTTAAATGCTGAAACTTCTGCAGCTGAGTTATTTTCTACAGACAATTTTAATTTTAAATAGAAAGCCCTAAATATGATTCGACAATTTCTTGATGACTCAAGGTTATCATTACTGCTACTGTCGTTACTACTGACATATAGCTGTTCTTGGGGACCTCCGATGTTTGCTGGACTCTCTGCCTTGGCACTAGGGACACCAAACTGCTCAGAGCAGGCTGCCAAGCTTCTATCTCCATGAATATTTTCAGCTGGGAAGAGGTATAGGCTCACAGGCTCTACCAAATCCCTTCCACAGGACAGTGAAGTTTCCTTCCGATTCAGGTTTTAACTATGACTCTGTCAGCCCATGAACTATTTCGCATTTTTAGGAACCAAAGAACAAGTTCAGCAATCTGTATTGTGAATAAGCAATGCATGTCTTGGGACTCATAGCACATTGCGTAGTGAAGTTTCTCTATAAATGTTGACTGAAGAAGCATTTGTGTGTGTGTGTGTGTGTGTGTGTGTGTGTGAAAGAGAGAGAGAGAGAGAGAGACTAGAAACATACACAAAACAGACACATTAAGAATGTTCAATAAAAGAATGTTGAATTTAATGAGGTGGTGTAAAAAGATATTAGGGAGAAACATAATTTTTTAAGAAAAAATTTCAATAAAACATATGAATTGTGTGTATGTGTTCTTTTATACAAATCAAATATCCAAACTTTATTTTTATACCTAATTCCAAAAGAAAAAATACTGAGAAAAAAAATATTGGGTAGTCTTGAAAACTGGTATTTTCATGTCTTGAAAAGAATCACAGTGCATTTATAAAAGTTGAGAAACTATGTGTTTATTTCCAACCTCTAAGATAAGTCAGAGAGTTATTTGAGATGTCCAAGATTAGAAGGTCTATATCTTACTTGGTGCTTGCTATAACTTTGGAATACTCTCACATTGAAAAATGTTCTTTAAATATACCTGGATTGAAGTGTCTTTTTCTTGTCCTTTGACAAAAATTGGTCTGGTCAGCCTCTTAAAGATATTTACTTATTAAGCTACCTCTTAACAACACAGCTGTCCACTCCTACCAAGTTCCAGTAATTGGGCTAGAAGTTTTTCATATATGTGTATGATGTGTTCTTTGTTGGAAGATCAAAAATTAGTTAGACGTGGTTGCAGCTCTTAGGGAGGTAAAGTATAGAGGGGGAAAGTGGATGTATTAACAAATAACTATGGTAAATATAGTAAGTACAATGACAAACAAATGTTCAAGGCTGGGTGGTGGAAGAGTAAGTGGTGATCTTGGCTTTTAATGGCTGGTCCTCAGGGTTAGTCATTTCTATCTGAGCACAGGCCCAGGGAGGTCCATCCACCTCAGTATTCTGTGGTCAAGAGACCCTGGAATTTCAGGGGAAGGCACAACCTACCACCTTCGGGTTGGGCAATCATTTATTCCTGCCACAAGTTTTTGCACCCATTAATTGCTTTCTTTCTGTACTACTCTGAGATAACAGAAAACATATATATTGATCTCTGCCCCAAGTTCCTAAAACTTTATAATTTCCTAAGTGAGAAGACTACTAGGAGCATCTCTTTTTCTAATATCTGTGTTTGACCCAGTCTCCAACACAGGGCTCCTAAAACCCTTGATAATTCTTAAGTGATAAGAGAACCAGGAGCATCTTTTGTTCTAATGAGGAGACTGTGGGTAGGCTCCTGGATGACTTCTGGATGGAGGTCATTTATCAGAAAGACCAAGTCATGATTAGAAATTCTAGCAAAATGAGCCATTCTAGCAAATTAATCGAACCTAAAGAGGGGATCATGGGAACTTCCAATTTATGGCCAGTCAGTCAGCAGCACAGGTAATAGCCTAGGCTTGTGACTGGTGTCTGAAGTGAGGGTGGGGGCAGTTTTGTGGGCCTGAGTCCTTACTTGCGAGATTTGACACCATCTCTGGGTAGATAGTGTCAGAACTGAGTTAAACTCAGTTAGCTGGTGTTGGAGACTTGTTATGGGAAAAACCTCCACACATGTGATGACAGTAAGTGTGGGAGATGAATTGTTTTGTGTGACCAGTAAAGGAGACACACAGGGAAGAAACACACAGTAGGAAAGAGCTGGGCTTCTCCCTACATAGAAAGGAAAAAGTTAGCTTTTCCTCTTATAAGTACCTTTCAAGAAAACTATCTTTAAATTCGTTACTCCCTGTGTGAAATGCTACTTCCCTGTACTCTTTTCTCCTTCCTCCACCAAAATTCTAGGTGGCTGTCTTCTGCCCTTCACTAAACCTAGCATATACTTTGGTCAATATTTCCCACAGCTCTCTTGTTCAAATATGGTCTGGGTCACGATGTTCACATTCCACAGACAGGAGGGGTCTGAGATTGGAGAATATGATGTTATCCAGATACACTGGAGTATCACACACTGTTTGAAAGGTCAGGAAAATTCAGAACACATTGGGAGGTCAGCCTGCATCTGAACCAAACCTCCAATGATCCAAGGCCTCATCCAAAATAGTTTGCATGATGATATTCCAAAAATATGTTGCTCTTTGACTTTGACACCAAGGCATAGAAGTAAATTAAGAATTCAGTGTTTTGAGAATCACAGATTGTCATTCTAGAATGAAGCTACCTCTTATTTACTCTACTCAAAATATATTTATCAACTTCATAGTATATTTCAATCAACAACTGTCTACAACTCAAATCACCATGAATAAGTGTACATCCCATCACTCTCTTTAAATATAAAAAACCCAAAGACTGAGTAAGATGCTCTGAGAGCGTCAAACAAGCATGATAGTCATTGCTCATTAAGGCCAAATGCTCTGAATATTCTTGCTGACGATACAGCCAAACATTGTTACCCACCTGAGCAGAAGGTAGAGGCGAAGTTCTGGAGGGCTGAGTCCACCTCCTCCACACTGGGCAGGGCCAGGAGGCGAGGAAGGAGGCTCTCAAGAGACTGCACAAACAGCCTGGCGCTGTGCTGGTCAGCTTCCTGGTTCTTCAATAGTTTGAGAGACAGAGCAGCAGTTCGCAGCGACCTGTGGCCCAGACAGTCCCGAGGGGTCTGCTCTTCATCAGCTAGAGAACAGTTGTCCGACCCAATGTCCGACACATCGGACCTCCCTGAGTCCTTTTCTGCTGCCATGGAGTACTGATCGCAGGAATCAAATTCCGTCCTCGAAAGGTCCTGTTCGTCTACACTAAAATTGCTCTCACTATATCTAGATCCGTAGGATCGCATCCTGCAGTCCACTGACAGGAAGTTAGTTATATCAGGATATGCAACAGTGTGGCTTCTTTGAACAACATCTGGTTGGTCTACGGCTTCTGGTTCTGACACTTTGCTCAGTGTCTCTTTGCTCTCCTGGATGGCTGGAGACTTGATGCCATTCTTGTGGTATTCAGAGTGGTCCTCGGGCGTAGTCTGACCCAAGTCCCCCTCCAGGGTGGTCTGGCCTGTGTCCGTGGTCACACTAATGCTGATATCAGGGCTCCTCTCATTCCCGGACTCCCACGGCGTGTGTTCTGAGGACAGGACTCGCCGCTGCCAGCGGAAGTCGGCCTCGTTGATCTCCATGGAGTCTCGGCTCGACTCAGCCCCATCCTTCAGCTCTTCAAGGCGCAGAAGCAGCAGCTGGACTTGACCTTCGCTCAAGCCCTTGCCCTGGCTGAGCTCATCTAAGGCCCCAAGCAAGGTGCAGACGCAGGACACGGCAGCATAGCAAGCTTCAATGCCACCCTTGATGCATGCTTCAGTCATGCCATCCATGATGCTAAGTATTCAAAGGAGAAAATGAAATCTATACATAAAACATGGATAAATGCTCCAACATGAACAAGGACTGTTAGACTGGTAAACAGTATAGTATTCAAAACACATAATCAAATTTACCTGAAATTAAATGGTCTGGGCAAAAAGTATATGAAATAAACATGCTAAGGCTGGCGGAGGAAAACCTCCAGGTGAACCGGTCCACCCTGAATCACACTCTCAGTGTTGGCTCGTTTATTTGGGTACAAACAAAATTCCAGACGAGAATTTATAATTTTCATAAGAACAGGCAGTGAAAAATGTCACCTTTGTATTATGTTCAGTTTTCAAACAGAAAATAGTTATAATGGCTATGATTATGATAATGTGGACATCTTTGATAAAATAAATATATTCTTGAACAGATGCATATGAATAAAACTATTACAAATTGGATAATATTCAATTTTCTGGGGAGAGGGTCTACATGAAAAAGAACCCTATGGCTACTATAATTTAATTCAAAAAGTTTTCCCTAATATAACCCCAATGAATAATTTTTGCATGTTTCATTTTGTACACTGGGTTCAAGTCAATATGAAAATATAGATAGTTATATGATTATAATAAATTGGGATAAGACCTCTCCTATGGCTTATGGATATGTTATTAAATATCTACTTTCATACAGTGTAGATTCATAAAATTTCAGGGATTTGGAACCAAGGAGAATTCAGAAAAGCAGTCTTCACCAAGCAATATTGACCAAAAAAGAGAAAGTATCATACAGTTTGAGAAGATCCAGATGAGACTTTCTTTTTGAAATTGATCTTTTCCTGGATTCAGGTTCAGTGGAGCTGGGTCCTGCCAAATCACAGAGACGCTGTGGGCTCCCAAGTAGCTATAAAAAAAAAAGAAAAAAAAAAAAAACCCAGAAAAGTGAATATCATAAAAAAAACCCAACCCAACAAAAAAAAACAACAACAAGGCTTTAAAACTGTGAGATCAAATAAATATGTACTTTCTCTACTGAGTGATACAGTCTAAGGAGAAACACAACTATTTGGAACTTAAGTCTTATTAAGATTGATCCAGGCGTTCTTGACATGGAGAATACACACTGGGTTTCTAGCTCCCCAGTTCAGGACTGGCTTCAACAAGAAAATCCTCTGAGAGACTGTTTCAAAATTTTTCATAGCCCAGAAATAGAAAGCACTTGCATCTATATTCTTTCATGAGACTGACCTGTAATTTAACTTTCCTATACTCTCACGGTCTTATTTTGCTATCAAGTTGTCTAGCTTTAAAAACTGGGTTGAGAAGTTTTCCTTCTTTCAATTCTCTGGAAATGTTTAAGTATTAGTAGAATTATCGATCCTTTGAATGTTGTTATAACTTGTTTCTAAAGCTGTATGGGGCCAGTAAATTTTTTAATGGAAAGATTTTTAACTACTGGTTCAATTTCTTTCAAGATAATGGGACTATTTAGATCTTCAATTTCTTCTTGAGCTAATTTTTTAAAAGCTGTGTTTTGTCCTAGGGATTTAAGTACCTTCTCTAAGTTTTCAAATTTACTGGCCTAAAATTGTCTTAACACCTTCTTTAATTTCTTTAATGTTTATTATATCTATATTTAGACGCATTTTTTTTTCATTCTTATTTTTGTTTTTACCTATTCTGGAATTTTTCTATTGCTTTTTCCAGGAATTTAAAATTTTTCTTAATTCTTTTCAGCGTCCAGGTGTTTTTCACTTTACTGATCCACTCACTATATTGTGTTTGCTTTTTATCACATTACTTTCTGATTTTATCATTTTTCCTCCTTTCTACTGTCTGAATTTAATCTGCTCTTCTTTTTCCAACTACCTAAGTTGAAGGATAGAACGTAAATTTTAGGCTATTTTTAAATATAAGCAATTGCTTTGGCTGCATCCCACAAGTTTTCATGTATCGAATTTTCACAATTGTTCAGTTCTAATTTTTATTTCCAGATGGTAGAAGTCTTAATAAAACATTTCAGTTTGAGGCTAAATTAATTCAAGAAAAGTCTGGTTAATTAAGTTATGTCCATAACTTTCCTATGTCCATAACTTTCAAAGTGACTGATATTCGCAGGAAAGGTATGTTAAGTAGAAAGAGTTACATCTTAAGGGACAGACACTCTTCTTTCCTTCTTTCCACGTGTCGTTAATATCCTAGAAATTGGGAACTTCTGCTCTCTTGGAGGCACAAAAATAAAGCTTCTGCTTTCCCTCTCCACATTCTATTTCTTTGAGATTCTCACCCCCTCACACACACACCACCAGGCCTGTATCTAAGTGAAATGGTTAGGCCTATGGGCCTCTAGCTGTCTCACCTCTTGCTAAAAGGGTAAGTGCATTTCAGAAGGAACAAAATGGGAACTATCACTTTGTCTTGGGATCCATTACATTCTCTAAACTAACTTTACCAGTAATCAATTAGATGGTATATTTTAATTCAACCTGTATTTCTCAGTTGTTTCTGAATCGGGAGGGAAAGAAGATTGAGTGATTAGGCTTCTGAAGAACCCTCAACAAATAAAGAGAGGCAAGACATGTTTAGTGTCAGCTTCTTCAGGTGGGAATGAAGATATTGTATCAGTGGCTGGGTTGTCATAGGTCTGATAGATTAGGGAGCTCCTTCTAAAGCTGAACCATGGGAGAGAGAAAAGTAAGCAAGGTGTACTTTTTGATTACTGTTCATTTTTGGGGGAACGTGGAAACGGAAAATATACTTTGAAAACCGAAATGTCCTGTAAATCTTTGGTTAATAGGCACATAGTACATATGGCAGAGTGACAAATTAGAAAGAGAACAGGGAAATAACACACCAAGCGTTTTAACTCCAAAAGGCTAAACAAACATCCCGGATACCTGCCCGTGGTTTTGTGTGCATAAACTCAGCGTATTTTGGTTTCTAGGTTACCAACTTCCCAAATTACTGGTGTTGTCATAGTGAGTGGAGGCACTGCTTTTCAGAACAACCTGGCCCACATTAGTCTGTGATGCTCATGGGGCAGTACTGCCTGGATGCTACTTAGGCGCTGGTGTCTAACTCCAGCCTTGCCCAGCAAAATAACCTCGGGAAGCTAGAACATCTCTGAAAAGGGGGAAAACAGAACTAATTACCTTTGCACTGGTAAAGAAGTTATTATTTAAAATACGTTTAGACCCCTACATGCCCCATATGCAAAGTATTTACTTAGCATTCAGGTATCAAGTGGCTCTACTGTAGGCAGCAAACAACTCCAGTGCCTGTCAACAAATGAGAGGGAAGGAAAGGATGCTGCTGCCTACAAAATGCCCTCTTTGCAGAGAGTCCATCTTCAGGTCCGCCTGTCACTCATTCCAAATTGATTAAACACTTATTTTGATTCAAGCACTGTTGTGTTAGATACCAGGAGAAACACACAAAAGCAACATATAAAACATATATTTTAGGAGACAAGAAGTTTGTTCCATATTGTACTGTGAAACAATCAGTGTGATGCCACATAAAATCAATTGCTAAATGGTAGAACGGGACTTTAAGAGTAAAATTACTGGTCTGAGGAAGCAGAGCCATAAAGGAAAAGAATTTCGATAGTAAAAAGGCAGCTGTATTTGGAACATCTGGGTTCATGTTTTAACTCTACTACTCACAAGGACTTGAGGGCAAGTAACAACTTCTCATGGACTCAGTTCTCCATCTGGAAACTGGGCATAATATTACTTTCCTAAGAGAGATTGTAAATAAGCTAATGGGAAGTGTCAGCAGTGTCTAGCTTATTGCAATCAACCACTCAACTCTCTTACGTGGAGTGGCCAATGGGAACAGGTGAGGCGGAGACTGAATAGGGGAGGCAGGAAGGTGAGAAGCGAACAAAGCAGGGCCAGTTAGATGGAATAAAGGTGATCCTGCGAAATGAGAATGATGACAGAAGGGTCTAGAAACTGGGCAGAGTAATTCGGACTTGATGGGAGAGGCAATAAGGAGCCATTAGAGAGTGAAAAGATTGTCCATAGTGGTGATTTAGTCCAGAAAGACAAAAGGAAGAACACAGGCAGGAAACAAAGAGACAAGCCGGCATCAGTACACTACTCTGGGCAGGAGGTAATGAGGATGAGCTATTTCCAGCCTCCATATGTTTTGTTTTTCTCTTCCTTAGGGTAGCAATACATGCACCAAGTATTTGTTTAGCACTTCATACTTACAACATAGTTATACAAACTTTATCACATTTTGAACTTACAACTTTTGGAATATTACGGTGTACAGATGGAAATATTGTAAGTTCAGAGTTAAATGATTTAGCTACTATAACCCAGCTGGTGAGTAGCAGAGAGAGGATTTGAACCCTGGCTTTTAAACTCGGCTAAGGAAAGGGGTAGCTGAACCAGATTTGAGAAAGGGGCTACTAGAATCATTTGTACTATAATAACAAAGTGAAGTCCAAGAGTAAGTGTGATGTAGGAAAATACGATAGGGTTAGAATCAGATGGACCAGGGTTTGTACCTTTTCTTTTCCTTGTGACCCTGGACAAATCATTGGACCTTCTGAAGCCTTAGTTTCTTTGTGGGAGGGAAAATTCCTTTTTCTTGGCATCATGTTTCTATGGGGAGGAATATCCAGTGTAATAAAAATCTGAGTGCTTTCTTTCACCTCTTCCCATTGGGGGCAGGGGCTTTAATCTGAGTGGTGAATTTAGGAGAAGGAGCTGAAAAGGTGTAGCTAGCCCTCTCCTCTCTCTTCTTCTTGCCAATCCGCCTATTTAGAGAAAGACCCTTCTTGCTCCCCAGGTTACAAGCTTAACAGGGGCAGGGCCAGGTCCCCAGGGGAGGGCCACTGCTGTCTGGGTGGTCACAAAGAAGTCTATAGTCTCTCTTGTCTCCAAAGCTGTATTGTGTTCACCAACCTACTATTGATTTGTTATTAAAGCTGACCCTTTGATATCAATTGCCTAAAGCTTTGGTAAAGGCTGATAATCAACATCTCAGTTATTATGACTATTAAAGATAATATATGCAAAGTGCCTGGCATATAATAGCAAGAAAAAAAGGATTATTTTGTGCTCACAGATTTTCTTAAACGATAATTAAATCTGGGTTTCTTCATTTCTAGAAACACTGTGTTAGAACTTTCCATCATTACAATCAAATCTCATCAAAACCACACTAAGAAGCATTTCGAATTAAGCTTTTTAGAAACTGGTGAGTAGTAAATATTGCTTAAAATAAACGAGTCATCAACAAGGGAATTTTGTCATTCTGTTATTTTTTGGTGTCAGGTACCAAAAGCAAATGCAATTTGACCTTCACAGACAAGTTTGCAAATACAATAATGCTGACTTTTCTTTTGGTTATTTAAGAGAAAGCAGAGAAATAAATCCTTGAAGTACTTTTAAAATAACTCTAATTCCTCCTCAGAGCCATTAAGGGCACACTGGGATGGCCACTGTGAGCCATGACATTGGGGGTCATGACGTTAGGGAGATATGAGGGATGGAGCAAAGGGCTTCCTTTTACTAATCGCAGGTTAGTAATGCTCTTTTTTGGATCACAGACAATCTGAGTATAAAATCATTTTGAAATCCAGTTTTAGTAAAGGTGAGTCAATACATGTATCTGCACAAACAGCACCTAAGGGAGCAGAATGAAATCAGCCCGGGGCCCAGTCAGAGGCATCAGCTTAAATTATCAAAGGGCTCTGCATCAGTAGCACTTACCGCTTCTCCTCAGCCCAGCTCCCAACACATGCGCACACACAACCCTAATGATGCTGTCTGTAACTGGATACTATGTGATGGCAATTAAGTTCCAGCAGGTGACTGGCAACCATTCTCTGAGTGCTTCCTGTGTGCACAACACCGTGCTCAGATGCCTTGGGCAAGCGTGGTGGCATTGTTCCTAGCCGCCCTACCTCTTTCATGACTTTGATGGCTTCCACCCGGTGCTGGGGTGGGGGATAGAGCAGCACACGGTGGTAGAGGGACTGGAGCACTGGCTTCATGGAGTCTACCGACCCCACCAGCCGGACCAGCTCGGCTGCAATGTAATAGATGGTCCGAGCCACAGGCCCACTCAGAGCTGGCGCGGTGGAGGAACAGCCGGAGCCACGGCCATGGTCGGAAACTCCTGGAGATGCAGAGTCCGACTCCATGCTGGTACCTGCACTGCTGCTATGAGCGGAGGTGATGGTTTTGTCAAGAATTGGATTCCCCAGAATCACGATGAGAGCAGGGCAAAGGTTTTTCCTGGGATGAGATGGGAAGAAAATTATATTTCATCATAAGACAAATGATCAAATGTGAACCCTATCCTGAGGGCAAATACCAGACGCCATGCAAATGACTAATAAAAGTTGGGTTCTTCGCTGCTCCTTCTTTTGGCTATGATCTTCCCCAGTTTTCCATGCCTCTTTATCACTGCTGGGTATATGAATAAAGTACTTTTTCTTGTAAGTCAATCTAGAGCTAACCAAATAAAATATCAAGAAAAGTATTAAGAAACCATCTTACATGAAGAGACTCAAAATGCTAAATGGCTCAGTTATAAAGTTTTATTTTACTATAAAGAATAAAATTATGCATACTTCTCATTTGAGAGGTTAATTTAAAATTACAACAAATATACTGACATATATCACTCATCTTCCTCCCTCTGGATAAGCCCAGGAACACAGAGCAAGTAGCTGGCTACCTGCAGGCCCTGTCACTTGTGTGAATCTCTGACTATGACTAAGTGATGAGTATTCAGGTTTAGATAGAGTACGTACCAGGATAGGGCTAAGAATAACATTCGATAGCTCATCCCCTGCACAAATGTCTGGTGCTGTTGTATGCTTTTAGAACATGCTAGTAACCAAGAAAATAACCACCTCACTCCTAAGTCTTATGATGCGCACGAAAAGCAAAAGGGCCTTGGAGGCCTATTCTATCAAAATAATCTCCTGTTTCTTTCTGTATTTTGGTCTGGTGCATGTAAGGAAAGCAACTTCCCTACTTTCTCTCCAAAACATTTACACATAGATGTAATGACTGGAGGGACCACAGCTGGAAAGACCCCCTGGGGTCGGGTAAGGAGGGGAGTCAGGGTGAGCGCTCACCAGATCAGGTCCGTGAAGCCTCTGTGCAGATGCATGGAGGAGGAGGAGCTGCTGAGCACAGACAGGATGCACTCCAGGTACAGAAGCTGCAGCTGCTGACTGTCGCTGCAGAAGAAGAAAACCAACACACCAACGCAGATGAAATAAAGGCGAGATTACAGAGGTGATGTGTGGAAAACACTTGGAAAAATATTAGGCATTACATAAGTGTTAATTTTTGGAGGGGGTAGTTAGTGTTATGGGTTGAATTGTGTTTCCCCTTCCCCCCACCAAGTTCACATGTCAAAGTCCTAACCTGTGGTACCTCAGAATGTGACCTTATTTGGAGACAGGATCTTTACATAGGTAATCAAGTTAAAGTGGGGTCATTAGGGTGGGTCCCAATCTAATGTGACCTGCGCGTTCATAAAATGGGGAAATCTGGACACAGAGATACACAGAGGGAAGATGATGTGAAGAGACACAGGAAGAAGGTGGTCATCTACAAACCAAGGCCTGGGATAGACCCTTCCCTCTTTCTTGAGAAGGAACCAACTCTGCTGATACCTTGATCTTAGACTTCTAGCCTCCAGAACTGAGACAAGAAATTTCTGTTTTTTAAGCCACCCAGTTTGTGGTACTTTGTTACAGCAGCCTGAGCAATACAGTTAGGGTGATTTTTTTTTTTTTATTAATGCACTTTAATTTTTAGAACAATTTTAGATTTATAGGATGAAATGAAGTTACCATATTGTACCCAACCCTGCACATGCTTTATCCTGTTACTAACAGCCTACACTAGTATGGCACATTTGCTACCATTAATAAAAAATACTGATATGTTATTTTTAACTAAAACCATAGTTTATTCCAGAAATGTTAATTCTTAATATGTTCAATTGTCTAAACCTTTCAAAAGACCACTCACCACATTACTTTTAAATGCTTTACCAGCTTGCATTTGACTTTTCTTGTTTTGGAAGGCAACATGGTTTTTCAACGGACAAATTATTTTTCTCAGAATTATTACTATGGGGTTACTCAATAGTAATAAAAACACAGACAGCTTAAAAACACAGACAGCTTTACAGGGTACATATTCCTATACTCAGATTAAGTTTTCTGCATAACCCCCTAGAAAGTATTAAAATCCGGGTAAGTATCAAGTGACAGAAAGGAGTATGGAAGAATTTAATGTGTAAGGACACGTTTACTACAAATACATAATAAATACTTTTAAGAGAATTCATTCAGAAATCCTGTATAGAATAGGAACGTTCAGAAGAAGGAGAAACTTGCTTTTAAAAATAATTTTTGGTTGTGCCTCTTTTCTCCTAAAGTAAATAAATGCCAAAAAGAAGGTTATGTCCTTAACAATTCAAATAACTCCCAGAAGAAGGGGGTGAAAGGGAAAGGCAAGACTAGTGATAGGCAGGCTAGAAACTTAAGGAGACAGGAAGGAAGAAAAGTTAATACCAGACTGTCCAAAGCCCAGAAGGTCACTGCCAAAGTGAGAAAGGCTGAGCAGTTGTAAGACAAAGGATGATAAAATAGGGAGCTGAGGGCCCCTCATTTAAGTGCTATGTTAAATAAGTTGGTGATACGTCTCTGTAAAACTGACATTAAGCTCCAAAACCAGTCGATAAGCTGTAGCCCAAGAGCAAAATCCTGCCCAAGGCCTGCAAAACAAAACAAAACGAACAGGAAACAGAGACAGTATGTGGCCCTTTACAGAAAAAGTTTGCTTTTTCTTCTACAATGATCTCCCTGGTCAAGAGAGAAGTGTGCAATGACTACAATAATGTCATTATTTTAAAAAAGGAAATTCCATTTCTATTTGGATGGACTCTGTAACACCCATGGAGGGTGGACGAAGAGGTGGGTAAAGGCTGAATCTCTACCAAAACTATTACTATTTGCCAAGAGGAAAGTGATGGCTGAAGGAAGAGTAAGAAAGGAAAGACATAAACATAATAAGCCACTCTCGGGCCAGGTAAGGACTTGATGTTTCTACACTCCTACATCCATCCACAAGCTTCCCCACACTTCTGAACAAGACATAGTTCCTGACTGAAAATGGCACATTCTTTATTCTCGTGGCACTAGAGAGATAAGCAAGTATATAAAGCACTGTGTAGGAAGTGTTATAAATGAATAATTTAACGCAAGTTTCTATGGGAGCATATAGGAGCAGTATCTAACCGTCCTCAGAAAAATCCAGAAAGCATTTCCAAAGGAAAAGTCATCTTAGTAGAGAACTAAAGTTCAAGTAGGAACCTCACATGGAGGCACTGGGAAGAGGGTGTACGCAAAGGGTGGGGAGGGGTGGGGTGGAGGGCTGTAGTGGAGCACAGTCTGAGTATGTCATCAGCCCGAGGCGGTGCTGGAGAGGCTGGCAGAGGCCAGATCAGGAAGGGCCTTGTAGGCCGTGCTAAGATATCTAGATTTGATTCTGCACGTAGAAGAGCGACATGACCATATTAATATTTCAGAACGATCATTCTGGATGCTCGTTGTAAAACCTAGACAAGCATCCAAAATGAACAGGTTGTGAAGGGCAAAATAAAAGGCCCACAACATCAATTAAAAGCTACATTTTGAAAAATCGCTTCTGAAAAGACTGCCTTTGCTGTAGTCCCAGGCTAATCTTTCTGACCAATCAAATGGTTAGTAAGAAAAATAATTCTTAAATGCCTCAGTTCAAAATGTCTCTTTATCTCTTAAACTGTCAGCCTAGCATCACTAAACTAACTATAGACAATAAAAATTCTCAATTTCTGTAATCATTGGAAATAAATCCATAGAAAAGCTATGAGTAGTCGAGGTTCCTATGAGTATCCACCAAGTGTGCCAAGGCATCAGACTCAATGGGGAGAAAGCATTACCAAGGTAACTGGCCCAGGAGTCTCCTTGGAGACCGAACGTGGCAGCTTTTCTGTGGGCTGCAGTAATCTGGAAAAATGGGTGCTCATGGCCTTACATGAGTCATATCTGTTTGAAATGGAAGCACCTTCAAACAGAGTAGCTGTTTGAAATGGAAGCACCTTCTACACATGCCCCTCACTAGACACAGATATGCATGTGCACAGCGTGTGTGTGTATGTTGCATATTTAATTGTAGACAGACAAATATGTGGGATGCACAAGGCAGACAGGAGCCTAGAAACCGGCCAAGTCTTTCAAAACACACTAGGGAAAAATCCGCCTACATTGTGAGTCACTCTGCCTGGCCTTTTGTTCGAGCATTTCACAGCTGGCAGGTTGAGTATCTGCTGGTCTTATTCTTTGCTCGTATCTGAATTTCTTCCCGGGCACATAATCCATGGAGAACAACTCTCATGAGTGGACCAGTAGGCTGTATGGGCTAAGCTGCCCCTATCCTAGCCAGGCCACTGTGAGGGCAATCTGGCAACACGACCTGGATCTCTGGTTCTGAGTATTTTGTTTTATTTTGAACCATTCTGACTTTGTTTCCCTTAGAAACATTTGGAATCTAGTTAGAAGAAGGAGACGGAGTTAAGTAACTGTGTAAGCGGAGGAATAGAATCAGAACACACGACGTGAACATTTAGCCTCATTGGTTCCAAGACTGCTTTGGTATAGGTTCCTCTGACATTCTGTGCTGGCAGGAGAGGGAAATGGAGAGAAGGTAGTGGGAGACCAACAGGCAGAGAATGAACAAATATCTTTCCAAGCCCAATTATCCTTCCAAAAATTCTTGGATTTAAACAGCATCATGTAACTCAACTTGCCTAATATAGAATTCTATTAATACTGTGTCTCCAAGACATCTGAGTTATTCTGAGTACCTGAACACATTTTCTGGATCCTCCTGACTGCACATATCATGAATACATACCACCAAAGAGCTAAAGCCCTATGAGGGATTTGAGCATCGATTTTGGAAACGGTTGCTGAAGGGAAGTATTAACCATAGTGTGATTTTAGAGAAAGAAGGTATTTAGAAGGTAGGAGAGGTGTCAGATTTAGCTAACAGAAATAAAAGGAGTTAAGGTAGTAAGAGCAGAAGAAATTGTAAAAGGTGTGAAAATGTAACAAGCATTAACAGACCCACCAGAGTGAGAGCGGCCAAGAGCATGGTACAGTCTGACCAGGTAGACTTCAAAGGTCTTCTGTTTAAGCTGCACTAAGCATGCTGCATCTCTAGTTTCTTTAGCAACAGAACCCCCATCTTAGGGTAATGGACTTGTGATGGGAAAGACACTATTCGAACAAGGTGAACAGTGTCCAGTAGCAGAATTACAACTGGAGAATTGCACTGAAAAACCAAGCAAGATGATGAGAACCCTATAAAAACTATTAAGCTGTATATAACAGTATGTCTAAAGTATCTTTGATCCAACGTCCAATAAGAAACCATAAGAAAACACATATATGTCACATGAATTATTTTCCCCATTTAAAGCCTTTTCTCAAGTTATATGGTTCAGAAACGTTTCCTTTTCTGTGTGTGTAATGAATAGAAATCTATGACCTTTAGTTTCTAATCTGTGTATGTGCAGTGAATGAATGTGAAGTGTATTTTGTAATGAATGTGAAGTATATTTTCCTAACAATCTATAGTCAAATTTCTGATGTAAGAAGCTCAATGCTCCTAACAGCATCATAAACTAGTATTAGCACTGAAAATTCTGAAAGTAAACAAACCATTTTAGAGGTAATATATATCACCAAATCATTACTACATGCTGGGTACTATGAGGTTAAAAAATTCCACTTATACCAGGGCTTCTTAGAAGATATCGATACTGAATGCCTATAAT
>NW_011888805.1:8970063-8975004 GCF_000151845.1 Pteropus vampyrus
AATATATTAATTATTTTACAGGATACATAAGCTTAAGGTGATTGAGATCTTTGCTCAGAGTCAAGGGCTTGTAAGAGACAGCATAGTAGAAAACAAGACAATGAGAAATATTCCAGCTGGGATGTAACAGCTGGCTTGACTATGATGGAGAGGACCTGGGCAGGGGTGGGAGGGGTTAGCACTGGAAGAGACCTAAACCCTGTTCACAGATGGGTAGAGTGAATAGGTTACTGTTGAGAGTAAGGAGGGTAATTCTAATCATATACAACAGGCATAACCTGGGACTGTCCCAAGAAAATCAGGTCATGTGGGGACCCTACAGATGGGGTCACTGTAGTTGGTGTCAGAGCCTGAGGTTAAGATAATAACCCGAGTCCTAGCCCTGCTGCTCCAACTCTCCATGGCCAGAAAAGTTGGGGACCTGAGTGGATCACAGCAGGAGCCATTTATACCCTTTCTGCTGTTAGACACATCCCTCCTCAAGGAAAATAACACCCAGACCCAAGGCCTGCCTAGGGTCCAGGGATAGGAGACACTCAAGGGTGGGGATGGGGAAGAAGTTAACTGCTATTTTTTTTTTTTTTGGTTTATACTACCTACATATTAAATAGGTCTCCATTTTTTAAATGTCTGATAGAAACAGCTTAATTTAGTCAAAATATTTAGGTCACCTAGAAGAATGATGTATAAACTGATGTAGAAACTATCTGACAAAAACTTTTAAGAGTAATTCTAAGCTTAGCTTAAAAATAACCCTGAATTTATGACGGAAAAAAAACAACAACAAAAACTAACAACAACAAAAACACCTTTCTGCAATGTTTCCAGCAAGTTGAGAGACCTCATTCATGTTCCATCCAGACTACTTCTCCCAGCTCATTACTGCATATAAAATTCTACGAGTAAAAGTTTTCTGAATTATCAAATGTTCTAGTTACCAGTAAAGGGCAGTTTAATGTGTTTTTTACAACTCAAAGGGAACTTCAGAATCTCACCATGCTGTAGAATTTTGCAACTAACTATATATGTCACTGGAAGAGACTTTTCATCTCTTCTGGGAAAGTCTGACCTTTTTATGATTTGGCTTTACTTTAGGTGCATAAGTTACCTCATTACTGTATGGAGGGTTGGAGCAGCAACATCTCCTAAATGAACTAATATTACTGATTAGACTGGCATGCCCAAAACAACAAATATATACATCACATTAACGTGTGCTTTTTAAAGATGTGCATGTGCACTCAGAGGCCCAGAAAATGTTAGAGGAAATAGAAAAAAGACCACACAGTCTAACTCTGCTATTTAAGGGGAGAGGAAGGTGCAAAGGTTCGATGAGAAGACTCAGCTGAGTCACACAGCAGGGACATGTCCAAGTTAGGACCAGCCTTCACATCCACTAGCTCGTAGCCAACATTATTGCCATTCAGCTCCATGCCTGAGAGATTAACTCTTCTTTGCAAGGTATTGTTTTCTCATTTTTTCATCTGAAAATTATATCCTTCAGTAATAATACTGGGTAATGTGAGCTTGCCCAAGTTCAACTGAATATATTTCTCAAGAATGACAAGTGAATACCAATAGGAAGAACCACTGTCCCTAAACTCTGCAATTATAAGGGATGCTATAGACAAAAGTTACTTCAGAAATAGACCACTGGTGACTAAGAGTATCAATGTTGAAGGAACTTACTTGATAGCGGCTTGTAGCTTCTCACACAGAACAGTGAGCACAGAGACCAGGTCGTCACAGAGAGCCTCTACTGTCGACCCTTCAAACAGAGGAGGTTACAGGCATTAGACGTTGGCGGGGGCACTGGAAATGCCCTAAACAGTCCTTCCCATCCTCCATTTTCAATGTTTTCAGGACTGTAAAGATGACTTTCAGATGCCAAGCCTTTCTTAGGCCACCAAAATGATCACAGAAAAGAATTAAATATAATAATTCCTTTCTATAGTAAAACACTCAAAATATAGTCCAGAAAGAAGATAATAGATTGCTTTCACACTTAATGAAAGGGAATCTGGTTAATTTAAAAAACAAGACAATTGACAATGATTTTCTCAATATTTAGGCCAGTAGACTATAAACGTTTCCCTTATTCTGACCTCTTGATTTTCTGGGGCTTCTGCGCAGATTTGAGTTGTACCCCAAAGAAATAAAATATGGCAGCATGGAAGAAAGGTGTGGCCTTCCAAACTAAGAAGCTAGAGAAAGAGGGCCAACGATTTGGTCACCACCTTCACCCACTTTAACTATCTGTCCAGCATCCTCAGGGCATATGATCTGAACGGAGCAACAGCAAATGTCAGGGAAAAAAGTTTTCCTTCTAAACAGTTTATGCTCATTTCCAGAAAGTAGCAAAAAACTACCCCCAGGAAGGGAACGGAAAAAAACCGAAAATTGCAAACCCCCAAAGGCCAGGCCCAAAACCGCCGAACGCAAGAACCTGGGGAAACCTCAAGTCCAACCTTGGCAAAAATGAGATAATACCAATTTCACAAAATTGTTGGGCCAAGTAAAGCGACAAGTGAAAGCATTTGTATTTTAATAAAAACCTGTAAAGATCTATACAAATGAGGCTAAATTATTTGATGAATGTATAAATAATTGAATGACCATGAGGTAAAGGAAGGAGAAAAAATAAAAGTAAATTTAGAAGAGGGTATGTGAAAGATGGCTAATTCTCAGAATTTATGATCTTGAATGCAGGAAAAAAAATGAGAAATGGTACAATGATAAAACATAGCTTAATAATAAAACCCATAAGTAGTCCTTAAACTTAATTTTAGATAAATTTCAAATGAGTCCATCAATTTTTTACTAATATATATTTTTAGGATGTATCTTTGACCAAGATTTTTTTTTTTTTTTTGCGGGGGGCGGGGCGGGGTTTATAAAATCATTCTACGTTAAAGTGAAGATTTTATGGGAACTGCCATTGCCAAACAAGAGGAACAGACAGGTAGCAAATGTTGGAACATATCATTGGGAGCTTCAAAAGGAGAAAAGAAGCCATAGAAATTTCTGGACAACAGCCCAAGAACATAGCAAGATGCAACTAAAATAATATATGCAAGTAATGATTTAGAAAGTGACTTAGAGCATTCTTTCTTATTTCTTTCATTTACTCTTTTACTCCTCATTATGGCAGTTTGGCTGCTTCTCTCTCCCTTTCAATCCCCCTTTTATATCTCTTCTCTACTCCATGCCTTTTTCCCTGTTAGTAATTAGCAAAAATATCAAAGAAAGGCAGATTTTTCCAATATGCTTTAAATTACTGAATAAAATCTGAAAAACTTAAATATCAATTTTTAATCAGGTAGTTTGAATTTTCCATATCTTTCAGAAAACACTACCAAATATTTTTTTAAAAAATTACACTGCTTGTCAATTATATGTGGACCTCTATTTTTTCTTTTCCTGTGGGTCAGAATGAAAGTGTCTGACCTTGATTTCTGTCCTTCTGTAAAATTCCCTGTGAGATGACTCATTTTTCATATCGAAAAGTTGGTGCTTCACAAACGTAATTTGGGTGCAACAGCAATTCATATCAAACAGGTTTGTCCGACCCTCTATCCAATTCTCATTTTAACAATTAACAAACCTGACTTCACAAAGAGTAAAGTAACTAAAAAAAAAAAACAAAAAACAAAAAAACAGCCTCCAACAAGATCTGTGAGGAGTTAGTTTCCCTCACACAGTTGGAACAGGAATAAATGTGTTTGGCATAAAGAGTGTAGGAAAGAGGAAGACAACCGCTGGTTAAATCATACCATGTAAGGCAAAGCTAAGCAGAAACTCCAAGGAGAGTAGAAAACCACCCTGAGACCAACCACGTATCTCGACATCCCTAACACCACACACATAGGAGGCATTCTTATACCTGCTTTGTAAAGTGAACTAGTAAAAATCAAATCCAATACCTTGATTCCTGAATTCCTGCGGGATATCCGGGTTTTCAATTATCTAGTAAGGGAGACACACACAGGACAATTAGGAGATTCAGGCAAGAAAATTCTTGACTCTTAGACAATGGAAAATTCTAGGACACCAAACACCATTTTGAGTACTCTGGGCTCAGCTAACTGACCTAAGCACACTCTTCAGGTCTTGATAGCATTTCAAGACTATGAAAAGATGATGATGTCTGGAACTGAACTTAGCAGTTCCCAAAATGCATTTAAACAAAACATAATTTATTTAAGAGTCCACAAACTTCAGGGGAGTTTAAGCCCCAGGGTGCTGACTTTCTGATCCCAGAGTGCTGACTTATGATCTGGGGCAATACCTACACCCAAGGTGAGTTACCCTTGCACAGATAACATTTTGTCCCAAGGTCAAAGACTACACTTTGATTGCAACTAATGAATACAAACTCTTAGTCTTAGAAGGATCAGGTTTCTGGACTTCAAAATACAGGTCCAAAGATGACTGCTGGTCAGAAGCACCAGCTTCCTATTTGTTGGGGGAGCGTATTAACTTCCGACTATCTGACCAGACCAACCCACTCTAGGCTCTGGCTTGGTAGATCTAGAACTATCAGAGTAAAGACAGAATGATGAGGGAAGAAAGCATAGGAAGGGAAAGATATTTACTAACAGTTAGACTTACTTCTCATTGCAGAGAAAATTCAGTGACTACTGAGCAGAGAATAGGAAGGAGGCTCTTTAGTCTCCCTACCTTTTAGCACTGGGAGATCATAAAATGGCATTTTCAAGCTAATCAACTACCAGACACAGAAAGCATCCCACGGTACTGTTTTTGTTTTGTTTTTACCTTGTTATAGGCACATATTTCTACTATTCTGTGTTCACTAATTTACAAGTTCAGCTGTTTCGACTGCAACCTTTGTGAAATGGCATGTCAGTGCCCACAGCTCAGCACATGGCTAAATACAAGTTTAGAACATTTCCCGGAGAAAATACTTCTGAGTCATTTTTA
>NW_011888805.1:8975054-9011047 GCF_000151845.1 Pteropus vampyrus
TTGACTCTTAGACAATGGAAAATTCTAGGACACCAAACACCATTTTGAGTACTCTGGGCTCAGCTAACTGACCTAAGCACACTCTTCAGGTCTTGATAGCATTTCAAGACTATGAAAAGATGATGATGTCTGGAACTGAACTTAGCAGTTCCCAAAATGCATTTAAACAAAACATAATTTATTTAAGAGTCCACAAACTTCAGGGGAGTTTAAGCCCCAGGGTGCTGACTTTCTGATCCCAGAGTGCTGACTTATGATCTGGGGCAATACCTACACCCAAGGTGAGTTACCCTTGCACAGATAACATTTTGTCCCAAGGTCAAAGACTACACTTTGATTGCAACTAATGAATACAAACTCTTAGTCTTAGAAGGATCAGGTTTCTGGACTTCAAAATACAGGTCCAAAGATGACTGCTGGTCAGAAGCACCAGCTTCCTATTTGTTGGGGGAGCGTATTAACTTCCGACTATCTGACCAGACCAACCCACTCTAGGCTCTGGCTTGGTAGATCTAGAACTATCAGAGTAAAGACAGAATGATGAGGGAAGAAAGCATAGGAAGGGAAAGATATTTACTAACAGTTAGACTTACTTCTCATTGCAGAGAAAATTCAGTGACTACTGAGCAGAGAATAGGAAGGAGGCTCTTTAGTCTCCCTACCTTTTAGCACTGGGAGATCATAAAATGGCATTTTCAAGCTAATCAACTACCAGACACAGAAAGCATCCCACGGTACTGTTTTTGTTTTGTTTTTACCTTGTTATAGGCACATATTTCTACTATTCTGTGTTCACTAATTTACAAGTTCAGCTGTTTCGACTGCAACCTTTGTGAAATGGCATGTCAGTGCCCACAGCTCAGCACATGGCTAAATACAAGTTTAGAACATTTCCCGGAGAAAATACTTCTGAGTCATTTTTAAGGACAGGAGAACCACCACTACCTATCCCCGCTAACACACAGCATTATTTCTTTTTGAAATGAGTAAATTGCAATGTAACAATAGCATCTGTAATTTAAATAATAATAAAGCTGGATAGTAACTCAGGGTTTGAGGATACAAAATCAAATTGTATAATGTGTATTGGGAGTCAGAGTGGGGTACGGATAGAGTGGGGTACAGATAGACATTAGGTTGAAGATACATTTCATGTTAACACTTTTGGCACTCTAGATGTTCTTCCTGTTGTATTTAAGTCTTCCTAATTCTGAGATGGCCCATAACATCTTTATAGTGATGGGTCACACCACACTCTGCACACATCTTCCCCAGGTAATGCTAAGTGTCCCAGGGAAGAACACACAGCTCCCTTAGACAGAACCTCACCATTCCTACGGAACATTCTTCTTTAACAGTTTTTTAAAAATAACCATTCTTAGGAGGCAAAACTTAACCCTCCCTCTAGTAGACATCACAAATGCTGCAAATATTAGCATACTGAGAACTGTGTTTTTCTGGGACGTGGAAACAATTCCAGGGACCTCATAATAGAAAGAAAATAACAAGAAACATTAATCTTCTACCTAATTTGGGATCTTGCCTCTGGGTGGGGTGAGTCCAGATGGTTGCTGATGAGCAGGACCAGAAGGTTGGTTAGCTGCACAGTACACGGGACAGAGGCTGATAACCCTTTGGTTTTATCTAGATCTCTACAACTACGCCTGTTACCATTCTCACACAGGAGCAACATGAGCTAGAAGGCTGAGTCATTTTACTTGAAACCTAATACTCTCCTACTTATAATTAAAAAAATAAGATTAAATGACTAATATGACTGAAATCACTTTGAAACTACAAAGTTTCATTTAGATGTTTCATTCTAAAACATTAAAATATCATTACTATTATAGTATTTCATCATGTTACTATTTAACAAGGATGGATTATGATTATATTAGTGTAAGGATTCTCAACATCTTAGGTTTATTTCCGTTAAAAATACAATAGACTAGCGGTTCCCAGAGGGTGGGGGGGAGGGGAGGGGAGACATACATGGGGTAAAAGGGGTCAACTATGTGGTGAGAGAAAAAAATCTAACTATGGGCGGTAAATACACAATGCAATATATATATATACATACACACACATACATACATACATACGTATGTATGTATGTATGTATGTATGTACTTATATACTTTACTGTTGAATTGTACACCTGAAACTTACTAGATTTTGTTAACCAATGCCACCACAATATAAATAAATAAATAAATAAATAAAATTTTTTCTCTTAATGTGTTCTATTTATAGATTTGAATTTCTTTTAAGCTATTATTGCCAAATCACCGCATTCAAAATGCTAGCATAAATGAAATAATTTTAACAAAGAGTAAGCTAATAAAAATATCTCAAATTAAAACAATTACTTTTGAAATAGAAAGTTGGGCTTTGAATACAGCAAACACAAAAAGAAAAAAAAGTCATTTTTTTAAATTCGTTTATTTTTATTTTTATTTTTTAACACTGACTGTCCCAGTTCATATTAATAACTTGGGCTGAGAGTCAGTTAGGAGACCAGGCGTTTAGTTTTGGCTCTTTCACTGACAGGCTCATTAATTTTAGATTTCGATTTTACTTCATTTTCCTCATCTGTTTTATGAAGAATAAACAAATTTGACCAGATAATCTCAAAGGTTCCACTTAATGTTAGGATTTTCTAAAAATTAGATAATTATGAAATTAAAAATTAGAAATATTTGAAGTTAAACATGAATTCTTAATTTCTATAAACTTAATTTCAGAGAAATTTCAGACTGCCATGAGATTTCATATCCTAAAAAATAACTAATGAAATATTCATTTTGGAATACTTCTTGCAGACTTTAAAAGAATTTTAATCTGAATTATTACGAAGTTTTTTAAATACCAGTTTTGAAAAGGAATCATCTCATTAACATTTCCAGAAAATAATTTATACAAGAGGCCAATTACATTTACATTTTCCCCAGGAACACTCATTTTAGATAATCTGTTTGAGTTTAGAGCAAAAAGCTCCAGTCTGCTTTGATGACAGAAAGAAGACAAATTCATCTTTATTTACCCAGCTTTACCTTCTGCCACAATCTTTTAGTTAACACAGAGAAATACATATACCAAACCTCAAAGTATGTAACTGCTATTAATTTTGTATTCACTTCTGGTATTTGTTAATGTGTCACAACACTTTTATATGAACTTTTTCGAGCCAAGAAGTTTTTAAGCAATTACTTAAAACGTGAATTTTAAAATAATGCCCCAAAACTAACAAACAGTAAGAAAAAACAACTCTGAAAGCTTTGGAGTGAAACAGGCAAATACTTATTTAAAGAGTTTAACTTTCAAACCAAGCCAGCCCTTGCTCGTGTTTCAGTAGGGAGCAGCCCTGGCAGGGGATGGGGAGACATGTACGATGTGGGACACACAGCATGCAGTTACACAGAGACGTGGATGGGCAAGACTGAAGAATGTGTGGATACCGCAAGGCTCACCGTATTCTCCTGCCTTTGTCGTAACTGTAAAGTCAAGTCACTCAGCATTTGACTGAGAGTTGCTCGCACAGCAGTGTTTATACTACGCTGGTGACAGCTACATATGTATGTCTCAGTGCACACCTGGTAAAGAAATAAGAGCAACACACACGCTCTGTAAATATCAGTTCATGACCAACATGCTTTGGGACTAATTGGAAAGGATATTAAATCCTTCTTAAAAAGAAAGTCAGCCTGATTTAGGACTAGTTATCAATGAGTCCTACAGATATTTAAAATCCCTGGGAAGTTGCTTTTAAGTGTGTAGGAAAAGAAGTATCTCCCTAAAGGTTATCACTCTCTGAAGCTTATTCTTCTGAGCATCATAGGAGAATACAAACTGGTGATTTTCAGATGTGCCAAATAACACTATCTAAAATAAATTCAGTTGGCTGGAAATTAATCAGAAAAAGCTCCCTCCATGGCATAATAGGAACAGACTGATTAACTCTTGAGTTATGAAGAGTAGAGAAAGGGTTAGTGAAACCTTTTCTCCTGTTTTATAAAGATGTTTGACCTTGGATTAACTCTCTCTCGCTATGTTCTTCTTGAAACTTGATAAAGGTGGATGTCAGTTGTGTTACTAGGCAGCATGGCTGATGGTAAAATGTCCTCTGATTACTAAGCTGCATCTTAATTGGGGAAACTGTGAATTAACCATAAAAACCTGGCCACTTTTTTCTCTCCATAAAGTATATTATCTTTTCCATTTTACCAAGCACATTCCGACCCACAAAAAGAAAAAGAAGGGATTGAATGTACCTAATTTTTCTAGGAATACTCCAAGATTATCTACAATGAAAATACAGGGTTCTCACCTAAATGGCAAATTTAATTTGATGATTGATACTTGAGATGGAAGAGAGACTAAATGTTAACCTTTGTTGCTGCTACTGCTTAAGCTAGAGTTTTCTGCCAGGCTTCACTATAATAACCTTTTTGGTAAAATTAATGAGGTAAAAGTAAATATTTTTTAACAGTTTAATTTATCTCCTACTGAATGTTTAATATTCCAAATGAGCATTTAAAACTCAAAAGTATATTTGGAAATTGGCTTAGATTAATTCATTTTATGTGGGGAAAAAAAGCAAGTTCCAAAATATTTATTTTTCAAACTGCCATTTAGGATATATTCATTTTCAATTCATTTTCTCAAATGATCATAGATTATAGTGTACCTGGAGGTACAATTTAAACATACTTAGAAAAAAGGAGTTTTAATTCTGAAAGGCCTTTACTTTTGCATGTGATAAAATGATTTAAAAGCCTCGAAAATACATCTCAATGGGTGCGGGGCATCACTTTGATGAAACCAAATTCTCTACAGTGTAATTAGGGACTCTAGTACTTACTTCAGAATTTAAGTTTTCTTTAAATCTTACATTCTCCCAAGAAATCTTAATAACCATTGACTTTCAGATCTCTGAGCTTAAAATTCAGGAGGAATTTGAAGTCTCAGAGGCATTAAAGATGAAACAGTAGCCATTTGAGAGTGGAACTACACACGTTAATATAAATACAATTCTGTTGAACACTCATTCCCGCTATCAAACCTTTCTTTAAAAATTATATCAGTCACTTTAAACTCATGAAAGAAAGCACACACGAGGAACTAAATTTTAAGTAACAAAAATAGTGCTTTATACAGACAACAACTTTCCAAATACCAGATGTATTTCTTTGATTTTTAATGTCACTACTGTTTTTAGTGCTTATAGGTATAACAGTGGAAATGATTTATTTCAGGAGGCATTTTATAAAGGGAAAAGATAAGCATGTTTACTTTTTTTTTTAAAGGATCAATCTAAGAAGCTCATTCTGCCAAAGTTAGGAGTATAAATACTGCATGTGAATAAAAGATATTTTTTTAAATATAAAAATCTGATAATATTGCTATCTTTAGGTACCCAGAAAGAAATGCTTTTCAGCTATCCTGACATCTTCTAAAGAAAAGTTTCTTACACTTTCTGTAGTAATAATAAATCAGTAAAATGATAAGGCTCACGGAACTAGGGTTTCTATGATAAATCTGATCACTATATTAAAGGCCAATGATTTTTCACTTAGTAAATGTTTTTCTTTTTTTCTACTTTGGAACAGTGCTAAAATGAGCACATTGAATCAGAGAAGTTAAGAGTATACCAAGTCCAAATGCAGGCTGAGTTTCTGGCAAAGGGCTCATCAATTTCTTCTTTTTGTATCTCTGGTGTCACTTCTACTTCCCATGCCCTTTGCTTTCATAGAGTAGAATTGATACTTAAAAAGCCTCAGTCCTACACCTCTACCAGAGGCCCAAAGGACCAAGTCAAATACCTTGTGAAAAGTTACAGGTCCCTGATCGCCAGGGAACACACGAAGACACAAGGCAGTGAGGAGTTTCGTAATGGACATTTTAATCATTTCATGCATTTGTGGACATCCAGCTTTACGGCATGCTAAACACAACTGAGAGTGAAAACATAAATCGTTAGTGAAACAAAATAAACCCCACAGTAGAAGGAAAAACAACAATAAAAACACAAGTCTGCAAGCCAAACATAGCAATAAAAGTTTTATATCATTTAGAAAGTAGACTGAAAAATAACAGTACTAGGTTAAACCCAGGGTGGATTCACTATTATTAAATATGAAGCAGCAGAGTGGACTGTAGAGGATAATTCAATATTGGCCAAAGTGATGAATTTTAAAGAAGTTTCCACAATAGAAATTTGTTTAGCTTTGCAAAATACGTATGACCTTCACTTTGTAGAATTGTGCATTTACCTTCTCTGTCCTATCTGAACGGGGTTAGTGTCACAGCTTTATCAAAACAGTGTGTGCTACTGAGTAATGAGTTCCATAAAGAGAAGAGCTAGTATGCTTCCAATTGGAAAATTTTTATGGAGATAAAAAATAGAAAGGATCAGAAATTACTATAAGAAAGCAGAAGAGCTGCCTTTTATATAGGGAAGATGAATGTTTGTTGATCACATTATAACCAAAGAAAATTTTGATTAACACTACAAGTCTAAACTGTGTTGAATCATGATGACAACTCAGTAGCCAGGCTAGTTCCAGGTGAACAGCAGTAACAGGTGGGTATGTGACAGAAAGTGCCTCATCAAATAGGTCTTTTTGATGCAAACACACATGCACACACACAGGGTGATTTAGAGTTATTTTATTATTTCTAAGAACTTTGTGTATAAGTAAGTCTGATCATCATGCTTAGGTAGAAAAATCTGCTGGTTTTTCTTTTGGATCCAACTATAAAGTAAAATTCTTAAAGTGCTCAGGAATACATGGACAATTCTGATTGTCACTTCCCTCTTCCTCTTCCATATTCTTTTTGGCTTCACTAACATATTAAGACACCTCAACCCACCAATTTCTGTACCTTCTCAGGCAGAGCCTTCTGCTTGGTCTACACAGGGTCTACTGAACTCTAGCTTTTGTCCTCTGACCTAGCTTAAAATGAAGTAGAGTGGATCTTTGCATTGTTCTATGTGTCTTCTATTTCCAAATAAGTTCTTCAAGAGGCAGGCAAGTCAGAGGTTAAAGGGGAGCACAGAAATTCCTTGCAAAAGGACTGGTTTGCTCAAAGCCCATCCGGAAGTAGGTAGCCAAAGAATAAACTCAGAGGGGTCAAACAAGAAACAGTAAAATACTGGCCCACAAAGAACAAATGAAAGGGTCTCTATAAGGAAAAGTGGAGAAAGAAGCTCCTTAGAATGGGATTTCCTTCCTTGGCTGGTACGAGACAATGGTCTAGGTTCCTTTGTCCACTTCTCTTGACTGGATATGAGTTTACTTCTCCCAGTCTTACAGAGAACGTACCCGATGAGATACTTCCAAGATAAATGGATCAGGTCATCTGTATACTTTTCTTCTGGATTATATCTGGACACTGTCTGGCCCTTAATTGCACAATATTTTATTTGAGGTATGTCTCAGAAACAATGCACCATGTTAGACTAAAATAAAAGTAAGAGTGACCATTTCAAACATTACAAGTCAGCTCAATTAGAAAAAAAGAAAACTTTAGTGACATTTGGAATTAATAATTCAGAATCTTTGATGGCAGGTCTTGAGCCTCAACACTTTTTAAGTTCCCTAGAGTTAACAAGTGGAACTAAATTCCAGATACTTTGATGGTAACAAAATGCTCGGAAAAGATAAACTAAGTATCAACATGTAAAGATACTCAAGAAAGTGGCATATGCCTAATGGTCACTTTAATCTGTGGTCACAAAAAAAGTGAAATTCATCAATACTTCTGCGTCCCATGTAAAACACCATACAGCCATTATCTAACTAAATGCCTCGGTAAAAGTCTAAGGTGGGTAAGACTCCTAAGAATTTCAGTTGGTTGCCAGTATTATTGTGGCAAGAATTCTACTGACGTTTCCTAAAATGGAGGTTACCAGGAAGCAATATAGCATAGTGGTCCACAGCATATAGTTTACCTTATCAAAAGTCTGGATTTCAATGTCTAGCTATAGAAACTTGGGAAAATTAACCTCCCTTTCCTTGGGATTCTTTAGCTAGCTAGATTATGGTAAAGGTGAAAAGAGAATGTGTGTAAAATGCTACTTATTGACATGCCCTAGGGACTTAGCCGCTAGTAGCTACTATTATTAACCAGTGTTTTGGAATTGAGGGATGGATGGATAGATGAAAGAGGGAGGTCTCTGAAAGTAAGAAACTTAAAGAATAAAACAAGGGTCTTTGAGACAGACTTTGCTTGAACTGGACAGCATGCTACAGATCAAAGACTAGAAGTTTCTCATGAGTCAATAAGATCAAACTAGAAAATACACATTTATGAACCAGGCTTTTGCACCATGGGAAAATCCCATAAAGGACCCTCAGCAGGCATGAGACTATGCCCCAAGTCTTTCTAATGGAACAATATCATTAACCATTTTCAAATTAGCTTCGTAGAGCTTCTGGCTAGGGCACCACCTCTTCCTTAACCCCAAGACCAGGGCAATTTTTATTCTTACAGCTTTTCCTATATTAAAGTAACTAACTTTGGAAAATTCGACATATCTAATAAATTTGGGTGTCATAGAAGTTGAAATCTTGGGCCCAACTTTCAACCAATGAAGAGAAAAATGATCTATCCATATGGAGTTTTAGTAATGATAATTCGTAAGCTTGAACAGAAAGAAAACATGTTGGATATTTCCTAATTGTCTATTTCTAAATTTGGTGATATTTCTTATTCCTCCTGTATCATGGAAGACCCCGTACTGAAAAACTTTCATTACTGCAGTTTAATTAAGCAAGTTAAGTTAGACACACAAATGAAGGCTACCCTAGTATTTACATTTTAAATGCTTAATGATCCTTTTATAGTTTTAGCAGTACCTTGGGGAAACAGCCTCATTTTTCATACTTAAGTACACATCCCATTTCCTGATCAACAGGTTTCAAGGTAAGCATTATTCTTGAGTAACAGTCAATGTAGACCAGAGTACAAAAGACCAGAATGTCTGGATTCTTTCCCAACATTTCAGCAGCAGTTTTAAATGGTTTAAGGTGTTTTTATAAATTGTTTCCCCAGCTATATCAAAAGTGACAATAGGAGAAAAGGTGTTTTTTTTTTTTTTTTCTTTAAGTTAAAGACTTATCTTTATAAAAAGTTCAGATACAACCAAGAAAGCCTCCTGGAGCAAAATGGTAGTTTTAGGCTGAAATGTCCTCCTTTAGAAATAGAGATGCAGATTTTCGAAGGCTAAATTAGCATGTGGAAAGCCCTTGAGAGCCTGCAAAATCATCAGGCTCCAATAAGTCTACAGAATTCTATTATTTTTTGTGGTAGTATAACTCTCTTGTAGTTCAATTCTTTTTGGTGATGAAAAAGCATTTCTTAAGTGCTTTCTATGGAGAAAAAGGCTGTAAGCTACTTTGCAAATCTAAAAAACTATAAAAATGAAAGCCTCTAAGAAAGATGTTTATTCCTCTCTTGTGTATCTGAAGTAAACAATGATTTCAGGTGATTCTATTATCCTTTCTGAAATTACCTATACCTTATTCATTTAATAATCTAATATTTACAACTGCTGACCCATATGCTTACATTTATAATAAAATTTGTTGTGATGCTTTTCATATAAATATATCTACTTCATGCTTGTCTTATGCCAGATTACATAAATATGAATGGGGGGCACACTTCTCCTTTTTTAAAGACTGACACTGTTTTATTGGTGAAAACACATATACTCAGAAGGAACAGTGGGAGGGCTCTGTAGCAGATTCAACTGTTAAAGCATTTAAGAAATAGATTTGCCCTATATCAAGCACTGATAAATGGAAAGGAGAAACTGTGGAGATGATCTGGCAGGAGAAGATGTAAGTCAAGGGAACAGAAAATCCAAAGCTTGTACTTATTGGGGGGTCACCACTCAGAGGATGCTGCTGCTGGGTGGGACTCAATACTCTGTGGGGGTGGTTGGATTGATTAGCCATGGCAGAGAGGCAAGGTAGCTCTCACCTGGGTTTTAGGTCTATAAACAAAGAACATTATCTTTAGAGCTCATTTTATGAAATTACATCAATATTCACTTGTGGCAGTGCTTCTCAAATTTTAATATGCATATGAATCATATGGGGGACCTTATTACATGGCAGATTCTTATTCAACCGTCTGAGCTGGGGCCTGGGGCGCTGCAGTTCTCACAAGCTCCCAGGTGCTGCCCATGCATCTGGTGGGTGGACCACACTGGAGGTTTTAGAGCACAAAGCTAATTTCAACAAGGTTTTATGACAAAGCTTGGCTGGAAGGAACAATAACTATCAGAGTAGTTATTCTCAACTTGACTTCAACAGTAGAATCACTAGGAGGGATTTTATAACATTTGTATGCTCAAGTCCCTCCCAAACTAAAATCTCAGAATTTCTGGGGCAACCCTAGGTATCCTTTTTTTTTCTTTAATGAATCTTTAATGAACATTTTCTAGTAGAACTGAAGTCATTCCATCATAATAGCTCACTCAAGCTAGGTATCTTATTTTTGCTAACACTTCCTAGATGATTCTAATGTACAGCCTTTGATGAGAACCACTGACTTAAAAGCAAGGTCTCCAAAGCTTTGAGATTCTCAGTACCCCACATGTGAGAGAGTTTATTTCGGGAAGGTAAAGAGGAAAAGTCAAACTTTAATCAAGGAACTACTGAAACAGTCATCTTTATAATGGAACCTCTGCACCTTTTTTAAGCCTGTCTCTTGTTCTGATTTTTAATCATTGTTAGTAGAGAACTGATACACTACTACTTTCTTAATTAAAAAAAAGATATATTTTAAAGATAAAAGGCAAGTTTAGTTTAACTTCAACATTGTTTCTTCATGGTTTGGGATGAGGAAAGGGGTTATGACCATTTACACAGGGGCAGCATGAGGGCCCCTATGAGTGGGCTTCCATAACCAAGCTGATGACAGCATGTGACATGGTGTAGAGACCGAAAACTCAGTCATTTCCACCAGTCTTGCATCCTGATTCTACCACTTCCTACCTGTGTGACCTAGAAAACTGGTGAACCTTTCTGTGTCAGTTTCCTTATCTGTAAAATATGGACAAGAATATTTCCTGCTTCATAGTATTGTTCTGTGGATTATATGATTTAATATAGGTAAAGTTCTTAGAACAGTACCTGGCAGAGAGTAAGTGCTAAATACATATTACGTATAGCTATCTAACATTGTCTTTGAGTGTATATCCCAGTCTCTTTCCACAATGAGTGACAATATATGTTCTCAAGCCTTTCAGAATTGACTCTAAGAGGCAAGGACCATGGAGAGCCCAGAACTATAGCTATGCCTGGTGGAGCCATGCCGGGTTGCAGCCATGCTTGATGAATTAAGGTCCACTATTCTCAGCAGGAGAAGCATTCTCCATGGTGTTTCTCTTGGTGGCCTTTTGATCGGTGTTGAATATAGTAAACCTCTGGCCCTGGGACCAGTAGTGCTTGTCTTGCTCAAGGAGCACTCTTGGCCTCTCTCAACAGACTGGCTTTGTGAAACGCCCTAACCCATGGATTTGCTAGACAGAAAAAACTGGATTCTTACTCTTTTGAAGCTGATGTCCATACCAGGTCCAGGCTAGCACAGAAGAGACATTCTACAGATTGTCTTTTATCAAAAGCACTATGGATGGTGGCTCTCGTGGTCATTACAAAGCAGTGTCCCTACTCCTCGTATGCTGAAGAATCTTCCAGGGTGCCCAGTCACCTGAGCAGAGTGGTGGATCTCAGTGAGGCCCAGGATAACTGGCAGCCTAAATCCTAAGTCCTGTCATGGTCAGGGAGATGGGAGGATCTCCTTGCGGGCCTGCAGGAGAGGCAGGACCTAAAAACATCTTCTGCGAGCCTGCACACTATAAAGAAAAGGCCCCGCTATCAAACACAGGATGAAAAGTTTATTTTTAAGATCTTTAGCAAGTCCTTCTGCCTTCAGAGGAAACTAGTCCCAAGTCTTTCATCAGGAACAATAAGTCAAAGCTCACACTGGAAGCAACGTGCTTTTCCATGACGGTCCGACCTCTGCTTAATTATCTGCACACTGAGGAACGCTTTTCCAACTGGGGGATCTCAAAGGGCTGTAGGTGTGACAAAAAGGGGAGAAGACGACCCATCCTTTCAGGGTCATTTAGTGCTAACTTGGACACCAAGGTCAATCTGCAGCCTCATCACAACAGCAGCTAACATTGGCCGAGCACTTACTACACGGCTGGACCTGCATGAAAAGCTTTTTACATGGATTCTATTTTTCTCACCTAACTGATGATGCAACCACACCCTGAGATAGGGACTGTCAGCACCGCTTTTACAGAGAACAAGCTAAGCCAGGGAGATATCCAAGGCAACAACACCACAGGGAGGTGGCAAAGCCAGATTTACATTTAAATAGCGTGACTCCAGAGTCCCTCCCTTACCACCAAGCTCTCTGCGCCTTCATCTTTACTTCATCAGTCTTGGGCTGGGATTTTCTTCAAAAACAAACAAGTTCAGTTTTTCCTTTACAGATTTTGGTAGAGACCACTATGTTTGCTGTTTCGTCCTACCTGGACAGGACTGCTAAGTCTTTACTCTGGCTTCCAGATAGCCTCAGTAAATCTCGGGCAGCATTCTGGGGGAAATTACAGGAAAGTGCCCATTAAAGAACTGGCGGTCCCACAGCAGTTCAGGGATTACACCTGAATCTTTCAGATCCAAAAACTGGTTCCTTGAGGATGACAAAGGCAGCTCGGAATCCCTGGTAGCACCCCACTCCCACAGGGTCCTGCAACAACCTGTCCCCCTCCCAACCTGCCCCCACTCCAGCTCCATCAGCAGGGGGACCCATTGGGCAGTGACACGCTGCATGACCCTTCTCGTCCTTCACATGTAAAAGGACTAAACTAACAGGCATCTTACATATCAACCCTGTTCCTTGCTCTGATCAGAAACTACATTTGTCATTTTAACAGCAATGGGGTGTCTAAAATAGGCAAATTCTGAGAAACAAGTAGAGTGGTGGCTGCCAGGGGCTGGATGGAGGGGGAAATGGAGAGATACTTTTGAGCAGGTAAAAAGTTTCAGTTATGAAAATGAGTAAGTTCTAGAGATCTGCTCTATAACATGGTAACTACAGTTAACATTACTGTATTGTATACCTAAAATTTTGTTAAGAGGGAAAGTCTCAGGGTAAATGTTTTTACCACAATAATAAAAAAAACGTAAACCTACAAATAATGAAAGCACTCATAGGTAGCTCTTAAATACAATTTAAAAAATACTGATAGCTATTCTATTTTTATGTAGCATAAAATATAACTGTGTTAAAGAAAAATGTTCTTTCTACCTATATAAATACACATTTGAGAATTGCTTTATATTGTAGTGAGATGTCAGCTAATTATCAGCTTCTTTCTATTTTGACAGAAACAGAAAAATGTTTCATGGGCTCAAAATTAATTTTTTCTTAATTTTCACCCTTTAATGGCACACAATACTGTAAAAGTTCACATATCAGCCAGTATAAATACTACCCATGACAATGTTACCTGATGAGATGATGTAATATGTTAATTAGCTTGATTGTGGTGATTATTTCACTATACACATATCAAAACATCAAGTTGCACAGCTTAAATACATACAACATTTAATTTTCAATTATACCTCAATAATGATGAAAAAAATGATGAAAAAAGAAAACATGCCCAAAGTACTTAGTATCCACTTGATCCACTCAATAAATGGTAAATCATTATTGTAAAAACAAAAACCCATGAACACTAATAGGCTTTCTTTTTCTCCATAACTTTAGAATATGGAATATCATTGCCTCTTCAAAGTCTGAATGTGTACTCCTGTCAAAACATACAAATCCTGAAGATATTCTTTTCAAGAAATGGAAGGAAAATTATTCTAAGCATATTAAAATACAGCCTTGGAATGATGATGTTTCCCAAAATCAAAGGCACATGCCAGACAGTCAAGAAGCCAAGTGTTCTGTGGGACACACTCTTGGGAGTGCTGGAAGGCACTTACTACTCTAGGCTGCAATACAGATGGAAGAGAGAACGCTTCCCAATAATAGCTACAAAATGCATTCATTAGGGTTTAAGGAGACGGAGATGGAATTTAATCAATAAACATCTCTCTAAATCTCATACTTGGTTTCTTAAAAACCATTTTTAAAAAAATCCAATGCTTTTCAATTAATCTCTGGAAAAGCAGACTAAGAAAGCAACATGGGAGGCAACACCTAAGTGTGGCAGAGTCGGGAGAACCAGTACTGTTATTTCCATGGTGAAAAGCCTCAAGTTAAGCAAAGCAGAGCATGCAGAGCACACGCTTAGAACGATGGACCACAGAGCCTGCTTCCCACAGATCCAGTGCTTAGTGGAAACTCCCACAGTCATGATCACAGAGGGGCTCACCTCACTGCTGGGCTCAGCTCCACCCTAATGTTGATCCCAGAAGGGGCAAAGCAGCTGTGAGCAGGCAGCACACACACAAGCAGCACCTGAGGGCTGGGCAAGCAGTGGCCACTCACCTCTGCGATCTTCAGCACTGCGCTCCCATTCAAGTCAAATGTCGGAGTGTAGGTTATGCAGAGTAAAACCTTTACCAACCGGGGGTGAGACAGGAAGGAAGAGAGAAGGGGTTAAAATTTTAGAAAATAATTTTCATTCCACATGCTCTTCATGCAGTCCTATTTTTGACTCCTTCATTCTTTGCTCCATCTAATGTGTTTCTATGACACGCACTGCTAATTAGTGGCCACGCATTGTCCAATAAAATGGACAGATACTTCAAAAAGTAGAGGCTTCTTGCTACTCTTGTCCCCAGGGAAGGACCACTGCAAGATTGGACAGAAATAGCATTCAACAACTCCAGGAGATCGTCCAACAGCAATGAAAACCAAATGGCCAGGCTCAGTGCTAGGCACTGTGCATGAATTATCTAGATTGATATTTTTAGGAAGTAATATTTTACTGATAAGGAAACTGATGCTCAGAATAATTAAACAAGCTGTCCAAGGTCACTCAGGCATAAGTTGTGGAGCTGAGATTTAAATCCAAGAAATCTGACTCAATGTCCTGGAACCACTATGCAATACTGTTTACCTCTTTCTAGACCCAAGCATCATTATACTATTCTGTTCCTGTCTCCTTCGCAAATCCACATGGGATTAGAAATTCTTTAATGGACACCTTCCTCTTGTAATTTCCCCCAGAATGCTGCCTGAGACTTATTTATTAGTCCCAGGGTCCCCTTATTCTCCAAGATATATAGGCAGTAAGTCGATGACATTTGCAAGATCTTTAACTACTATTAAAAATTTCACTTTCTACTTGTAAAGCTATTAGGAAAGATCAATAAAAGCCTGTGGTATTTTAAGAATTGCTTCTAATTTTGGAGATAAGACACCAGACTCTCCCCTGTCCATTTGGCTGCTGACACTGCAGCTGTGTTCACTGGTAATCCGAGACGTGCTGAGGTCTGCTTCCTGATCCCAAACCCAACAGCCATGTCCTGCCTGTGGCGTGGCCTGTCAGTGGCAGGCTTCTGAGGACGTGTCTTATCTGGTTCTGCCCAATTCATGAAAAGAGCACTGAAGCCCAGCAGATTTACCAAATACAGAATATATACCTAATCAGCACAACCAAAAAGTGCTATTGTCAGATAGCACAAAGAATCTCTCAGGAGGAGTCACAAGCCAGGCCAGTCCTAGCAACAGTCACTCCTTCAGAAAAAACAAATATGTGTGTGATTAAAGAAGGAAAAGGGACTTTTGCCATATTTTGTCACGAGGTTAGGTAAATTAATTGTGGGTCTGCTCCTCAGTCTTTTGATCCTTAAGATGCCTGATAGCCAAGAGTCAACTCCTGATAATAATCATCTCACCACCATGCTGGGTGAAGAGAAGGATTATGGGAGCAAGTGCCCATGGCTTCGCAAGAAAAGGCTTTCTTCTGTTTAATGACTCTTTTTGGGGTCGGTTTTTGTATGCAAGAAGGGATAAAAGCTGAGGATAGCAGCGTCACCAGGACCTATTTGGCCTGGAGAGAGGTCACATCTTCAAATATCTCTGTACCTGGTGGTACGTTTGCCTGAAACCCTCCTTCCCTGGCTCCTCCTATGCTTGTTCCTCACGTTGCTCATTTGGTTGGCTTACTTCAGGTCTCAACTCAGATGTCGCCCCCTCAGATGGGCATGCCGCCTTCTCTGGTCACCCTCTATCACGTCTCCTTGTTTTCATTTCCTTTAGAGCACATACCAGTCTCACAAACTGGTTTATTTACTTATTCATAATCTTCCCACTAGACTGCAACATCCACGGGGCAACCGAAAGGTCCTCAAGGCTTTCTCATATGATGCTTTCTTACTTTGCTTTTTTTTGCTGCCTCGCACGACTTCTCTTTTTTGATTTTTTTTTTTCCTCCCACCATATTTTAAGGCAGGCGGGTAGGAGGTATAAGAAAATGGCTCATGGTGGTGGTGGTGGTGGTGGTGGTGGTCTGTGGAGGTGGGGAGGTGAGTTGGTCCATCTGGGCTTCTGGTTTCTCAAGTATTCACAATAAAGGCTGGTGACTGGCAATTATTTACAATATGAAAAATAATGATGGCAAATATTTGTCCGAACCGGTTACAGGACTGATGATCAATTTTCTGCTTTCCATGTGCATTCATACAAGGTGCACAAGAGAAGGTTTGAAAAGAAGTTTTCAAATACTCAACCCAGTTTCCCGTGAGCAAGAGCTGCTTTTCAGCTGCGGTGGCTGGAAGAAGTGGGAGAGGTGCCTGCAGTGAGTCTCTGTGAAGGGCGTTCAGTTAGTGGTATTTGGTCATCATGATTTTCAGGGGAAGAGGGGAGGCTCAACTCCCTCTGCTCCACAGAAGCCAGTAAAAGTATAGGGAGGCCTTGTAGCACGAGTCTGCAGGAAACAGGATCCCTAAAACCAGCTAACGCTGATCATGTTCAAAAGATGTTTCAAGAAAGGCTCTCCACACCTAATATTGGCCACCGATTTCCAAAGACTCACTGAGCTATGTGCAAAAGCTAAGAACAACAAACAATAATGAAAGGACAATGGAGCACGTTAATGAAGGCAACTACTTAAGCTCACACGGTTTGCTGTGCTTCCGGCACAGCAGGTTTTAATTACGGGGCTGACAGTGCCCAAGGCCGCACCCCGCCCCCCCCCCCCCACCTCCGTGACTCACAAGATATATAAAGGGCACACAGTGTCTAGCAAGGATGACACAGCAGACAGAAATGACTTATCAAAAATGATAAATCGAGAAACAGTTAATGTGCCCAATGCCTATCAAGCATTAATTCACTAGATTAAAACACAGACTGGGTGTAGGAAATTTAGGGTGAGAGCAAATTAATTGAAAGTGTTTGACTTCTATTGATTGCATAATGAGGGAGAAAAGGTTTAAATTCACATTCTGAGCACGATGGCCTCAAGGAAAACAGGAGCTCCTAAATATCGAGGGCAATTCCATTAAAAATACACACCTCACAGGGTCATGAAAGCATACTGACTACATTATCACTAAACAGCAGAACTTGAGTGATAGGCAGCATCTTGCAATCTAGCCTGCTGGAACTGGCTCCATAAATAAGCTAAAAGGATAGGAAAAACAGGCATAATGTCTCTATGAAATAGGAAAACTCATTACAAAGGCTGAAGAAACCCCAAGCATTAAAAAAAAAAAAAAAAAACAAACACACCTGACTAGCTACTATGTATGAGAAGCAACCTCTCGATTTAAAATGGGTACAGAAACCCTGGATAAAAAAAAAAAAAAAAATTAGACTGCAAGAAGAAAGTGAAGCTAATCTCTTTTAAGAATTGGCATAAATGATAAGTTCCCCATGTATAAGGGAGTGGAGACAAAGGTATATAATAACTTTGAAGACTAGAAAACATCACAGCTTTGGAGAAGGGAAACTTCGCAGATGAGATGACATCTGAGCAAAGCACTGATACAAGAGAGGAAGAGGAAGGAAAGGCCTACCAAACAAAGGAAACGTCATGAGTAAAGGCACGGAAGTGTGAAGGTTGAGGCTAGAGGTGATGCTGGAAAGATGGAACTAACAGCACATCAATTTAAATGCCCCAGGTTAAGTGTTCTGCACACATTTATTTTAGGGCTGGTCAGGCCAGCAAATCACAACTAAACCTAGATGTACTTATGCAAATTGGAAATCAGAGTGAACAAGTAGACACTTAATAAAATGTTGATAAAGTTAAAGACAGAGCCCAGTCATTCCAGTGGCATTGAACTGATGGGTGCATTTGGCAAAAGGATGCAGGGGATCCCCAAAGTAGAAGGCAATGGTCATCCCTGTGTATGTGAAACCTGGGTATCAGCCTACCACTGTTCTACTGCTCCCTAATGTCAATCTGGCTGAAATCTCTTAGACCCCTCCCTCTATTCCCACGTGTTTCACAAAGCTTTATATTAGATATTAATAAAGTAACATATTTTGGGGAACAATAATATACCTTGTCAAAATGCATAATACAGATATTACTGCTACAGATATGACAATCATAGAATGGGCAGAATATACAAAAGGCTTATTCTACAGCATCTATTTAAAGCCGTTTAGATATATTAAAATCTGTGTGCCCTTCACTCCCAGCAGATTTATAGTCTTAGTACTACAGTCTGGGTTTTTGGTGCCCACCACGATACAGCACCTTGCTGGACCCTAGGAGGCACAGTGAGTCCTGGCCCAGGCTCAATCCCTCCTGCGCACTGTCCACATGAGTGATCGATCTCACAGAGTGTCAGTGGGACTATGCCCCTATGTGCTTAGTCGTCATTGTAAAATGTGTAGACAATGTGGTAAGACTGCCCAGTTGTATGGTAGAAAAGCGTCCTGGGAATTCGAACGTCAGATCCAGGTGGTGTGATTGGCTAAAGGCAGTTTTTGCAACCACATAAGGCAATAACACTGAAGATGATCTAGTGAGGGCAATCAGAATTTAGTAAGCCTCCTTTCGGGATGTCCAGGCATCTGGCAGGACCTCAGTGTAGACAGGGAGAAAACCATCTCTATTAACTGGAGCATCTCCCATGAGACTTACAGAACATTCCCCCCACCTGCTGAGAATTTATCTTTGGCATTTAACACATTAAATGGTAACTTGCCTAAGATCTGTGATTCAAATATCTCATTTCTGCCAAGGTCCAAGTAAGTCCTGAGCAAGACCATTTCCAGAGAGTAGGGAAGTAATTCTTGAACTAACTGGATAGCAACTACATGTCCACTTTACATCTACCTGTATGCTGCGTTACTCCGGTTCCCACTCATCTATGCGACAAAGATTTATTGTGTAACCAGGGGTCGGGTCTAGTGCTAAGTGGTGGGCATATGGTAGTGAATAAAAAAGACTCCCTGAGCTCTGATCTTGCAGGCCTAACATCTGGTTTTAAAGATAGTCATAAAACAAGGGATTACAGTAAGTTGTGGTGAGCATTACAACTGGAAAAACTCACTGTACCCTGGGAAAGCTTATGGGAGTCTCACACACAGTTATAATGCTGTTTTCATCTTTTCATGGAACTCTACATTTAATATGTTATAACATATATAATTAATTAATTAAACCCAGAGGAGAAGACAAGGTTCCATTAAGAATCAAGTTGATCTGAGGGAGTCAACCTACCTACCTCAGGACATGTGGGCATATTGAATGAATAAGGAATTTTTTTCCTCTTTCTTAAACTATTAAAATTAACTTACATACAAGTGTTTCCTGAGGTGATTGTAGTTTCATTTTTCCAAATACTAGATGTTATTTATAAGTCAAACCAAACAGAATAATCTACTAGAGCTCAAATAAGTACCAAAAAAATTGAGTACAGCTCACAGAAAGCCGAGTTGTTCTTGGTACACAGCAAGTAGCAGACTCTCTTGAAATCCTTAATGCCAGGCACATTTCAAAACTCAGCTCTGGTTCTGGCTGAAAATTTAGCTTTGTTACTTAATGCAAATTTCCTTCTGGCCTCTCATGCATACTGGCTGGAAACCATAAAATTAAAAGTAATTGTATAATTCCTTCTCTTAAGAAATATTCCGATTTTTTTTTTTTTTTAACTCTGTCAAGTGTGACAAAAACCAGGACAGAAAATTCGGTGACAAGCACTGAATACTGAGACACCATGTGACTTTCTCTTGCATGGAGGACACGTGCAGCCTTATGGCGTGAACTGCTGTAAGTGTACCCTGGCCACCAAACAGAGATTCTTTCCCCCATGGTCCCCACACAAACAACAAAGCAGGCTCATTCTTCTAAAGAGGGCAGAATGGCAGAATGTATATTTTTAGAGTGGGAGTGGGGTGTTCCAAAGCACACATATAGAATTCCAGCTTCTTATTGAGTTTTAAAATATGGATGCCCAAGATAAGTATTATTTCCATCAAAGTTCCTCAACCTCAATGCTACAGACATTTTGGGTCAAATAACTCCTTTTATAAGGATTGTCCTGTGCATTGTTGGATGTTTAGTAGCGTCTCTGGCCCCTGTGCTCTAGATCAGGGGGTCCCCAACCTCCAGGCCGTGGCCTGTTAGGAACCAGGCTGCAGAGCAGGAGGTGAGCGCTAGCGAAGCATCATCTGTGTTTGCAGCTGCTCCTCAGCTCTGGCATCACCACCTCAGTCCCACCTTAGATCATCAGGCATTAGAGTCTCATAGGAGCACTGATTTCTGGTGCTCTAGATGGCAGTGGCGCTCTCTCCCTCAGCTGTGATAACCAAAAATGTCTCCAGACATTGCCAAATGTTCTCGGTGGTAAGGAGGGGGATAAGATGGTCCCCAACTGAGAACTACTGTTTCAGGTCATTTATGTCCCACGTGCCCTGAAGATATTGCTGAGAACCTCTACATTACTTTGCTCCCAAAAGCCTCAGAGCCAGAATCCAGGACTTCTGGAGGGGATCGGGGGTGAGCTGCTTCACTCCACAGATCCTTCACTGTGCTTCAGGGATCTCAGATTGAAGGTAACAGTAGGTAGCTGAGCTACAACTCCAATCTTTATTTTGGCTCAAAGAAAATGAATCATTTTATCACATGAAACTTCCACCACTTTTGACTTAAACTGACTTAGCTTGGGCTGCAGTGACAGGTAATTAGAGAAATCACTTTCTGACTCAACTTGCCCAAATTCTGGAAAATGGCTATTCTGAGAGACATCTTTAGACAACAGATTTTACTAGAGTTCCTGAGTACCCAGTTTGGAAAACACTTTAAATTACTCATTGGTTTATGGTCATGTCTCAGGTTCTTTTCTGGCTTTTATTAGTTCTCACTAGTAATAAGTCTGATATTGATATTCATCAGATGTGTCCTTAGCACCTAATTCTAGGAAACACTATACCAGCGATATCTGTAGAAAAATATGTAAATATTAAATTATAATAAACTTGGCTTTTCACCTGTACAAATAAACCATTCTTATTATTTTTCTCTAGGCAAACTCTCATAACTCCAACTAGAAGCCTCACAAATCTATTACTAGAGCCACAATGTCTCCCAAGTTTCAATCTTTAATTTCAGCTCTAAAAATCATAAATAAATATATGCAATGTCATGAAAATCACATCAACCTCAATAAGTCTGTAACAGCATATATAGCCAACACTTCTTCCTGCTCTAAAATTCATAATTATGCAACCATTAAAATTGTACTTAAAGGAATAAATACAGCCATGTGGGATATGCTAGTCTTCTCAAGTGAAAAGCAAGAAATAATATATACATAATGACAAAACTGTAAATACATGAATAGATAAGAAGTGAATATACAAAATACGATTAGAAATGCATATACAAAAATCAGTCATGGTGATAGGATTTACAATAAACTTTTTTCTATTTTGGAAAGCCCATAATATTAAACTACTTGTATTTCTTTATTCTTTTAAAACATTACAATTCTTTAATATCTGGCAATGTGAACTCACATTCTCTCTCTCCTAAGGTGGCCCCTTAAGACCCAAGATTCAATCAGAAACTCTGGCTCCAAGTCCTGGGATCATCTTGGATTTTCCCTTTCCCACCTACTCACCATCTACCTATGTCACTGCCAGTCACCAGCTGCTCCTGTTCTTTCTCTGCAAATCAGCTCAGTGCAGTCTGCTGCACTCTTCTGCACTCAGCTGCAGGGGACCCTTCCTATTGCCACCAATCTGATTTAAGTCCTCGGGACCCCTTGCTTAGGCTCTCACAATAAGTCATTTTGCCAGTGCCTCTGATTTGGTTCTGCTGATTTCCAGACCGTCCTGCAAAACCCTTCCCTCTTTCCCTGCACCATCAACATCAAACACCCAGCTCCTCTGGACACGTCACTTCCCTGCTTACCCTCACCAGGTCCTTGAGCATCTGCTTCAACCTCCCCTCCAGCCTCATCGTTCACTATCCTTCACTAATCCCAGTTTACGCTCCATGCTTTTCCATCTTTCAGACTTTCTTCTCCGCCAAGAATGCCCTCTTTCCCAATATGATTATCTGAATTCCAAAGACCTTGCAAAGTCCAACTCAAATAGTATCCCTTCCTTAAAATGCTGATCTGCCCAGCTGAATGGGGTTTTTCCTTCTGAATTTTCCCATTAAACTCTTCTTTTGTTACCTTAAATTATGATAAATGTGTATATTTTTACCTCTTTCCTATTAGATTATAAACTCTTGTCTTTAAATGTTCTGCTTTAAATCCTACAAAGTTTTATATATTGTTAGTAATAAAAATATATTCACTGAACAAACCAATGAAAATAAAGTCTAAAACAAATTTAAAAGTTTTCTAGTTTAACTGGTAACAAATTTATCTTCCACCTAATCTCACAGCTGAATTTTTAAGAAGTGAATTTCATCAGTATGTCCCAGATAATCATCTTTATTCCTTCCTTCTCTCTTTCCCTCTCAGACTTTCCCCAGAATGATGGCCTCATCTCAGATAGTTGCTACTCATATAAACATGAGGCTTTTGATAATTTTATAGTCAGTGCTCATAGATATAACCAATCGGTCCCCGCAAAATAAGTTTTTAAAAGGTTAAAGCCAATTTGATTCTGTATATATTAAAATATTTAATTACAAAGCTCTTCTAGAACAACCAAATTATATGAATTCTGCCTAGCAGGATGGAACAAAAACTTAATGACATAAATAAACAATGAGGATGTTTTCTGTAGACTATGGAATCACAGTAATGGTTAAGACCCTGAATATACCTGGGTGGATAACTGAGATATATCTAGATCTAGATATAGATAGATATAGATATAGATATATACACATATGTATACACCTATATATGTATGTATATATAAAATACAACATATATAATTTATAAAATTCTCTTAAGCTATAATTCAACAGTAGTAAATATGATGAGGTCCTTTTTTAGATATCAGAAATATATATGATGAAATGCACAGTTTTCTGTTACAATAGAAGAAAATGACTGTTATAGGCTATATGGGGGTGGGGTATAGAGGAAGAGAAAAATGAAGAAACTCATAAAGCAATGGCATTTCTAATGTTCTGGTTCTTAATTTGAGTCCAAAAGTATTCATTTTATTATTATAATACACATATTCTTTTCTAATAATTGTAACAGAAATGAAAGCTAATATCAGCCCTGTGCCATACATCGTTGTCAGCACTTCTTTTATACTAACTTATTTAAGACTCACTATGACTCTAGGAGATAAAATATGCACCATTATCATCACATTCTACATATCAGAAAATTGAGGCATAGATAAATTAAGTGACTTTCCTAAGGTCACAAAGCATTCCAGCTCCAGAAGCTGTGCTCTTACCACGCTGCTACCAGATATTCTGCAAAGAAGGTAAAATGAAATTTTAGAATGATAGGTTCTAATGACCGTTTCACAGGATGGTAATAACATATCATTCTCCTACTCTTATAGATGCACTTGTCCACTTACAGATTTCTCAATGAATTCCTGTCTACTGTAAGACATTTCTATTCTCTCATTATGTTTCATTATTTTTCAGAAGCCATCATTATTCACATTGACCTTGCAGTTAACTCAAACACAAGTTTGGAAAGTTTTCTTCTCCACCTACCCCAAACTAAACATCTGAAGACCAAATCAACCCCTAGTTTTGCCACAAAGCCTTTCCAGAAAAATATAAAAAGTTAAAAAAGCAATCTGCTACCAACAAGTGTGCAAGTCCAGCCAAGAAACTGAATCACTCCAACTTCAATTTTCCTATAAAAAGAAGGATCTGATGATGTATGAGGTTACTTCAATTCTAAAGTACAAATCCACACTGGTCTTTCTCAATTCTGAACTCACATAGATTTTGATCTATAATCACAACTTGAGTTTCTTTTGTCTGTCGTTGATCTTGTGGTACACTGAAAACTACCACATGTGTTTCCTTCTCTCCATTAGTCAGTAATTAAATTAACAAGCAATTAGTAAGCCATGTGCCAGATGCTCTGCCAGGCACCAAAGGGATGAAAACAATACTAATAATGTGTAATTAGTTTTCACTTACTACCTAGTGAAATTTTTTAGTCATGCCTGAATCAAGAGTTTAGGACTAACTAGTTGGAGAGAATATAACATGCAGTTTCCCTAAATTAGCCATTGCAGGTAGTCTGGTGGGTCTCAACTAACCTCACACCCCTGTGAATGTATTGTTATCTCTTTCCTCTGAGAAAAGTACCGAAAAAAAAAAGAGCAGGAGATGGCAGAGGGAATGGTGTGCCATGAGCCAGCTGCCTCTAGCTGGTGGAAAATATACTAGACTATGATTCTCATATGATAAGTGATTGTGGCAGACTGCCAGTTATCTCTCAACACTATCCCCTTCTTTTTCAAGACTAGAACTATGGGCACATGACAGCCCAAAATAAAGACTACACTTTCCAACATTACTTGCGATTGAATTCCCATATGACCAAGTACTGGCCAATAGGGTGTAAGCAGAAGTGTCCTCCCTCCCCTTCCTCTTTCCAATTGGATGAAATATAGACGTGTTGACTTAGGATGGGGCGCCATAGTGGACAACAAAGTGGAGAAACAAAATGGAAGAAAAAAGAGTTTCTAATAATGTGGTTTAGCCAGTGCTGACCTAAGTTTATGTCTCAATTCAGTGGTAATGAATCTTAACTAAATAGCAATCCTTTCTTCCCTTTTTCCAACCCTATCCTTCTTGCCTGATTCTTTCTTATGCTTTAGATCTTATTTGCCTAAAATGTTACTTCTTAAGAACAGCCTTCTCTGTCCTCCCCTTCGTCAGGCTCTATTATAATGCACTTTTAGTTTCCTAGATTTTTCTTTCATTGTCTTTATCACAGTTTACGTGTACTGATGTATTTCATTGATTTCTATCTCCAGCACTAGTCTCCAAACAGACAAACATCCTGTTTTTGTTTTAGTTTGGTTTTCTTCATCACAGGATCTTCTGCGTCTAGCACAGTGCCTGGCATACAGGAAACAATCACATATTTGTGGAATAAATGATTGAAAAAATTGGAGGGTCTGCCCACTCTACTAGAAACTCTAAAACATCCACAGTAAATACTGGAGGCCTCTGCCTTTGCACTTGCTTAACAAAAATCATGTTTTAAAACATTTAGCAGAGTTCTCAAATATATTCAAATGGTATGGCATATGAAAGCCGTAGTTCTTAAGAAATTAATAGATAATGTGAAAATATCTTCATCTCAAAAATTAATGCATAAACTATCTAAAGGAAAATCACACTTCTAAGTTTTCAATGTTTGCTACTTACAATTTTTATTGTCTGTCTAATGAAGTCACACAGAAGGGTAAAGAAGCATGGGAGAAAAACTTAGTAAGAATTTTATCAATGTGTACAAAGTAGAAAAAGATTATCATCCTTCAATCAGCAGCAGGAAGAGGGAGGGCTCTTTAAAAACCATTTACTTAGCACATATTTTAGACACTTCCCTGCATTTACTGCATTAATAATATGTTTGTAAGCATGACAGATCAACTTCCAGCAATGGTACATTTGAAGTTAAACATTTTTCATCAAACACTGGATTTTTCCTGAATAATAGAGATTGCTGCAAATCTTCTAACATGGCTCAGTAGCTTTAGACTAGGAAGGGACTTCTCCTTGTTACGAGAAGTCAAGACAGTTTAGCCATTTCCCCTCAAACTTCAATAATGATCCTTCCTTCCATAAAGCACTCTGAAGATCAAATGCCCAGTATGAACAGCAAAACTAAGGTTCGGTCTACCAAGTCACTCACTTTTGTATTTTCTGTAGGTATCTGGTTGGCATTTGTTATAAAATACAAAAATACCTCAACAGTAAATGACATTCTCTTTCCTTTCCCCCCAATTACAATCGATCAATCTCTCTTTCACACACACATATACGTACATCAGAGCCATTAGCCAATTTTATGAAAAAGTAACTTTGACTCTTCATATTTGAATCTATCTAGCTCATGGAACTAGCGAGAAAATACATTGCTGTGGGAATGTACTGAGCCACTCGTAGCTTTGCCCCTTGAAAGCCTGTGATTTAACTTTCCTGTTCGATCATCTTTAAAATGGGGACAGTAAGGACACCTACTTACATGTCTTTCAGGATGGACTTAGAAGGCAGCGTAACCCACTGTTTAAGAGTAATGGTTAGGCCCCAGGCTGAATCACAGTTCAAATACAAGCCCTGCCATTTCTCAAGGTGCGTGATCTGAGTATGAATGTCAAGTACTTACCAGAGTGTCTGATACATAATAAATGTTAAATAATCAGCCTGTCATTTCTCCTTTGAAAACTGTAGAGCCCTCCACCAATATTCATTTCTATCACCTAAAGATGCACATAAAATAAGATGTCCGATAACACAGCCTTGATCAAATGCTTTCTCAGTACCCAGTATCATAGCCTTCCTTATCTACAAAGCCAATCCACCCTCCCCAGACAATATGCTCTCATCTCTGAAGGCAAGCTGTAATTCCCTGCAGTGTTTGAAGACTTAGCTGGCTGTATCAGTTAATAACCTGACTAGAAGTTATCCATCAGAAAGAAGAGAGAGAAAGTCCTAATTACTCTAGTCAGAGAAGTCGTTAGTTATGCACCTGGCTCCTATTAAGTCTGCATGGATTCTACGGAAGTGGCGTACGCCATGTGAAAATGTTACCAAAGCAGACAAGTGTTTAATCTATTAAAGGGCTCCCTGCCATTAACTAATTCATTTCAAAGATAATCTATCTTCAGAGGAACCTACTTTGTGATTCTCTACATTTCTGACACTTTATTTGGTCTAGCTATCACATTTTTATTTGGATTCCATGGCCATTTTAATAAACCAAAGTTGCCTTCTCTCCCCCTCCTGTTAAGACAGTAAAATCATGTAGAACAGTTAGTTCCTAGACTAAGTGATATAACCTCATTCCCAGTGAATTTGTCAAAATCAAGCATCTTTGACTTTTTTTAACCCACTAATTGAAAGTCTAGGGCCTTTCTTAGGAACTCTAGGAACTCTCTAAAAGAAGAAACCATATTATTTTCTCTCCGGGAATTTAATACAATTGTTATATACTCTTAAGAGTGTGACATGGTTCAATTTTTCTTGTTTCTAAACACTAGCAGATAGCAATATGTGAGTAAAATGCACAACATATTTTCTAAAAATAGCACCTAGGATGTTATAAAAAATGTACTGTGTTGTGGTTGAACAGACATAAATAAAACTGCATGCTGTGGCTTTATCTCTCCTGATTGGCATACTCAGATCAACATTTGAAAATGCCTACAATATCTCATTTTTAAAGACTGTCTATACAGTCGTCACTCTTATATGCAGGGGATTAGTTCCGACACCCCCAGTGGATGCCTGAAACTACTGATAGTATCAAATCCTATATATACTATGTTTTTATCCTTTCATTTAAAGGATACACTTTATGGCTTCTCTGTATTGCCAGAATCACTACTTTTGCGCTTTGGGGCCATTATCAAGGAAAATAAGGGTTACTCAAACACAAACACTGACACCTCAATGGTCAATCCAGTAACCCAGATGGCTGCTAAGTGACCAATGGTTGGGGAGCGAGTGTATGCAGTGTGGAGATGCTAGACCAAGGGAGGGACCAGGGTGGCACAGAGCAGGACAGTGCGATACTTCATCATGCTGTTCAGATTGGCATACAATTTAAAACGTATGAATTGTTTATTTCTGGAATTTTCCATTTAATATTTTCAGACCACAATTGATTGTGGTCTGAAATCATAAATAAGGAAAACTATGGAAAGTGAAACCATGGATAAGGAAGAATTACTTTGCCTACAAAATATTTATATAAAATGAGTGAAGGATTTTTATAGGAAATATGTAGTTTAGATAATTTATGAGAATGAGTTAGTAGAAGCACCAAGAATAAATTAATATACCCTTCAATATGTAATGCAAATCCAGTTCCTCTGAGGACTCATCCAATTCTTTCTTGATCTCTTTTTAAAATTAATTTTTGGAAGTACAAGTGGTAACAACTTTTTAATGTGGTAATGACATTAGCAAAACAAGGACTTATTTAAGTGTTTTTCTTTGGATCATTACAAGTATTGCAGAAGTATAAGATGAAAGGGGGCACACTTCTGAAGATGACCGAAGTTAATAAAGAAATTCCTCATGCATAGGATAAGGGTATAAAACTTATTTCTGAGCCATAAATGCTATAATTTGGAAAAATACATAGTTATATCTTTATACCCAAACAAGTAATCTAAATCTCAGAAATTGGAAATGAACATGGAGCCCTCACCTGTGGGCCCTACAGTCAGACTACCATCTCCAAACTTTCATCTGATGCTAATAATAATATCACTTTAAAATACAGTTATCTCATCATTAATTTTCTAGCGCTTTGCTAAAAATAAAAGTATACTATAAAACATTAGCTTAAGGCTGGGTTTGTTGCAAATTGAAATATTTTTCCCAATTCCAATGTTTAAATAGTTTAAAATAGTAGCATTTAGCACAGGAACCCTTATCTTTTTAAGTATTTTAGAAACCTAATCATAAAGAATGGCAGATTACTGTTTTTCTTTTTTCTGACAATGTCTGATTTTCTTCCCAGACATTAACTACAGATACCATGGTCTATTAATTAGACAGTCCATTAAGACAGGCTTGCCAGGATTTCCAGTAGAGTTAACATGTGTCAATTCCTGTCCTCAGCAAGGCTAGCAGAAGGCACTGCTAGGCTGGAATTTTTTAAAGCAAGCATAAATTTTCAAAACAGGTGTTACAGTTACAGTTGACATAATCATTAAACATCCTGCTTCTCCAGAGCTCCTATGAAAACAGGTACTTTCTCACTTTAATTTTTAATAAAAATTCCTCTATTCCACAAAAACCTGTATTACTGGGAGAATTTCCAGAATCATACGAAATCTCTGAGTTGTGTCTCTTAGGACACCACAGCTCACCCTCCAGGATTTGGGGGCCTAATAGTGGAAGGACTCAACAGACTAGACTTAGGAGTCACAAAAGCGATTACCATGGCACCTGGCCTTGCCTTTCTCTCCACAGTGGCCTAGACGTAGTGAAGTAAAATGAGTTTAGGCGTGGTTACTCTTCAGCTCCTATGAAGGAACAGCTGCCAAACGTACGTCAAAAGATAGGGCAAAATTGTTTATTCCAGAATCAAAGAGAGTAAAAGACAAATGAGATCTTCAAGATCAGCTAGCTTGGAGATTCTCAATGTTTACTGTGGATAAGAATATTCCTAGACCCACCCACTGAGATTCTGACTCAGCGGCAGCAGGTGGTAGCGGTAGAAGTGGTAGTAAAATATAACACTTCGAAAATCCTTGCTTTATGCCAGATACTGTGCTAAGGTCTTTACAAACATCACTTTATTTAATCTTCACAACAATCCTACTGGGAAGCTGTTACTATTATCCCCATTTTACAGATGAAGAAACCAAGGTAGAGTGGTTAAGGAATCTGTGCAAGGACATCCTGCTAGGAAATGAACAAGAATTCAAACCCGGACAGGCTGGCTTCAGAGTCCAAGCCCTTCACGACTCACTACATGAAACTACCCACCAACAGGGTTAGAGTGACGCCCGGGGCATTAAGGAAAGTTCATAACTGAAGTCAATCTTTTCTCAGTGGAAAAACTGAAATCCAGAGAAGGGAAGTCCCTTGTCCAAGACAAAAATCTGTCAGTGCATTTCCAGGAAGAAATCAACCATTATATGATACCAACTATTCTTAAACATTCCCCTACACACATTCCTCTAGAGAAGAAACTGACAGATGGCATTATATTATAAAGCCAGCTCGTTGGTTTCAGCCGTGTCACGCTGACCAAGGTGCTGTTTAGGGCAGAGATTTCCGCTCTTTTCTGTCGAATTTCACTGTTCACTCACCAGATAAGACACATTCCACAGTCAGTGTAAGGGGCTCCCAATCATGGTGATTCTCAAGGGAGGACAAAGGGAAGGGGAGGAAGAGATGCCATCCCCAAAAGGTAAATGGCAACTGGAATATAGGAGATTACATTCACATAAATTGAGGATAGAAAAAAAGATGTGATTGTGATATAGCTCCCAAAGATGGTCTTTCTTTCTCTAAACCAACTATTCTAAAACCTTAGCACATGTCGAAATGTCACTGGATTTTTGCTTTGTTTTAACATATACAAGCAGGCAGAATACCCAGAATAATCAGATCTATCCCAAGCTGGAACTACTCACATATTTTCTCTCAAAAAGTGATAAATACATTTTCCAACAACATTTGATGTGTATGATCAGGCCGAAAATCCTACAGATGTATTGAAATGGTACCTTTTACTTAGCTGTCATTTCTGTTCAACAATCAAGGTCATTCTGGAGGACCACGAGCAATGACAATAACCATATATTCCACAGGAAGGGTAAGCTAGCATGACAACAATGCAGAGGCATTTTCAAGAAAACAATGAGGGCTGGTGTGGGGGTGGGGGTGTTTGTTCCTACCCAATGACACAGAGTGACCAGCCACGTCAAACCAACCTTCATCACTTCCACCTGCAGGTCTTCGTTGAGAGAAGGCGTCACTTTCACAGCGTTCAGGATCTGATTGAGCAGCTGCTTCTCGTCAGAGTCTGTTTCCATGGATACAAACCTCTCTTCTGATAGAAGCTTCTGTAAAGAGACACAAGGCAGTGATTGCAGATAGGCTTTCCCCGGCTGCCTTATTTGGTTGTACCTTAGTATGTATTGAGAATAATTTCTCTTAGGAGGCAAGTAGCTGGAGGCCATCAGCAAAGAACTCCTGCTATGTGTCATTAAAAAGAAAAACACATTGAACCTTTGGTAAACGGTTTTTGGCAAAGGTTTTTTTCTGTTAGTATATAATTCATTATAAATTTTATCAAGTAAAATTCTAATGTGGCGGCCATACTTGTTATTTAGGTGGTGGTGGTGGCCTCTCATAACGGTCATGCTCACACATACCCTTTTGAAACATAGCTTTGTCACAGGAAAGGAGAAGTTTTATAGACCACAAGTTCCTTTCCTCAAATATTTACCTTTTTACTTCCTATTTTTGAACTGTCATTTACCCAGGAATTATTAAGGAATTCACAAATCTTAATGTATTTTCCTCAGAACATGAATCCCACAAAAACCTAAACAAGAAGACATTCACCTTCACGAGGTTTCCCAGGAGTCATTACACCTCACAGAATGGCCCTTTTCTATTTCAAGACAACTCTTGCTTTTCATAAAATTGTTAGATTGTAGCAAAACCCACCTGCTTACAACTTCTGCTCATCTTTCCCTGGAGCCACACGGATTAACCTTGTAAAATATTGGAAGTCAGCCATCAAGTCCATCTAAGTCTTTTCTTCCCCATACTAAACCTCCTCAGGTACCTTCAAATGTTCTCGGCTTGATATGGTTTCATAGATGCTCTCCTGCTTAACCTGTGGCCTCCAGAGTGAATGCAACACTTCAAGGGTGGTCCAACAGTAAGGGATAATGCAACCGCAAGAGTACCCTAAGGTAAACTACGGACTGAGGGTGACTATGAGGTGTCTCTATAAGCTCATCTCTGGTAGAAAACAAAACAAAATGTACCATTCTTGTGAGTGATGTTGAATACAGGGAGGCTATGCATGTATAGGGGCAGGGGCATATGAGAAAGCTCTGCAGCTTCCTCTCAATTTATGTAAAATTAAAATTGCTCTAAAATAATAGTTTTTTAAAATAATAAAAAAATAAAAAGATGGCAAAGGGGGAAGATAGAAATGGGGTCTTTGGTGGCACCACTGAAGCTGCTGCATCAAACCTAAAACTGCCTACCGCTAGGATTCTAGTTATATAAGGTAATTAAATGTGTTTATTGCCTAAAAACAACAAAAGATTGTAATGCGTAACTTTAATCACCTTCTCAGATCAAATCAGCTTAGCTGTAAGTCACGACACATTCTGTGCTGACTCATCTTGAAGCCCCTCGATCTCATTCACAAAGGCTGCAATTAAGCTATTCTCCCCGATTCTGTCCTGAGGTAGTTGATTTCTGAGACTCCAGTGAAAGATTTTACATTAATCTCTGTTAAGTTTGTCCTTGGCCAATTCCATGTAGAGTCGTTGCCCTAAAGAACTTTTGGCTTCTGATTCATCCAGGGTAATGACTCCCTCTTTTAGCTGAATCATAGTGCAGATCTGGAGAAAAAAAGGGGCAAACCTTCTTCTTAGGACTCCTGCCATTTTGCCTATATTCTCTTAAAAGAGACTTTTCAGTATCATGTAGTACATGCAGGGCAGCCTGAAGTTAAAGTTAACATATAAACTTTTCTCGAGTGATAAAGACTGGGAAGCCCTAAAAAAGTGCCTAAAGTTAATGGGAGGTAATAAGATGCTGGAAGACTTTTAAAAACTAACTAAATGGAAAATCTATAAAATACTAGAGAAAAAGGAACATCAGTGACAGGTCAAAACAAATTCCCATTCAATTTAGGGTTGGCCCAATTACCTTGGAGAAAAGCAAAGAGCTTTTAATAACATTATTTATGATGCTTACTAATTTCTAATGCTATTACATATTAAAACATACATCATCTAATTCTAATCCACTGGAGAAAAAAGGGTCATGATTTTCTCATTTTTTCATGTGTTAACTCTGAAAATGTATCAGGGACTTCTCCGAGCTTAAAGAGCTAACAATGAAATTAGTGATGTGAAAAGACATCTTATAAATGCCTCCAATCCATGGCCATGCAGAATAAACCCCCACAGGCTTGAACTTCACAGCGCTTGTCACTTAGAAACCAAACCACTTCAAAAGTTAATGTATTTATAGAGCCACCTTCTTTGCACTGCTGGAATGAGACCTACTATGTATGGTGTAAAACACAAATGAACAAATGCTCAGAGAAGGAAATGTGTTCAAGCAATCTATTCTTTTTAGACCAAATCTTGCTGTGGATACAAAACACATTAATCCATTTGCCAACCTAACTGTACAAGAGAAAACAAAACAAAATCTTTCAAGTTTACCATTAATTTTTCTTACACAGAACCACAGATGTTGAGTGTATACAATATTTGCATTGGTATAGAACTTGAAATATTTTTCTTGGGATTCCTTATTCTCCTAAAAGGTGGACATCACAAAAAAAATATTTCATTTCTGTGTAGGCTTAGCTGGGTCCCCACGAATTGGGGTGTGACGATAAAGGCACAACAAGATAACGCTGTGCACAGAGAAATGTAGGTTAATATACGAAAATCCTGTTATCCCCTATGGTTATTACTTTGTTCAATCAAATTTCTGTCTAGGTCTTTAAATAGTTAGTATTTAAGATGTTAACTATTTGTTCTTTCCAAGCCAAAGGGGCTTGTCAATTTCTGTCACCCCCCATTACAGTCAGTGAGAGCCATACCTGTATCCCTGCCAAGGCATGTTGAGCCAGCTTCACATTCTTGGATTCTAATGCCAACTGGAGAGGCAGCAGGCATTTCTCCCTGGCAAACAAAGAAATAAGGACAACATGTGAGCTCAGTAAAGTTGGCAGTCAAGTGATACAAGCCTTATGTACACCCACCCCCGAAATGCTGCACACACATATACAAAAACCATAACCAATCATGAAAATGCACGTCCTTATATAAAAAACAAAAAACAAAAAAAAAAAACAGCAAAAAAGCTGTGTAGAAATGACAGCACAGCAGCAACTTGCCTTCTTAGTTGGTTTCAGAAAGAGCGAACACAAGGACTCTCAAAACAATTGTTTTGATGCTCTCATTATTAAAAGGTAGGACCTTTACCAGTCCATGAACATGCATTGTTCTTTCCCAAACTAACAGAACTGCTTGTACTCAGTGCACCTGGGGTGAACAACTCTAAGAAGCACTGTTTAGACAGATTTCTATGCCTTGCTCATCCCTCTCTCTCACATAGGAAATGACTGCATCACTACCACCTTGCCTCGTTGATATAAATGGAAATTCTATTAACTTGTCAGTTTCTTCTCAACTCAAAGTGTTTAATAATCACTTATAATTTTTACTCTTTAGTTTCCAGTAAGAGGTATATCTACATTTTTTTGATGAGTTCTTATTAAGCACATTTCCAAGATAGAAATACAAATGAATCATCAATAGCTTTGGCCAATGAGAATAAGTGTCCGATGTCACAGAACAAAGAAAATACATGGTGAGCTACTTAAATATTTTAAAGCTTAAGAAAAACAACTGGCACTAAAACATGTTAGGAATAAACCAAAAGGGCTACAAAGAGAAGCATATTTATTAGAAGCATTCACTCTAAATAATTAAACAAGAGACCGAGAATTTTAATCAACCCATTATTTCCCCATAGAGTTACAATGGCACAACAAATAAAATGTTACTCAATTCCAACCAGGTTTGTCCACCTCCACTTAAACCAGAGCAGCGGCGTTTTTATCTGTTTTATATTTCACCATAAACTGAAGGAGTCACTGACTTTTGAGAGCGTGAAAGACACAGGCAAAGACTACAGGATTTCACCTTTGAAGAAATAAGGGTCATGACTGTAGAACACAATGAAACAGAAGTTAATTACAGCTGATTCTTTCCTGTCTACCCTGAAGCTCTGCTGTTTTTTCATGGTATCCTCCATCGGCAGCTCTGTGACAGAAGAAATGAGAGTCACAGGCACTCCTTCATGCCTGCCACAAAGATAGAACGAAAACACTTTCCTAATCCTTTTCACCTCCCTTCCCTAGCCTGATGTTACAATACTCACTTTTGCATGACAATTGATTAACTACAGTCATTTTTTCATTAGATACATCCTTTGACAGATGGATTAATTACCCAACTGTGTTACTTCCATTTGGGTGGCTATAATTTTGTCGCTGTTACTGTTATCATCAGTTACAAGGCAAACACTGCAGTCAATTAAAGCAGTAATAGCTGATTTTTTCAATTTTGTTTCTTTTGTTTAATCATAACCAGTTTATAAGCTTGGGAAATTAACTGGAAAGGTGAAGTCAAGTGAGAAATAGAAATAATGGGCAGATGGAGTATTAACCAAAGAACCATAGAACTTCATCTGTAAACCCTTGAAACTGTCAAATTTTCAATGGATGAATTCACTGTAAAACAACTTTCATTTCTAATTTAGAGTCAGATTTACCAGTGGGGAAGGTGGAGGTCCAAAGCTCTCATAGTCTCATAGCCAGGAGCAAAAAGTCTCCGTTGAGTGGCTATGTGCTGAAAATGCACAAATATTACCTATTACTCAACAAGGACACCAAAAAGAGTGAATACCATGTTTAGCGGCAACAAGAGCACTCCTGGAAATGCTGGACCTGGTGACCCTTGGGAAGCAGCATTATGTCTGCATATAAATAAGTACATACTCATATTACTCATCTGTAGTATTAGTCCTTCAAATCCTCATTCCACCCTCTCACACGATTTATACTGCAGACCTGAATCAGGTTGTGGACAAAAAGTATGTCAACTCTTAATAT
>NW_011888805.1:9011097-9029091 GCF_000151845.1 Pteropus vampyrus
GGATTAATTACCCAACTGTGTTACTTCCATTTGGGTGGCTATAATTTTGTCGCTGTTACTGTTATCATCAGTTACAAGGCAAACACTGCAGTCAATTAAAGCAGTAATAGCTGATTTTTTCAATTTTGTTTCTTTTGTTTAATCATAACCAGTTTATAAGCTTGGGAAAATTAACTGGAAAGGTGAAGTCAAGTGAGAAATAGAAATAATGGGCAGATGGAGTATTAACCAAAGAACCATAGAACTTCATCTGTAAACCCTTGAAACTGTCAAATTTTCAATGGATGAATTCACTGTAAAACAACTTTCATTTCTAATTTAGAGTCAGATTTACCAGTGGGGAAGGTGGAGGTCCAAAGCTCTCATAGTCTCATAGCCAGGAGCAAAAAGTCTCCGTTGAGTGGCTATGTGCTGAAAATGCACAAATATTACCTATTACTCACCAAGGACACCAAAAAGAGTGAATACCATGTTTAGCGGCAACAAGAGCACTCCTGGAAATGCTGGACCTGGTGACCCTTGGGAAGCAGCATTATGTCTGCATATAAATAAGTACATACTCATATTACTCATCTGTAGTATTAGTCCTTCAAATCCTCATTCCACCCTCTCACACGATTTATACTGCAGACCTGAATCAGGTTGTGGACAAAAAGTATGTCAACTCTTAATATATATTATCTGCCATACAATAACTCTACAGGATTTGTGGATAAATGCCAGGACTGCTAGGCTGCACCACGATTCCAGGGGACATCACTGCATGGCTTCCTTTGCCAGTCATGGTCACCAGGCAGGACTGGAAGATATAACTGATTCAGCTAGGTTTTGGCTGAATTGAAAGATATCGGTATTTAATGGAAAGAACAGAGACTGTGGAGTCGTACAGACCTGGATTCAAACCCTAACCATTTATAAGTTGTACAATCTCAGTCAAGAAGCTTAACTCTGTTGGGTCTTAGCTTCTCAATCCATAAAAGGGGCATCTGAAGATGAATCCTATAGAGTTATATATAGTAAGGAGTACAGATAATATATATCGGGTTGGCATACTTTTTCCATTAAGAGGCAGATGATATTTTAACCTTTATAGACCACATTCTCTGTTCTAACTATTTCACTCAGCCATAGCACAAAAACAGTCATAGAAGATATATAAATCAATGAGCATGGCTATGTTCCAATAAAACTTTATTTACAAAAACAGGCAACGAACCAGATTTGGCTTACTGGCTGTAGTTTGTCCAGCCCTGATACAGTCAAAAGTCCACAGATTATGATTTTCAGTATGGGATAAACAGATCTAATCTTGTCAATAGTATCCAGAAAGATTTTGCACAGGGCATGGGGCTAACTGTCCTGGGAGGGTTGTCTTAGCAAAACTAATTATAGCACCAAGATCGCTCTCAGAAAATAAGTGCTTTGAGAAAGTAGATGGAGAGATTTCATCTGGCACTAAACCAAGGTACTCCATCCATCCAACCAGCCATTCGACCAACATTTGAGTGTCTACTGCATGCAAGGCACCATGCTGGGTGCTCAGGGAGATCTGGAATAAGACAGAACAAATACTTGATTTCATTTTATTCATGAGATGAAAGAGTGGAAAAAGAAAAGTTAACATTTACTATTTCCCTATTTAGTCTACCTGTCACTACAACCTTAAAATAGATATCCTTACCCTTGTTTTACAGTTGAGAAAATGGGGGTTCAGAAAGGTTTCATAGCCTTCCTAAGGCCACAGCTAAAAATTGTTGGCGAACACTCAAACCCAAGTCCATCTGATTCCCAGGATCAAATTCCTTCCAACACTCTTTGGTCTCAAAGGATCAGAGCAAAACTAGATCTGTTTCGTAATCTTTTTTAGATCATGAACCCAAAAAAATCTAGCAAAAGGCCCTTTTCCTAGAAAATAATTTCAGGGGAATCAGAGGACCCTGTCAAACCCAACTCCACATAGATCCCAAGTTAAGAGCCCCTACCCAACATGGCAGAAACTTCAGTGTCTGCCTCAGAGAAAGCCATGTTCCCTGGCTAGGTTTAAGGTTCCACCAAGACAGGTGGTAGCTTCATGTGTGTGTGCATGCGTGTGTGTGGAAGGGAAGTGAGGGAGCTGACTAACTCTCCTCTCTGGGTCCAAGGTCTCTCATCCCCATAGACCCAGCAGTCCCAGATGAGCATCACAAGCCTCAGATCCTGACTTTGACAGGAAAGGAACACATGCAGGAAATGAATGAAGCTCACAGGGCACGACTCATTTCATTGCTTGCTCTGCAATATCATAAAAACCCTGCTGCCTAATTTTTTAAAAGCAGTTTTAATGGAAGAGTATAACAGGGCCTGATAACTGGGTCTCAAGAAAAAAATTATAATGAAGATGCAACATGGCACACACTCAGTCTCCTTTGCACATACTGTATTAGAATAAATCATATTTTGATCTTTCTAGATACTGCCTCATTGGGAAGAGGGCATACCAAAAACTAATATTCACTTGCATTAAGTGATTATTTTTTATGCACAGACATGTGCAAATTCATCCCTGCCTAATTAATTAAAAGCAGTGGCCCCAGGTTTCATGTCCTGACATGCCATTATTTCTTAAAGCAGAATAATTAGCAGTGCTGCATATGCATGAAGAAGACATCGTCCTGCGACATTGTATTTGGTCATGTCAAGGAGACTGTGCCTATTTCTTTAACTGCACTGTCACAGTTTACAGATAAGCTTTATTGGGCTCAAGGATAACAACAAAAGGAAATTAGAATAAGTGAATGGGGAAAAATTAGGATTTACCAAAAATTATCTTTCAGTATGAACACAAACATGAAATTCAAGTAAAACCAAATATATTCCTGAATGTTAGGCTGATTCCTTTGATGCAGCACACGAAAAGGCACACAAAGACACCTCAGATTTCTAAGGTCTGATTACACTCTCCAATTCTAGGATTCTATGATCTAAGACATTTATTCAATAACTGTCTGGATTCCTTCACCTATTCATGGCTCTGGTTGAAAATCAGTGGGTTCTATGTGCAAAGTACCATGCTACATGCGTTTGTATTTACCATTTAACTTTTGAAAGTAAAGAGTTAATTGTCAACAAAACTAAGAGATTAGATAACCTGTCCAAGGTCACATGTTTGTAAATGACAGAGCTGTGCTTTAAACTGAGACCATCTCTCTTCACAGCCCACATGCTCAGGCTTGTACCACAATGTCTATACGAGCAGACACCTCCCACTGACTGTGGCCCACGGCACCCTGCTTTAAACGGGAATCCAAATGTCCACATGGTTAAATGAGTGGGGACAAGTATCAAACAAGTATATAAATTACCTTCTTGTGAGTGGGCCTTCATGAAGCACTGCATTACATTTGACAGCTGGTACATAGTTGTGAGGACGTACAGGCATTTTGGATGGGTGGTAAAATGTGACTTTGGGGCCAGCTGCTGGGTTCAAGCTACAACCATCTCATTTCCTAATAGTCACAATCTTTCCTAATTTGAGTACAGAAGGTTTTTCACCTTCTTGTTGTGATACTCGGGATGTTATTATGCATGTTTATAAATACTGATGCTTTAATCAGTTTGTATCAACATTGATGGATTTTCATTGACTAAGCTCTCCCTGAGCCAATTCTATTGAGCCAATTGGAACTAAATTGGTTCCTTAATTGATTTTTCTCTGCGGTACAGTTAAAATGTTTCCATTTTATTTCTATTTTCATTTCTATTTTAATGAAATTGTTTTTATTGGTATAAACCCTTTTCTTTTATATTTCATAGTAAAGATTAGATTCATCCTTCAGGAACTATTTTAGGCCCTAGAGATACAAATGTGAACAACATAAAATCCCTTCCTCCTACAGGCCTTCAAGATTTCGTAGCAAGTCTATTGCAATTAAGTTGAGCAAATGAAACTGCCATCTTTGTAGATTGGTTACGTATTGGCAATTTTATGATTCAATCCATTAAAAAGAACCCTAAATAATATAATGTGGTTATGCTCCTATTTCTCTCAGGATATAAAATTATATTGTCTATCATTTTACTATGAAAGGCATAGGTGTACATAAAAAAACAAAGCCAAAAAGTACAAAGGGATCTACAGCGATGAAAATCAATTAGGGCACTACCTAAGAAAGAGCTGGGCTGAGTTGATGATGGGTATTTCCAGACAGTGGCAAGGGAGATTTTTTAATTTCTTTTTTTATACTTTCTATTTGTATCAGTTTTTATATAATAACTCTAGAGAATACTAGCATAGTCTGAAAATATACTTTAAAGCTACAATACCATTGGCTCCTCACAAAAATGGCCAATCGTGTTTCCTTCTCCTACTTAGCTCAAAAAGGTGAGTGAATCTGCATATATGCAAAATATTAAATATGAAACTCATTCTCTTCCATTGCTGTCTGGTCCTTAAATTGACAATGTATGTATTCTTTATAGCTATTATACCCACTATTCTTGTCCATAAAGATAACCTTCAATTACATTTTGGACCTTGCTATGCTGATAGATTTATTTTTATAATGAAAGGGCAACTGCAGGCAATTAAGTAGGCTTAGCAAATCATCTGAAAAACTTTAAATACTATTTAGATTTTATCTTTGCTATTTGATATGCCTAATTTTAAAAATAAGCTACAAAAGAATAGAAAACAACATAAATACAAAGATATTTTGTTACATTATCATAGAATGGTTTTTTATTTTAAAGTTTTCAGCTAAAATTTTTGCAATATTTAAAAAATTCAAAGCATTACCCGTCAAGAAAACAATTTATAAGGGAGAGTAAATTTTTGTTCATTTTGAAAAAATTTTTCCAAAAATTTTTGGGAATTTTCCAAACTTTTTTTTCCAATAAAAAAAGTTTTATTGAGATATAATTGACATATAACATTGCATAAATTTATGGTATACAACATAATGATTTAATACATGTATATATTGCAAAATGATTACCACAATAAGCTTAGTTAATATCTCACATAATTAACTATGTTTTCCTTGTGTTGAGAACTTTTAAGATCAATTCCCTTAACAAATTCCAAACACACAAGATAGTATTGTTAACTACAGTATCATCCTGCTATATATTATATACCCAGAACTTATTTATCTTCAAAAAAAATTGAAGATGGATTACAGCTTGGCATTTTCACCTGAAATCTAGGATTACCAATATTAATACTTCTGCCATAAGATATAAATTCTATAATCAGGGAGAAAACATTATAGTTATTTTTTATTTCTAGAGGAAAAAAAGATACATAAAATCTATAATAATTGTAAGATAGGTTGTTCTGAAATTCTTTTTTTTTTTTTTTCCTGCAATTATTGAGTATTATGTTCAGGGCACTGTACTTGGCACTGAATATTAAAAAGAGGAACACAGACATTATTACATTATTCCTACCTAAGGCAGAGGGGCAAGTATAAATTCACCTTCTGATAATCAAAAATGTAAGAAAATGCCTGGGAAGTACTGACATTAAGGCCATCTGAAGGCTGACTGAACCTATAAAAATGAACAAGTCCACTGAAAAAGAGACCAAAGCAAACAGCCTTCTCATTCCATTGGACATAATACTTTGTGTCAGACACAGCGTATTGGCCTTTTTCTGTGGGTCAAGCATTTTGTCACTTTCAACTAAAGGATTCCTAACTTATAAAAGGGAGAGTGGTCACAGGAAGTCACAGAAGTGCCATTTCTTAAAGCCTTCACTATACCACACACCAGGCTAAAGGCTTCTACACACGATCTCATTCGGTCTTCACCCCAAACCAATGAGGGGGGATGAACATTACTGACATTTACTGGTGATGGAAGTGAGGGGAAGAGGGGGAAAGAGGAAAATTTACTCCTGGACAAGAGGGGAAGCAGCAACTGGATCACTGAACTTAGGCTCCTTGGCAGCATGCGACCTTAATAGTTACCATTTGTCACTCTCAAACCATGTTCCAAGAACTGGGTGAAGCATTTAAGCTTGTGAAGAACCTTTCATAGAGAAACTTCTTTCTTTCTGACCATTGTCAATCCACCCTTACATTTCCTCACATTATCTCCACGTCAATCATTTACACATTGGCTTTCACATTTTTCCAATGGGAAACACTATAAACCTCTCCTCACCTCCAACAACACACTTAATTTCTCATATAACCACTTCCTGTGGCACCATAGAAATTTTGCTCTTTAAGACTTTCATAAAAACAAACAAACAAAACAATTTGTCAATAATGGTATCAAGAGCTTAAAAACATTAATGTGCTTTGACCTAGGATTTTCTATTCTATGAGCCTTTTCTAAAGAAACCATTATAGATATAGCAAAGTTTTAGATGCAAAGATTTTTTTTCTACTGTCGTTTTATATATAATGTAAATAAGGCTAGATCACGGTACATCTATAGAATGGAATAATATACAATAATTAAAAATATCCTAAGAAGTTTACATTAACACAAAATGCTTTGATGCTTTGAAAATCTTATGCCAAAGTATTTTTCTTAACATGAGAATACAACATAGAATACATATCATACCATCCATGGTCCCGCCCTTGAATAAAAAATAACATATATGTACAGAGTAAGAGGAGGAGGGAGAGACTGAGAAGAAATTCTTCAAAACACCTCCAGAATGTGCTCTGCCTTTTGGGAATATGGATGATTTTGGATTTATTATTGTGTTTCTACATTTAAAATTTTCTTCCAGAATAAAATACATTACCTTTAGAAACAGAGAAAAAGTGAAGTTAGCCCTGTCCTGCATTCGCAGAATCACGCTCTCTCCCTTTGCTTCAAAGCTTTTGGCCTGGAACCCTGAACAGCCATATTTCAGGTAATGGACCTCCATCTAGTCCTTCCTGAACTGTGTTAATTTCATCTCTTCTAACAAGTCACCACCCTTCCCACTTTATCAAAAACTGGGCCATATTCCCCAAATAATTCTTTTTTCCTTTTCAAGACATTTCCTTACCATCTTTCAAATACTTACTGAATTCTTTCTGCTCCTGAAAGCCTTTTTGACTGAAAATAAGCTTGCTTTCGACCCTAAAATATAATTACCTTATTTATATATACAATCTAAAATCTGCATGCTTAATTCAAATTTGCTTCTTTCTGTGATATGTTTTCCTACAATCAAGCTTTGGGCTTAGAGTGTGAATATACCAACAGTATGAAACATGCCTGTGGGAATTGTTCAGCCCTACCTTAAAACTGCATGCATTTTGCTACTTAATGATTTTTTTTCCACAATGAAAATGCTCCATCTGGCAATCTAGAGTTAGGACTCTGCCCTGAATCTCTGTCATGGAGAGGCAAGTAGAAATACCACCACAACAAAAAAGATTTCTAACTCAAATACTCAAATCTTAAGGAAGAAGAGAAAATTAACTAGATAACACCATAATATTTTTCATGTGCTGAGAACTTTATGCAAATATGTACCTACCTCTTAAAAAGTAGCAACTCTATGGCATAAATATCTTTCAGGAAAATCTATGTAACCAAAGACAAGTAACTTAAATAGCAACACTAGACACTGAGAAAAAAAACTGTGATGTTTTTATGCTATATTCAGAACTCATTAGCTTATTAAAGCTCAAAAATAATACATGTATACATTTATCATAATGATTGCTCACCAGCTAAATGCCATGATAGCTAAATGATAGGACTAAATGTAAAGTAAAATTTTTCTATGAAACAGAAATTTCTAATTATGATGTCAAAATGCCTTATAAAAAGCAATCCATTAGCAGATCAATACAACTGTTGGAACTAAAATTTATATTCCTAAATGCCTAATAATCCATTTGGGAGCAGTACATAAGATTTTTAGTATTAATAAGATCTTTAATTTTTAAAAATATTTATCTAGCCTACTGTGTGTCCAGTCTCTATATGAAATAGGCATGTGATGATGAATAAGACACACAGTTGCTGTCCACATGAACCCCAGAGTCTAAGGGAGGTAATAGATGAGGGATAATATATAAACATACATACAAAGTAATATGCACTTGTATAAGGCACACACAACCAACGACAAAAATACAACGGGGGTAGGAGAGATCCTGCTTAGAAAAATACAAGTGCTTTCATAGACAAGGTGATATTCCTTTGGCCTTAAAATGGACAGGACAGTATGGGGCTGGGTCAACCAAGTGAAAAAGGAAAAGACATACCTAGCTGAGGCTGTAAGTGAAAAGGTACAGAATGAGTTCGTGGAACAGCCAAAATATCATTGTGACCCAATAAGCCATGGTGGAAAGACTCATGAGAAATAAGTTTGACAAGGTAGATTTAAAATAAGTTTAGAAGGGTCTTGCATGCATGCCAAAGAGACTGGCCTTCAGTTATCTGAAAATAAGGGGCTAATGGACGATTTATAATCAAGGGGATAATGTGATATCAGACATTTTCTACAAAACAATTCTGGCTACAATGTAAAGAATGGATAAAGAGTAGAATATACGGGAAAAAATGTTGGTGTCACACTAATCTGGGTCAAATTCGGGCTCTGCCAATTTCAACCTGTGCACTAAATATTTAAGCTCTTCAACTCTCACTTTTATTCACCTAAAAATATGGAACTAATATTAGCTGTCTTGAGAAATATTACAATGATTAAATAACAAAGCACATTAGAAAAGTTTCTAATTAATTGCCAAGGGCCACCCTAACATTTACAGCCCTCCAAAAGGCCCCGACCCAACATCTTTCTCTTCCCATTCCTGGCTCTGTCCTGCCCCATTAGAGATCTCATGGACACAAGTATGTATACCCTAGCCTGTGGGCTACTCTCAGACCACAGCCCATGCAAATAGCTGCCCTATGGCCTGGCCTGGGGCCTAGAGATGCACACACTTGTGGCACCATCTGCCTTCTGAAAGATAGGCAACACGCAGTCTCTGGAAGGAGGCTCAGATAATCTAAGTAGGGAATTCTGAGGTCTCCAGTAGCCAGAGCATGAGCCAAAGGTGTTCATTGGGCTCTGGGTGGGAATAATCTTTCAGCTCTGAGGAAGACAAGAATGAGGCCTCTATAACATGGGCACAGGGTAGGGTCCCACCTTGCCCAGAATTCAGGGTGGTATGATAGTGCCTAGCATGTTGTACACATTCAACAAATGATTGCTGTCATGGTACTTTTCTTACTGTCTTGTTATAATAGTTTTGTTGTTGTCATCATTATTTACTGGCAGCAGGAAAGCCTGAAAGAAGGAATTACACTCTGCTATAAGGACCTAGTGCTGAAAGAACTGCATTCAGGAATGGAAAGAAGGAAACCAAACTAGAGGTAGCATGAAAGTGGAATAGGAGGACCTACTGGAAGTGGGAAGGATAATAACCACATTTTTATATGTTTTGGCATCCAAGTACTACTAACAGGCAGAAAGTTAGATGTACTGGTATGAAGCTCAGAAAACATTTAGACATTATCCATCCAGAAGTGATAGCTAAAGCTTTGGAAATAGATAAAATTCCAAGGAAAAGTACATGTGCAAAGAAGAAGGACAGAGCTTAGAAAAATCCCTCCAGCCAGTAAGTGGAGGGAAGAAAGGATACCAGCAAAGGAAAAGTCACGGGAAGCTGTGATGCTCAGGAAGACAGCAGAAGGAATGTTGTCCTTCAAAGACACATCCATTCATGAAAAGTAGTGACCAGTCTTTGAGCGCCCACAGTGTGCCAGGCATTAGAGCTTGGCATACATACATAATCATTTAATCATAATCATTTAATCATTTAATCAGTACTTACAGCACCATGTAATAGGTAATTCTTTCTATGTCATCAATGAGCTAACAGGCTAACAGACAACGAGTGATTTGTCCCATGTCATCTAACTACCATAAAGCATAGATCCTGTGAGGAGCTTAACTCTACTGTTAAAACTTAGGAAAAACTAGGAACACTTGGGTCACTGCTCTAGAGGAGTAAGTAAAGAAAGGAAGAGAAGTGATGAGCCCATCCGTCACAAGAGGCTGTAAGCTAGGAACTATCTCATTAAATCCTCTCAAGAACTGGGCAGTGGGCGTTATCATATCCATTTTACAGTACAAGAGGCTCCCAGAGTTATGTACCCATGGATGGAGCTAGTGAATCAATGGGTTCAGATTCAAATGTAAGGACTATGTGACACAAAAGCCTACAGTCTTTCCATAGCAAAATGTTACCTCTCCCACACAAGAAGCTAAAAGGGGAAGAGGGAGACATCTATAACATGGAGATAAGCACAGGGATCCCTGGAAACTAACCAAAGTAATACAAAAATTTTAACCTTTCAGCTGTTCTCCCCCAAAACAACCCATGAAAACCAGTGGAAAAATCTCCACTTTCCTCAGGACAAGTATAATTGACATCTGCTTCTGTCTAAATAGCAAACTCAGATATAAAGATGTGCATGCCCACAGCTCCTGGGAAGTAAAAAAAACCTATGTCCTTCACTCTTTTATTGGCTTTTTATCTACAAAGTAAAATGTCAAGCATTAAATTGTCAAATTTAGCCCAAGATATAAAAGCTAAGCATCAGGGTAGTTTAACTAAATGAAAAAGCCAAGAACAGTACTTTAAAGCTTAATCCTCAGTGCCAAGATAGACTGGAGCGTTCAAGGCTAACAATTGTCCATCAAACACATGCTCAGTGCTTTAAGCCTCACGTCCTCTTTATTTAAACATCCAGCTATCTTTACAAACGCCACCCTCCTTCACGCATCTGCTTGAATCTAGCAGCATTCCTAGCACCTCTCCAGGCAGGGTTAGTGCACCCCCTACCCCGATGACACGGCACACAGTGCCTGGTTATACAGATGGTTAGGAATATGGTTAAATAACTGTGAAGGGAAATTTATTACCCTCCTTGGCTCCCAATCAACTGATAATGAATGTCCTTGTGAAATCCTCTACTAAACAAGCAAACTACCTTACTAATATCACAACGACATACTAAATTTAAAAATTGAGACCCTACCTTCAAAGAGGAGATCTCCAAGATTTTATGCCAATTTCTGACCAATTGGTAGAATCATAACTTTAATGAGGAAAAATTAACATGACTTTTTTCCCTATGGTACATCTATTTCATGGAATTTTAATGGCCCTTAAAATGTTTTTAAAGAACTCTTGATGGCATTGAAAAATTTTTTTGATATCATTCTAAGTGAAAGTAACATGTTACAAAATATTACATACCATGTGACCTAATTTTCACTATATACACTCAGAAAAAAAAATAAACCAGATATTAAGATTTATTATCTCCAGGTGATCTGACTTTTATAGCCAACTGTCAAGAGTTAGAGAGTTCAGACTTTACCATGATCACTGGGCACATCATAGCCTCCTTAGGCCCCAATCTCCTCATCTATAAAGTAGGGATGTAATGAAACCTGCCACATAGTTCAAGTAACATGGCAGTGTGTATCAATCATTTTATTTTCTAGGCTTTTAAATTTTCTATAGAAAGAACATATTTCATAACGTAAAAATATTTTCCGTAAGTTTATCATTTGTGTATTCTCTTTCTAAATAATTTAAAACAAGTGTATTTCATATCATAATGCCAAAATTATACTTTTTAGACTCCTATCCTGCACCACTCACAAAAATTAACTTGAAATGTATTCAAGACTTAAATTAAGACCTGAAAATATAAAACTTCTAGAAGAAAACAGGGGAAAAGCTCCTCGACATTGGCTTTGGCAATGATTTTTTGGATATGACAACAAAGCACAGACAACAAAAGGAAAAATAAACAAGTGAGACTATATAAAACTAAAAACGTTCTTCACAGCAAAGAAAATAATCAACTAAATAGAAAGGCAATCTATAGAATGGGAGAAATTATTTGTAAACCACATATCTGATAGGAGTTAATATCTAAAATATATGAAAAACATAAAACCCAATAGCAAAAAACCCCCAAATAATCCAATTAAAAAATAGGCTAAGAATCTGAATAGTTATTTTTCCAAAGAAGACATACAAATGTCCAACAGGTACATAAAAAGATGTTCAACATCACTAGTCATCAGGAAAATGCAAATCAAAAACTACCATGAGATAATACCTCACACCTGTTTGACTAGCCATTACTGAAACACAAGAGATAAGTTTTGGCAAGGGAATGGACAAAAGGGAACCTTTATGCACTGTTAGTGGCAATGGAAATTGGTGTAGCCATTAAAGAAAACATGATAGAGATTTCTCAAAAAATTAAATATAGAAATCCCATTGTGTGGGTATATACACAAAGGAAACATAATCAGTATCTCAAAGAGAGAGCTGCATCCCCATATTCATTGCCACATTATTCACAATAGCCAAGACATGGAAACAACCTTTGTCCATCAACAGATGAATGGATAAAAATGTGACTCACACAACGGAGTATTATGCAGCAATAGGCAAACACAATGGAATATTATTCAGCCATAAAATAAGAAGGAAATTCTGCCATTTACGACAACATGAATGAACCCAGAGGACATTGTGCTAAATGAAGCAAGCCAGAGGCAGAAAGACAAATACTGCCTGACCTTACTTATATGTGGAATCTAAAAAAGTCAAAATCATAGAAAGAAAGAGTAGAATTATGGCTCCAAAAGCTGGAGGATAGGGGAACAGGGAGATGTTAGTCTAAAGATACAAATTTTTCACTTAGAAGATCAATAAGTTCTGGGGATCTAATGGACAGCATGGTAACAATAGTTAATAACACTGTATTATATAGTTAAAATTTGCTAAGAATGGATCTTCAGTGTTCTCATCACACACACACACAATATTATAACTGTGAGGTGATGGATTTGTTAGTTTGATTGTGGTAATCATTTCACAATGTATACATGTATCAAATCATCACATTGTAAACCTTAAATATGTATAATTTTATATGCCAATTACACCTCAATAAAGCTGGGAGGAAAAATGACACCTTTTTATACTTTGAAGTTACAGCCTGTCCTGTCTTAAGAGCTCTGCAGTTCTTTTTTCATAGACATCAAAAATCACTTTCAGCCATCCATGTAAGGAGATCACCCTCCTTAAGCAATTCATTTTGGCAATAAGCATCAGAAAGAGAACAAGGATATAAAATTTTATTTTCCCACAAACAGTAACTTTTCCCAGCAGTAATATGTTTGTAGTGTTTCAATGACTAAATATCCCAATAGATTCTACACTCCAAGCACTTTTTAAAAATAGGCCTTGGGTAAAAGCCAAAAAGGTTGGTTTGGTTCCTTATTTGATGTCTGCTTTAAACACATTATAAACTCTGTATTTTTCTCTGCCAGCCTGAAGAGCCAGCTGAATAAGATCTACATTAATCTGCTACTCGGTAGCCTCAGGTCTGGCACTATCTGCGGTGAAGATAAGACTTTCTCAGGATAAACTGAATTTTAAAGGTCAAGTTTGTGATTGGGCACTAGTCACCCTTTAGTCTGGTTTAAAATGCCTTAGAACGCAGTCACCCTGAAGGCAGTTTTATCTATAACAACACATTAGCCACAGGCTGCTTTATTCCACTCAAGGTAATATCAAATCTATTACACAACCGCATGACCTTCCTAAATGAAACATAGACTGGAAAAAAAAACACAAATCAACCTAGTATTTTTTTTTTTTTTATGCACTGAAGAGAAAAATCAGTAGCAGACTGTTCTCTTAGTGGAATGATTAAAGACTGAAAAACCCAGGCAGTCAAAGCTGCTTGACAACAATCCAGGCAAGGGTATGAAAATGGGACAGCAAAGGACAGAGCTCTCTAAACCAGGAGGGCTGTCGCGATCTTCCTTCTCGTGGGGGTTAACATAAGACGGCCTGACATTGTTCTCTGCATTCACATCCATCCGAGACACAAAGAGCAAGTGCAACACAGCCATCTTGCAACAGGCTTGGCTGTAAATGCCCTACATCCAGACAGAGACTGAGTGAGTTTGCAAAAGCACATGTGTGGGTGCCCACAAAAATCAGTGAAAACAAGATCCTGAAGTTCAATAAGGATGTTCACATGGAAGAAAGGGAAATCTGCCCATAAATTCATCAGGTATTCAAGTATTTCAAACGTTATCATTGTTATTCTGCTATAATTATTATTTTCATTGGTAAAACTTCACTATATAGACTCTTCTAGCTAAAGTAAGGTGTCTCTTCTTCTATAGGTTTTTTTTAAAAAAAGGACACCCCTACTCTTTTTCTACCCTAATATCCATGAGAGACATCCCTAAACTGCAGAAAATGGAGTAATTGACTCTACCACCTAAACACTCTTCCGACTGCACAGATGCCTTGTTACCAGGGCGACTCGACACACTATTCACATCACAGTGTTTTTCCCAATGTGTCAGAAGGCACCGAGGCACTCTCAGTTCCAGCCTGGGAGGGCAGGAACATGCTGAGTGGATCAAAATGACCAGGAATTCTGCTGCTGAAAGACAGGGTCGAATTGACCTAGGAAATGAACGTTCACACTCAAGTTTATGGACACTTACTCATCGCCACTCCTCATAGCCACACTAGGTGGCTGTTCTCTCTTCCCTTGGACACAGAGGGACCCAATATCCTGATGCAAGCTATGTTCCACCCAGTCATCCCTAGAAAGCCAGAGCTATCCTTGTTGGGTTGCCAAGGCGCCTGGGCCTGCCCAGTTGAAAGCCCACGGTGTCTGAGCAGGGAGCTCGCTTGCTCTGGCTTAAGCATGATGGCTACACAAGGGGAGATCACAGTGTCATAGAAGGCAATGGGGTCTGGTAACGGAACTCTGGTCCAACTTGAAGACCTGTGTTTCGTTTTGGCCAAAAATACAGAGTATAATCCTGGGCATGTTATTTAGCTCTCTCCAGAGCGTACTTTCTATTCACAAGGCACTAGGAAGGCTCTGCCCTTCCTAGTCTTTTTCAAAAAGATGGGAAGGATAAACTGAGCTGGGATATGAAAGAGCTTTGAAAGCAAACACTTTATAGAAATATGAGGGAGACACATTAAGAACAGCAGAGTCTACGGAAACGAGCCTTCTTTTGTCCTGGCTCAGAAACTTGTATTCTCTAGAAGTCTGCTGTCATACCTGCAAGATGGGAATATCTCTATCACCTCTTCAAATTCTAATAGCCACTACTTCTTTGAAATATGTGGCTGGTAGTGTCAGCAGCCTTCCTCTTAGTAACTAGATTCTAAATTTGTTTTAAAAGCTAACAGTGTGGTCTGCTCCAAGTGGTAGATCAACACTGGTCTGAGTCTTTCCTAACGATCCTGTTTCCTGCTTTTCCAAACTCTCTTGTAGCTCTGGAAGAACTTCTGCTTTCCTGATAAAAGCAGAAGAACTTCTGCTTTCCTGATAAAAAGGACCAGACCTATCTAGGTGGCACTGCCCTTCTGCCTCTGCCTTGGATGGGAATGTGATGACTGGAGCTGCAATAGCCATTTTGTGGTACGAAGAGTCAAATATAATGGAAGGCCAACAGAATACTGGACATAACGGCCTACCCTTAGACACTATTAACGATAAAATTAAGCCCCATCTTGTTTAAACCACTGTTAGTTAAGTTTTCCATTACTTACCACTGAATAATTTCATAACGTACATATTCTATCAAAGCCTATTTCTAGAGAAGCACCAACATTCAAGTAATGACCTATGTGCCTTCTGTCACGAAACATTTCTCAAAGGTGAAAAGGGAAATGAAGGATCAGGGACAACGGTAATTCCTATTCTAACATACCTAAATGACAGGTATTCAGCAAATATGCAATAAAGACATAGGCTATATTAGTTAAAAACAATTTTCTGTATTTGAACCTCTATCATAGATTAGCTGTGTGACTTTTATCACTCCAGCCTGTCTCCTTATTAAAATATAGATTATATTAGTACCCATTATAAAATTTAACAAAATAATGCATAAAGTCATTAGTAAAATTCCTGGCATAGACCAATGCTCCATAACTGGTACCCTTCAATTCTGTGGGCAGGCACCAGGGGCCCTGGGCATAAGGATGATGGCATTTAGAGTATGGGTGGGGGAGCATGCATATAAGCCAGTTATTTACAGCAGTGGGACAAGGCCACAGTGTGTACCTGTGTGCCCTGGGTGCAGGAGAGAATGCTAAACCCCCACTCCCAAGAGCCTACATCTTATAAAAGCCACGGATGTCTCAGCTCTCCTCTCTTACTATTTTACCAGTGTTACCCAATACTCAATGTCTCAATGTAGAATTTCCTTATCTTTATCCTGCAGAAGAAATAAAAAGGACAACAATATCGCCAAACAGCAGCCAGACAACAGGAAAGGGTCCCACCAATAAATCTTCATGTTTGTTATAGCTGCCACATTCACCTGCGCTCTCCTCATACCCTAGGGTCTCTGAAAGTCATATGGATTCCTTTAGGGAGCAGGTATCCATCCATGAAGGTGCTTTCAGCTACAAGTGAAAGGAAATCCAGCTCCTTAAGTGGCTTAAACAAGGAGACAGGCTGGCTTCAGGTTTAGGCAATTCAGCACTGTCATGACACAGACAAGAATCTAGGTTCTTTCCATCTTTCTGCTGATCCACCCTCTGTGTCAGCTTTATGCCCTGGATGGCTCCCCTCAAGGCTATGAAACAGCCCTAACCCTTCCAACTATGATTTGAATGTGTTAAGTTTCACAGGAAGAAGAACTTTACTTGCACAAGACTGGAAGAGCATCCCCTCACATTCCACTCTGCTACATCTGACGTTGGGCCAATTCACGTCAGACCAGACAGTGGTGCCTGCGATGGGGCAGCCTCCCCGAAACACAGGGCTGATAACAAAGGTAGATCCTGATACTCAATCTGATCCTGCTGGGGGCAGGGGGTGTTTGGATGTTGAGTAGGAAACCGAGCTTTCTGTTCCAGAAGAAAATGATGGATGGTCCAGATAATTTACAAATAACCCACAATTACCTCCTAAACTAAGAAAACATCTGCACCTTTTCTGGTTAAAGACAACCAAAGCATTACTTTTAGGTAGGTATATGTTGCAGTACGTAGGGAATGTAGTGTCCTCCCTGACAGCCTCATTGTGGACTGCCGTAGAAGAGGCCAGCTAAATCTTGAGTCTAAGTAGAAATGGAAAAGGCATGCTGAGGGAACTGGAATCAGATGCTGCTCTCTTATTTCAGATGCCAGTATTTATTTTACAGAACATCTGAAACTGCCACAGTGAAGTTTTCCAGTTCTTGCCTGCTCAGGCAATTAGGCCTCTTTGTATTCTTAGGAATCAGAAACAATGCTACTTAAATACAGATTTTTATCTGCTCCTTTGTTCTCAGAACCTTGTTCTCTACCTAAAATCACACTTAGAACTCAGCATTGAAGGTAAAACACACACACACACACACACACACACACTCCCTTAATCATACTGCAAACAGCCAAAACACTGAGCAATTTTATCAGTGATGTTTCACTTTTGATTTGTTGCACATTCTGCAAATTGCCAGTCTTACTTGATAACTTATGTAATCTTCACAAGAATCCTAGTAAGAAGTATTTGTAGGGCGATTATAGGGTAATTTCCATTGCTAGGGGAATGGTAGAAGTATAAGTGACCCATGTGACAATTCCACAGGCCTGTGAGAAGGAGAGCAGAGAGTCACCTCCCTCCAAGGCATAACAGCTTGATTGCTATGCGGTCCTAAAGGTTTGGGAGTCCAAGGCAAGGCCCGGAGAAAGCAGGAAGGCTGAGAGCAGTTCCTGTTCTCAGGTAAGAGGAAGACCTGGTGACTCTTAAACAACAGTTTGAAATTCTGGTACCTAAAATGGGAAGGGAATGATTCTCAAAGCATAGCCACCTGTGACCTTAGTTAGCCACCTGAGACCTTTTCAGAGAGTCCATGAAGTCAAACTATTTTCATTCTCAATCTCTCAGGAATATACACTGGTTTATCAAAAATATATGTATATATCCACAATTATTTTAAAAGGCAATTAAAATTCCCCTCCCATTTTAAACCAC
>NW_011888805.1:9029541-9037921 GCF_000151845.1 Pteropus vampyrus
AGTATTTATTTTACAGAACATCTGAAACTGCCATAGTGAAGTTTTCCAGTTCTTGCCTGCTCAGGCAATTAGGCCTCTTTGTATTCTTAGGAATCAGAAACAATGCTACTTAAATACAGATTTTTATCTGCTCCTTTGTTCTCAGAACCTTGTTCTCTACCTAAAATCACACTTAGAACTCAGCATTGAAGGTAAAACACACATACACACACACACTCCCTTAATCATACTGCAAACAGCCAAAACACTGAGCAATTTTATCAGTGATATTTCACTTTTGATTTGTTGCACATTCTGCAAATTGCCAGTCTTACTTGATAACTTATGTAATCTTCACAAGAATCCTAGTAAGAAGTATTTGTAGGGCGATTATAGGGTAATTTCCATTGCTAGGGGAATGGTAGAAGTATAAGTGACCCATGTGACAATTCCACAGGCCTGTGAGAAGGAGAGCAGAGAGTCACCTCCCTCCAAGGCATAACAGCTTGATTGCTATGCGGTCCTAAAGGTTTGGGAGTCCAAGGCAAGGCCCGGAGAAAGCAGGAAGGCTGAGAGCAGTTCCTGTTCTCAGGTAAGAGGAAGACCTGGTGACTCTTAAACAACAGTTTGAAATTCTGGTACCTAAAATGGGAAGGGAATGATTCTCAAAGCATAGCCACCTGTGACCTTAGTTAGCCACCTGAGACCTTTTCAGAGAGTCCATGAAGTCAAACTATTTTCATTCTCAATCTCTCAGGAATATACACTGGTTTATCAAAAATATATGTATATATCCACAATTATTTTAAAAGGCAATTAAAATTCCCCTCCCATTTTAAACCACATATCTGTATAGGCTGGATTTTCTTCAGCCAAATCAGCAGATTGTAACAAATTAAATAGAGAAGCAACCTGAGAATCTAGCTGTTTTCTATTAAGTTGGGTAATAAAGATTTGCAAAAAAATGTAAAATTCTTCCAAGTATTTTCTTGGAAGTAGTTTTCATAAAAAGTCATTTATATTAACATACAACAGGCTTAAGATTTTTAATAAATTAATGTTTTTTTAATTTCCGTTTCAATATCTAACATGATAACTATAACCCACAATTTTTAAAAAAGTTCTTTGGAGTCCTCGATAATTTTTTAAAGTGTAAAATAGAGATGTCGACACTGAAGACTGAACCTTCAGGATCTTGACATTTGAGGCAATCACAACGAACAAATATTTATAAAGGTGTCCACAGTACTGCATGCTTGGGTTCACACACCTTAAACTAACAACCATTTTCTTTTGTAATCAAATATCCTATTGACTTTAAGTTATATCCATATCTTTACTATCTCTGAAACACATGAGTGCCTCCCTCCCCTCTTTCAGCAAATACCATGTTACTGGTTTTGTTTTCCACATCCAGGTATACTTCAGAGTTGGAGTTAAAATCCTCTATGGTAATAATACAGCAGCCCTGCCACAGCTCAACCCTGAGAGGCCTCTATGTCCAGCTCCCTCCCTCGGCCCTTTGCCCCACAAGCCATGCACAGCTGGACAGTTTCCCAGTTTCTTCCCTACCAACAGTTTCTGAAATAAGCATACAAAACTCCCTTTTGTCTTTAAAAGATTGTCCTCCCAGCTGGTAAATACAAAACAAAAGAAAACAAAACAGGACTTACAAAATAAAGCAAGCAAATGAGAGAAGTTAGAGTTTCAGGAGGGAAAAAACAATCTTTGAAATACAACAGTTCTCTCTGGACTTCTTTCAGTTAAAAATTAGGCCAGGTTTGCTCCTCCTCAGAATATGATTTCTTATAGATGCATTCCTTTAGTTTAGGCCTAAAAATGAGCCCTATACAAAATTTCTAATTCTGCAGGTTCGCTTACCTTAATAACCCTCCCTAAGGAAACCTTAGCTGCTACCTGGCCTCTTCCCTCAGTCAATTCCGCAGAAGCTAGGAGAGCACAGGGCTAGTTACTTAATTGCATAATTACTCAGGCTTCCCCACTGGGTATTCACATCCACTCCAGACTAGCATTTCTTTTACCTTAAGGTCTCCTTCTGCCTTACAGAGGAAAAGTCAATTTAGGTCATTTCCTGGCAAAGTCATGTGTACACACTAATCTCAATAATAAATAAATAATAAATAAATCTCTGCTCATTTATGGCTCTCCCCTAAGTCTGAATATAGGACACATATCCCGCCCCCCTTTTAAAAGCTCTGACTCCTTGGAAATTGCATTTAAAGTTATTTCAATATGAGGTGATCATATATATATTCCTACATTAGTAAGTTGTGCTCATGAGTGAGCAGTAGCTAAATATAGCAGCTTTCTCAAGAATTCTTTTCAATAATTGTGCTTCATCAGATAATTTACTGCATGAAATTTAGCTTTATATATCTCAGCTTTTCACATAAATTACAAATAAGAAAAAAAACAAACTTCTGCGTTAAATCTACAGTGGGATAGGTAATGCTCCATAATGGGTTAAGAAGGTAAACTTGGGAGTCCGGCAGTCCTGACGCTCTCTGGGGTTGGCCTGAAGGTCTCTCAAAGCCTCAGTGCTGCCCCTGCCTCACAGAAGTGCTGTCAGGATTGAGACCGGCATGTATAGCACCTGGGAGAATCCCTGGCACATAGTAAAAGTTTAAAAAATGTTAGCTTATATTCTGATGCGTCCCAAATTTATTTGGGAATATGTGAATCATAAGGCTATTTAGCATGCTACAAAGCATCGTAATAATGGAGTACTGGACTGTGGAACAGGTAAAGGGATATCTCTGTATCAAATTTATCAGTCTTAACTTGAAAAAGATATACCAGGTATTGTGTGGTTACATAATACGACCAATTTATAAACAGTTCGTCTACACATAAATGTACAGTAAAATAACAATACAATAAAAGTATGAAATATTTAATAAACAAAGATGTTCAAAGCAACTAACTCTGATTGTTAGTCTTTGTACCATGCTTTCCCCAGTAGAAAAGTCCTAAAGGATTAAAAAAAGAAATACCAATATCTCACCAAGCCATTTACACCACTGAATCGATGAGCTCAGATCCCTACCCATCTCTTGGAATCCATTTTTATAACCCATCAATATAAATAATATCTCAGAGGCATACTTTGAAATGAAAGCAGGAAATCTAGAGCTAAAGTGCTCATAAGGCACAGTTTAATTATGAAAACCATGCACAGAATAACCAGCACAGCGAAAATCCTACTTTCATCCCATTTGAAAGAAATGAAGAGGCTTGAGAAAGGATATTCATGACTGGATTGTTATACTTTCTCAAAATGGAGTTATGTTTCCTCCTAACACTTCCCTTGAGAGCTAAGCGCTATAAAATAAAGACATCAACTGCTTGTCATAAAGGAAGCACAAGTGGCCATGGCTGGTTATGGAACATTAATATCTTGCTCACATCACAAAATATCACTCGAGCCCAATATCCCTACATCCTAGCTTGAGCGGGTTATGTACTTCTTTAACTGACTGCATCATTTAAAAGTGCTTTTAGGTCAGGGGATATTAACAAGGAGAAGCTTTATAATGGAGAGCTAATTGAAAGTCTTCCTTATCAAAGGTAATTAGAACATGAAAACCATTAGGACTAGTTTGTGGGCTGGCAGATAACACACAGAAACAGCTGTTTGTAAGTTAGGAAATAGTATAGTATTATCACTTAAACTATGTTAAAAGGTGACAGGAATACTCTTTGTCTTCCACAGCAGGAGGGAGAGGTAAAAGAGAAACTAGATCTTCAGGGCACTTCGATTTCTAACATGGATTTCGGCATCCCCACTACTAGAGGCTACTCCACATTCTCCCTGCAGACTGGTTTTTGTGGCCAACACAGAAACATCATTCTGCTCACCTGTTTAGGGTAAGCCTGATCTCAGAAAGCTGGAATAGTTCAGGTGACTCGAGGGCCAGCCCTTGTTCACTTAAATGGTCCCCACTGACCTCAGGCAAGGCTGACAATGTCTTCTCCCTGTTTCCTTTCATAGATCACTAAAAAATTCTCTAAACTGAAAATGAGTCAGGCTAAGACTAACGAAAGTGTCTTAAACCTCCTATTCTCTTTTTCTTTTTCTTGTGCAGAACCAAAAGATTAACAGAGCCCAAACTGATTTATGTGCCTCTGCAAAGAGAAGTCAGCTATGGTAGGGAGGAAAGGCAGAAATCGGCAAGAGACCTCAAGATGAATTTAAATCCAATAGAAGCACAGATGTTTGCAAATCACCTGGAATAGCACAGATGCCCCATTAGAAGTGCACGTCTTGCACTTAGGCTGATATCCTCCATTCATTTGGCAGGAGCTGAAGACAGGACCTGGGAATTCTAGACAGGTACCCTCTGCTTCCTCCTCTTGACAGTGGGAGGTAGCAAGAGGGAGCCCAACATTTCTCCATGACACACAAAAGGCAGAAATAACAAGGATGAGGTCAAAATGCCTGCCATAAACTGCTATTGAGGTATTTGTGCACATCCACTTAAAATCACATATAATCCTTCCCAGTTGATGTAGATATGCTTATTTCTTCAATTAAAAAACAAACAAAAAAATTGGACATCCTGTAGAAGTTGCTCCAGGGTTCAAAGCACAGTAGTAAAGCATTAAAATAGATAACAAGCAGCAGAAAGTAAGTTAAAAAACATATAAAAAAATGGGAAGCCATTATAGATGGTTTTCTCCGAGCATAAATGCTGACGAATATACTCTCACACTGCATGAAAGATCAGAAGGTCCTCCAATCAAGACAAGGAAGAACATGTCAGCATCTGGGCTGAAATAAGTGTCTGGACCAGGCATGTAAAATGAAGCAGAGGGCCAGGCAGAGACTCAGCCAGGGTGGGAACAGGAGGATGTTGGGGGACCGTACAAAGACAAATGGGAAGAAAGGCTGCTGGAGTCGTTCTGGGAACTAGAGTTGGCAGAAGAAAAGTAATTAGACTGAGGTCATCTCTGAAGAATCACGAAACAGGTAAGCAAAATGGCAGCTGGGCCATGGCCATGTAAGGGCTGGGATTGTTCCCCAGGGGCACTGAGAAACGCCAACAAGAGATTCAATGCCAATGGCTGCCTTTTAACAAGACAGCCCGAAGATCCCCTTGACAGTTTTATCTCATGTAGAGCAGTCCTGCTGTAAGTAAGTAACCTGGGCTAACAGAAAGGTAAAATTCTGGATTGGAGAGAGATGGGGGTAGAGTTTCTTTATTTCTTTAGAACAGAAATGCTCAAAGTTGAATTCATGTTGGGGGTGGGGTAGGGCAGGCAGCATGCCCCTTCCAGGTGAGCCAAGGGCTTTTCATGCAAACCTAATGAGAGCTGAAATCCTTGTCACAGATTATTAATCAGGGTCACAATAACTACCACCGACTCCCCACCCCTGGTCTAATACACATTAAGCTAGTCAGGGCTTTGGCTGAGTAGGCAGTGAGGGACTTATGACAATACTAGCTGAGGTCAATCAATTGGGTATTGGGCTTCTGGATCTACTCTTTGAGACGTAGCCTCCCATTCAATATTAGAAGTTCTGTTATGAAAGCTGAGATTCCATTCTGGTGTGGATCCCTCCAAATACTATGTTTTCCAAGGATCTAGAAAAGGAGGGCACAGATTCCCTGGGATGTATGATGCAGAGTCTGGAGAAGCAGTTTCATCCTGCAAACATTTATAAGGCACTGAACTTGGGGATACAAAGATGAATAATTTATATGCATGATGAGCTCCTTGAGGATAGGGCCTCAGAACCCTTAACAACTGCCAACCTGATTGGTAAGTACTATGACCAGAATTATGTAACGAGTATATAGTGAGGCCTCAAAGGAAAGAAGGATCACTTCCACCAACTGTAGCTTAGTCTTCAAGGATAAGTAGGATAGCAGAGTGAATGTTATGAGATACAATAAACAATCTTGATGAAGAGAGAAGCTCAGAAAATGTCCCCTTAGTATTTTAGCGCCCCATACAAAGGGGAGCATTGGATTGTTAATCAAACACCTCTAGATCTATTGTTTTGGTTTAAGCTTTAGCATACAGAAGGAAGAGGACTGGTAACAAGTATGCTCTGTTTACACTTATGAGATGGGAGAAGGGGCCAGGGCTGGGAGCTGACTTCACTAAAACCCTAGGACACGTGGGAGGGGGAATCTGGCAATGGGGACTTACTGAACACAGCCTTGGTCCTGGGAAGAAGCTTGTTTCCTTGATGGCGTATGTCACTGAGGTTCCATGCAAAGCAGGACAGAAACAAAGGCCCTAAGTAAAAAACAGTCTGTGGAATCTGGAGGAGGCAGAATAAGGTCTGACTTGAGTGTGGATGGCCTCCGTGGCTGTGAGAACTTTCTGACAGGATGGGGAGTGCTGGGCCAGAACCCAGGTTGAGGGAGTGAGGCACTGACATTAGGCACAAAATTTAAGGAAGCACCGAAAAACCCTGTCATCAAGATAAACCTCACTCGCCTCACTTGGGGAGTGAACCCCCTGGAAATCTGACAGGGAAGATGGAGCAGTAAGTCAGAGAAGCAGGCAGCTCAGTTATGACATTCAATGTGGTAAAAAGGCCTAAGGTCTCTAGGCCTTGGCACAGGGTGAAAAGCACCTTCCTTGCAGACTGATAGAGATTTATGTGATGGTGTCCAGACCCACAGCCATCAGAATTTGGAGTTTCAAATCCACTGGAGAGGACAGCGGCAGGGCATCCTGGCCTAGGTGCCAACAGAGGGACTGAGCACTCCCAACCAAGGCTTATAAGCAGAACACTGAAGGAGTCCATTAGACAAGGAAGAATATTCCCTGAGGATGTGCCAGTAGGTTAAGAATGATCAGGAAGAGGCACTAACTGCAAACAACAATGGTACTGAAAGGTCCACAGAAGAGACTTTCCCTTTTAGCAAATAAGGCTGGATAAAATACAAGCTTTTCAACATTCCAGAGAGAAAAATGATCAGACAGACCTAATCATCATTTCCAAGCCATCAAAAGGAAACCATGACATGGAAGGGCATGGCCAATGTATCAACTTGCAAGAAGCTAAACATTACAGAAGTTGTGGTACCTCTAGGTGGGCTTAAACCAGGTGCTGGTGACAGCCTCACAAAAGGCAGATATCATCCCTGAATATTCATAACAAAAACCACAACAGCCCTGAAAATTCCATAAATGACCAAATAATTTTGGTTATATGATTTGATTTTCAAAACCACAGAGAAAAAGTGGGGAGGTGTAGGCGGTGAGAGGGTAAAGGAGAAGTATGTCAGAGAACATGAAACATTTCATGCTACTGACTTCTTCATCAGTAGTTCCCAGGTCTCATTTATTTCTTGGTCAGAAAACTAGTGGCTAACGACAAGGGACTTAGTGACGGAGTGGTAACTTGACTTAGATGGAGATACGTTACCAAGTCTGTGACTATTATGGAATATCCTAAGTTGCCCTTTGCTTATAAAACAAGGAGGATATGGAAATGGCCCTCGATCTAAGAGCCTGAGCTATTGATGGCTCCTTTCTAGAGTGTAGGGACACCATGATGGCCTACTAATTCACAGGTTTTATTCAACCCTGTGAAGGTGTGTAAGATCTAAAGTTTAAGAAGAAAAGAGAAAAGAGAAGCAAAAACAGTATGGAGGAAGGTAAGGACTGTTAAAACTCACTACCAAAACCTAAAGCAAGACTAAGGGCAGGAAAGTGGAAAGATCTTCACCCAACCACACACTAACACATTCAGGAAGCACTCCACAGGACAGGCTCCCTGACCCTTCGTCCAGCCCTGACACTGACTCTCACTGGGCACATGCCAGTTGCTAAAGCAGCTCACTGCATCAATGCAGAGAGTGGGCAATTACTAATGAAAGAGGCTGGGGCAGAAAGAAGCAATGCTTGACCAGTCTTTAATTCCTCTAAAATGTTTTATCATGGCTTTCGCCCCTACAATGCCCTATGCGTGACTAAATCCAGTCACTAGAGTCACTAAAATCATTCATGTGACATCTGGACCTCAGTTTGTACAAGACCTCCAAGCAATCAATGACAAAAGAAAGAAAAAGATACTACAACCGTAGGTTTATCAAAGTCTCAATTTTCTTCTAATTTAGGTCGTTACTAATGAACATAACTGATCAAAACAATATCAGTAATTATTTATCAGATTGTTAATCTTCTTAACATGGAAGGCAGTCAATCAATGGAAAAAATAAATAGAAACAACACAGTGGAAGTATTTGTGATTTGAATTATTCCCTATAGCCCTTTCCAGAACCTGACATGACAACAAAAAATCTGAAAATAATGACTTCTAGGTGCTAACAGAAATGGAAACGATCTGAATACAAAATCTGGAGAATACAACAAGTAGTTCATAAATCTGGCTTATTTCTCATATACTAAATATAAT
>NW_011888805.1:9040436-9042865 GCF_000151845.1 Pteropus vampyrus
TGAGGTTTACCATCAATTCTATACTTTTTTCTTTTACTTTTATAGATATAAGCAGTAAGAAACCTTGTTTATGTCAATAAGAGAATGCAGGGAACTTAACCGAAAAATATTTTTGTTGATTATCTTATAACCAGATTAAGTTCTCCTTCAATTTTGCTGAAAGCAAGGAAGTAAAAACTAACTTGCAAAAGCAATTTGGAAGCAAATAGGTTTTAAGTAAGGATATTTATAGAAATTGGGGCCCAGGAAATCGTGTCCCTTAAACTATCCACGCCTTTGTCTCTCTTGAAGAGTCTTCACATTCTCCTGTGTGCCTGGACAGTCCAGCTGGCACTGCCCTCCTCTAGGAAAGAATGTGGCTGCCAGACATTCTGTACATTTAGAAGCGTTATGCACATAAAAGTACTCTCGATTTGATTAACACATGAATTCCCTTACGATATATCAGCCTGTAGTGGATACTACATGAGAAGTAATAAATTTTTTTAAAAGACAGAAACATAATTCTTGTTCAATCTACTTGAAAAGAGAAAATACATAATAAATCATAGTGCCCTGACAGTATAGAAATTATACTCAACAAAAGACTGTTAATTCAATATTTTTAATACTCTCAAAGAAAATGTGGAAACAATCCAAATGTCTAATAATAAGAAAGCTACGACACAAATTATGTTGCAGCAGCCATATAACGAAGAATTTGAAATATTTTTATTTGGAGAACATATATTGAAATTAGAAAATGTTCTTCATGCAGTGTTGACTAAAAAAACAAGCAGGAAACAAACTTTGTGAATAAAATTTCACTTTGTAAATAAAATAAAATCTGTGTGTGAAAAAAAGCCTGTTAAGAAAATCTGTTAAACTGGTTTCAGTGGTTTTCCTTAGCTGGTGTAATTATGAACTACTTATTTGTTCTTTCTAAATTTTCCACAAAGGTCACATATTTCTCTCATGCCAAGGGGGAATAATACAAGGATGGGGAAAGTGAGAAAGGTGAGGAAATAGGTTCACTGTCTCAGGGCTGCTGCATGTGGCTGCAGAGTGTGTAAGATGGTGTCCAGCCAAGGGGCCAGTGAGAGCTTGGATCCACCCCACATTACGTGGGGCTGCACCCCTCCCCCAGAGGGGGCACCATTTCCTAATCCACAGAAGAAACTGTCCATTGTCCACATCCCCACTTAGGTTATAGCCATTTCTCTTCTTGACCATTATCCCTTCACCCCTGACTTCCACAGTGGTTCCTTTGGCTCACTGACTTCACTCGCTCCAGAGACAGGTGGAAATCAAAGCAATCAGGTGCCCATCATGCCAAGCTCATAAAATACCCGCAGGTCATGAATGCAAAAGAGCCGTCGGTCAGCAAGTATCCTGCTAAAAACCAACAAGGCTACCCAGGCTCGCAGGAAAATAGAGCAGGCAGTTTCTACTTCTGCATTACACGACTCCATCTTCCTTACCTCAGCACGTGTGGAGGGATCTTGGCAATGGTGTCAACACCACCCAGGGTTTCTGCCAAAGGAAAATTACATAATTAAAAATAAATATGTACAAAATGAGAATCTGCTTTGCACTTCACTGTTAGTTTCTTTTTCCCCCAGAAATTTTGATAATTATAAAGTAGTCGAGTCTCAATTCTCTGCATGCAAATCATTCATACTTAAAAATTCTTCTCCCTTGATAGCCCAGAGACTTCCCCAGGGAAGGTTAAAAATTAAGACCTATTTCCTCATAGAGATACAGACTAAATAGTTACATTCCTAACCTGAACCAGAATGCCGATTTAGCCAAAACTGACTAAAACACTATATCTTTGGAATAAAAAATAGAGAAAGTTATTTCCTTGAAACTACAGTTTCAATACTTTAAACAATAACTTACATGTGAGAGACTCTGAAGTTCACAAAGCACTTTAGGCAACATCTCATGATTCTGGCACACATTTACGACGTGGTAGATAAAACTTTTTCAAAACGCACTATAGTTATGGATACTGATTGGGAGGCTCACTCCCCAAATCTCATTAAGTCAACCTGGATGTTCAAAACTTTACCACTGCTGTGGATTACTCACACTACTGCCGCCTCCAATTGTAGAGATAATGAAAAGGTCACGATTCTCTTTCAAGAAAAACCCAAAACAAAAAAACTGTTCTATTTCGGTAGCTCCGACTTGTGTCTAGTTTTTCAGCTCAAATTGTGTTGACTCTGGCTTAGTTACAAAGTCCTGTCAATGTGAGCCATTTTCATTAGGGAAGGAGAAAAATCTCTCCATGCTCTAAGACAGCAGAGGAAACAGAGGACCCTAAATGTATCTGAGACTCTGGAGTAACAACAGGTCAAAACATGGTGACAGGATCTGGCCTGTTGTGGCCAATGACACAAAACAATGGTGTAAGCAAGGCAATCCGCAAAATAGAAAGATGGGAT
>NW_011888805.1:9042915-9045693 GCF_000151845.1 Pteropus vampyrus
GAGAATGTTGGACAGACCTCACCGCATATCTGGAATACAATAACGCACATTCCTTTGTATACAAGGAAGACATCATCAGCTCTTCATCGCAGAATAAGAATTCTGAATTATATTTCTAAAATGGCGAAGATATGTAAAGACACCTACACATATTCATCCACAGTTCCTCATCTAGCATCTTTGCCACCAATTTTGTGACTATTCCCTATGGATGAATCAAGATGGCTCTCTGTCTTTGAGATAAATCTCAAGGCCATGGATGAAAGTTAAGCTAAATGGCTAAACACATGTCCTTAGGCCCATGAACACTGTATTTTTTCCAAGTCGTCTGGCCACACACACGCCAAGAGCTGGAAAATATCAGTTGCCGTTTGATGAATATTCCCAACCCGTGGACCAGGAGCTTCTACTGAAGGCAGACCAGGAGCCTCGCACTGAAGGCAGACCTTTTATCACAGACCCAGAATCACAGACAGCCTCGACGTAGGTTCGACAACCCTGTGGACTAGAAAACAATCTACAGAGCAGTGTCATCATACAGCCACTAAGAAAATTTTAAAGTTCTGTTTTTCACACATTTTAAATTGATGTTTAAATTTTTCATGATAATTAATTAATTGCAAAGGCAACAATTTTGTCATATTGGAATTATTAAAAATTTAATTAAAACATTGCTCACTTAAATGTATCTAATGAAATCTAAATACCTCACCAACTTGAAAATTACCTTCATCCATCAAAAAATATAAGAAGAAACTCTCTTTTAACAGTAAAAATAAAGGCTGCACTGTTCTCTTTTCTCCTTGAACTTGTATTCCCATTCTACTTCCTCATGGAATTTTTCTCTCCATATTATATGTTTTAATGCTTGAGAAGCTTTTATTAATTCTTCTATTATAGTTCTCTGTAACAATCTGTAAGAAATGATTCTTTAAAATGTTCCTGTAGCCACGAAGCTTAAAATTGTTCAATTTTCTTCTGGTTTGAGCTCTAATTACTAATGTAATTCACATAACTGACCCAAACAATATTAATAATTACTCATAAGAATGTTAATGTAGTTAACACAGAAAGTACAATTTTATTAGAAATGCATTTCTAATGAAATGCGTAGAGTCAGTTTATTGTTCTCCTCAATTAATTTATATACCTATGGATGAATATTCCCTATTCCTATAATAAGATGAGGTTTACCATCAATTCTATACTTTTTTCTTTTACTTTTATAGATATAAGCAGTAAGAAACCTTGTTTATGTCAATAAGAGAATGCAGGGAACTTAACCGAAAAATATTTTTGTTGATTATCTTATAACCAGATTAAGTTCTCCTTCAATTTTGCTGAAAGCAAGGAAGTAAAAACTAACTTGCAAAAGCAATTTGGAAGCAAATAGGTTTTAAGTAAGGATATTTATAGAAATTGGGGCCCAGGAAATCGTGTCCCTTAAACTATCCACGCCTTTGTCTCTCTTGAAGAGTCTTCACATTCTCCTGTGTGCCTGGACAGTCCAGCTGGCACTGCCCTCTTCTAGGAAAGAATGTGGCTGCCAGACATTCTGTACATTTAGAAGCGTTATGCACATAAAAGTACTCTCGATTTGATTAACACATGAATTCCCTTACGATATATCAGCCTGTAGTGGATACTACATGAGAAGTAATAAATTTTTTTAAAAGACAGAAACATAATTCTTGTTCAATCTACTTGAAAAGAGAAAATACATAATAAATCATAGTGCCCTGACAGTATAGAAATTATACTCAACAAAAGACTGTTAATTCAATATTTTTAATACTCTCAAAGAAAATGTGGAAACAATCCAAATGTCTAATAATAAGAAAGCTACGACACAAATTATGTTGCAGCAGCCATATAACGAAGAATTTGAAATATTTTTATTTGGAGAACATATATTGAAATTAGAAAATGTTCTTCATGCAGTGTTGACTAAAAAAACAAGCAGGAAACAAACTTTGTGAATAAAATTTCACTTTGTAAATAAAATAAAATCTGTGTGTGAAAAAAAGCCTGTTAAGAAAATCTGTTAAACTGGTTTCAGTGGTTTTCCTTAGCTGGTGTAATTATGAACTACTTATTTGTTCTTTCTAAATTTTCCACAAAGGTCACATATTTCTCTCATGCCAAGGGGGAATAATACAAGGATGGGGAAAGTGAGAAAGGTGAGGAAATAGGTTCACTGTCTCAGGGCTGCTGCATGTGGCTGCAGAGTGTGTAAGATGGTGTCCAGCCAAGGGGCCAGTGAGAGCTTGGATCCACCCCACATTACGTGGGGCTGCACCCCTCCCCCAGAGGGGGCACCATTTCCTAATCCACAGAAGAAACTGTCCATTGTCCACATCCCCACTTAGGTTATAGCCATTTCTCTTCTTGACCATTATCCCTTCACCCCTGACTTCCACAGTGGTTCCTTTGGCTCACTGACTTCACTCGCTCCAGAGACAGGTGGAAATCAAAGCAATCAGGTGCCCATCATGCCAAGCTCATAAAATACCCGCAGGTCATGAATGCAAAAGAGCCGTCGGTCAGCAAGTATCCTGCTAAAAACCAACAAGGCTACCCAGGCTCGCAGGAAAATAGAGCAGGCAGTTTCTACTTCTGCATTACACGACTCCATCTTCCTTACCTCAGCACGTGTGGAGGGATCTTGGCAATGGTGTCAACACCACCCAGGGTTTCTGCCAAAGGAAAATTACATAATTAAAAATAAATATGTACAAAATGAGAATCTGCTTTGCACTTCACTGTTAGTTTCTTTTT
>NW_011888805.1:9046273-9051225 GCF_000151845.1 Pteropus vampyrus
CAGGTCAAAACATGGTGACAGGATCTGGCCTGTTGTGGCCAATGACACAAAACAATGGTGTAAGCAAGGCAATCCGCAAAATAGAAAGATGGGATCAGTCGGGTCACAAGGCCAAGGGAGGAAGTGAAGGACTGAGATCAGTCCTTAAGATAAGACAGGATTACAAGAAAACAAAGTCCTGAGCTTCAGGGGCAAGGAGCAGATCAAAGGCCACGCATTCAACAGGGCCCAGCAGTCAGCACAGCAGGGCTAGTGTCCAGGGGAACTTGATGCTGCTTCCCAAGGAAAGATTCTGACACTAAACAACCAAATTGTTGTAGCTTTCCTCATCAGACAGAAGGGTTTATATTCAACTCAGGGTATGCAGCTCTACAAATGCTAAGAAAAGAGATAGAAGGGGAAAAGAGAAAGAGAAGTCACAGAGCAGCCATAATGAGCCTAAATCATTCGAGTAGAGATGCTGAGTAAGTAGCTGTATTGGGGTTTGAATGTCTGAGCACAGGTGTGGACTCGTAACATAAATGTGGGCATCACATTCTCAGAAACTGAACTGAAGTTGTGGGTTATAAATGTGTTCAACTCCAGTAGGGATGGGAATAAGAAAAGAGGACTCAGGGCTAACTCTTGAGACATTCAAGCATTTAGGTTATGGAGAGGAGCAGGAGCTGGCAAAGGACACAGAGTAGCTCAAAAGGCTTTATAAAAATTGGCAGGGCGTCAATGAGGCCAAGGTCATAGTGCAAGCTTGGTGTATTCGGAATTGGCCAAAAGCACCTGTAAGGTGGGTGTAAGAACGGTGTACTAGACTGAGGTCTCTGTGTTTATTCTTTAATGAGAGTTGGTTGAATGATGGAGGAAAAAGTCAGATTTCACGAGCTGAAGAGTGAGTAGACAGTGAGGACGTGGACACAGTCACTACAGACACTCTATGAAATCTGGCTGTGAAAATAACAGAAATCTGAAGGCAAAGCGGGTGGGAAGACAGAGGGAAAGATGGTGGTTGGATAGACTGTCCTCCTTCCATTACCTGGTGCTCCAGTCTCTAATTTTCTTTCACCTCTCCTCCATTTTCCAAATCCATTCTACATGAGTCCCATGATATATAACATATACTAAAAGTTTCTAAAATGAAGGCATAGTCCCTTCCAGTGCTAATGTGCTGCCATTCTATTTCATCCTGCCCTTCCCAGCTCACAAGCTTCCAGGACTGCCAGTTCTTGAAGGAGAATGCTAGTCTTTCAGGTTCACCACAGGCTCCACCCCTCCTTTATTCATTGCTATTCCCTAGTCAGACCATTTCCTCACTGACAAAAATAAAATAAATTTCAAAAAAATCTAACAAACCTAGATAGCTCAAGATAGAGGAAAGATACATATATACTCCTTGCTAGTTACTATGCCACTATCAAGAAAACCTATTTTCAGAGAAGTATTTATAACAAAGCAGAAGATAGTGCTAAAGTTAAAATACAAATGACAGTCTGCTATATATGATATCACCCTTTGCAGAAGGGAAATACTCCAAAATGTGATTAGTTATCTCTGAATGGTGAGATTATGGATGATTTTATTTTTTTCTTTATGCTGTTCAAATATTTTTCGGTACTCTAAAATGAACATATATAAGTTTTAGAAATCAAAAAAAAAAAGATGAATATCACTTAAAACTGAAACAAGTCATTAACATGTTGATTTACTTATCGAACATCTACCTCTCATATCATAGGTACAGAAGCCACAAAGAAGCATATGTGACAGTCCTTACATTCAAGAAGCTCACATCTACACTGTTGCCATTCATTGTTTATGCTGACAGGCATCCACTCCCCTGCCTTCTGAAGCAGCACCCTAATTCTGTTTTGAGGAAACCATCCTTCTCTAACTCTGAGATTTCGGTGAGCCTCGTAGCCTAGGCCTAAGCCAGTTAGCCCATTCCATTCCTTAGCTAGAGGACTGGTTCAAGGGTACACACATGACCCATTAGGACAAAGAGAACAAGTGAAACCAAGGGCTGAACAGGAGTGACTGGAGGAAGGAGCCCCACTCTCTTGAGATGATCTTATGAAGGAATAAGTGTGGAGATGACCCCTCTCTCCCACGATGGTCTAAATGGGAGGTAATCCCTTTTTCCTGAGGTGGTGTAGGTGTGCTGGTGCCCCTTTCTCATGAGAGGGTCTAAATGGGATGTATCATGAGCCCACAGCTGTGCAGGGCATGTGAATTACTCCAAAAAGAGCAGAGTAAGGTCCTTGAAACAGTGTCTAATTCCCGAACCAAAGTCGACCCACCGCTAGTCTTTCAAGGGATATTTAGTTAATAGTACTAGTGAGTAAATTCTGTTTTGTTTAAGTCAGCTTGAATTAGTTTCTTTACTTTCTTGAACCCAACATATTCCTCAATTATCTTGCCCCTAGAAGGGTAGCTGTGCACACAACCAACTCTAATCCAAAGTAGCAGATGCTCTAGGAAAGTCATGAGGGCAGGCCTCTGAACCCGGAGAACCAGCTGATTCAATGGGCAGCTCAGGGCATGGACGCCTCCTGTGTGACCTGGGTCTGGACAGGGAATTGCTAGCAGGAACAAATGCAGAGAAGTGTGCAGTGCACAGCATGTTCCAGAAAGTGCTGTGGCTTCCTGTAGACTGTTGAACCCTTAGTGAGAGGAGCGGTAAGAAAGAAGGCTGAGGCTAGATTCTGACGGAGGTGCTAAGGAATTTACACTTGAATCTGTAAAGAAATTATGGGGGTCAAGGAGTGAAAAGTGTTTTATAGTAAAAAAATAAAAATAAAAAAAATCACGGAACAGTGGAACATGGACTGGAGTAGGAAAGAACCAGAAACCATATCCCCATGCCTTTGTTTATGCCATTCTCTTCCTCACACATGGTCTTCTAACACTTTCTACAGGAAGGAAGTATTTTATTTATCTTTATAGCGCACTGCTCAGGACAGGGGAAGTCTTAATAAATGTCTGCTAAATAAATAAGTGAAGAAAAGAAGGCACCCACAGCTCATCCATTCTTCAAGTCAAACCTACTTCAAAAGTCCCACCAGCTCACCCCAGTTCCCCCCAAAGCCCCGGACCCCACATTCATCCCCTCTTCTTTGATCTTGTTTTCCTGGTTTATTCATTCCATTTACACTGTTAATAACTATTTAATTCACTTACATCTCCTCCTGCGAACCAGAGAAAGGAATTGCATCTACTCTTACTGTCAAGCTGGACTCTAGGCTCTAGATTTACCTGCCCCAACTCTGGGCTTCAAGGACCTAAACTTGGCCAACATTGCAGTTTAATGTAAAATGCTGAATATCAAAATTCAAAGATTAAAAACACTAGATTATTTTTCTCCTCCCTTTTTATTTAAATCTGCTTAAATTACAGCAAAATAATAATGAATACAAGAAATGGCATGTTTAGAGCATAGTCGGGCCCTGCTTTATGTTGTTACCCTGCCATCTGTGACCTTTCATTAGAGGTATTTGGGAATCTAACTCTGAATCACTCTGCTGAACGACAATGGCAATGCAAAAACAGTACTGTAGCTTTAAGAGCCTTGCTGCTCACTCATTTATCTGGTTCATTTTTCTTTAACAGTAAACAAATGGTCAAGTCTGGTTCTGCCTACAAGATAAACTTCCTAGACAATATTCTAGAAAACTTTGTGATGGTATGCAGATGTAAAAAAAAAATTATGTTCCTATGATTGTCTGTATACACACACCCAAACATACGAGAATTCAAGATTTTCTAAATATTGAAGAGTCACCTAAAACACCATAAGAATTTTATATTTAGTGGGAAACCTGCTAATGGGCACTTTTCTATCTCTTTTCAGGCAGTACCACAGTATAATGTCATGACAAACACTGATTGCTCTTTGGTTGAGAGAAAGATTTCAATTTTATGTGTTTATCGAGTGGCAACTGAGGAATCACATGCAGGCTTGGACAAAGCCAGGGGCCCACAGAGCTGCCCTGGTTTCTCCTGGTCCTTTCCTTTTTAAAAAGCATCAGTCTCACCCAAAGTATGCTCCTGATCTCTTTCCCATTCCCATCCAGACAGTCTTGATTGCCCAAATTCTTGTCTCATGGCAATGTCTTTCCATTTTCTCCCAGGTTGAGTTCTACAACCTGAGTCTGATGGGAAACACAAATATGCTACCTGGAACTTATTTCAGTGCACGGCTCACAAACCTCAAATCCCACCTGTCTGAAGGGCAGACAACAGAATTGCAGCGGTAACACAATCCCTCCCGTCTTTTATTTTTCATAGAAAATAACCATGAAAGGTGATATTTAAACTGGCCTCTATCAGGAAAATCAAATTCAATAAGCCATTTCTTCCTGCTTACACTCGCCAATGTTTTCAGAAAGAGGCTGATGGTCCAACTTCCCTCTTCCCCACAGGGGTTTCAGAATCAGGGCCCTGGATTCGCACCGGCTCACTGTCTCACTAGGAGATGGGTGACCATCATCCACTGTGCTGAGGATCTGGAGGAGGGGTCAGCCGGGCGGGGAGGACAGCGATTCCCAGCTAAGGTTTAGGAGAAGATAAACAGACCAGAGGGAAGGGGTAAGGATGTCAACGCCCGAACCAAGATTCTCAATTCTCATATCGCACATCAATTCACAGAGGCAACTCTCTCGATTGCGCGAAATGCATCCCTAACAGATGCTCAGTGAAAGCCCTCTACGCAGGGGGGCCGTTTCGGCCCCAGCCTGCACTGACCTCCGGCGGCGGCGAGCAGGGGCGCGGGCGCCCCACCGGCCGGCAGGTGCCTGGAGCCCCACTCCTCGCTGGGTGCGCTTACCCAGGGCCCAGGTGCAGCTCTCTTTGATGGCTTTGTACTTGCTCCCGGACGCTTCCTTCTGCAGCTTCCTCAGGATCTCTTCCATCTTGACCTTCGCAGGGGCCCAGCCGCCAACCACGAAAGAAGCGCGCGAGGCCGG
>NW_011888805.1:9052402-9068408 GCF_000151845.1 Pteropus vampyrus
CCGCCGCCCTGGCAGGCCGTGGCGCACCGAGGCTTTGCGGAAAGGTGGAGGCGGATGTCCTGAGTTGGCTCGCGGGCCCGAAGGAGTGTCGGATCCGCGGCGGGCAGCCGGCAGGGAGAGGCCTCGCAGCTGTCCACCCCGCGCCACCCCCTGCGCCAAGCCGGAGAAGTTAGGGCGGCCCAGCCCGGGTCGCAGAAGCCCCTGTGCAGTGTGGCGTTGCGCGGGCTGCATCCCCTTGTCCATGCGTTCACTGTTTAGTGAACTGCTCCTCTGGGCAGCTGTCGGTGACAGGCTCGGGTGCTACCTGTGAATAAATTATGACTGCCCAAAATGTGTGCAGCACTGTGTGTGTGTGTGTGTGCGCGTGTGGGTTAATATCCCCATTATACACACGAGAAAACTAAACCCAGAGAGGCTGTTACTCCCCAAACCAACAAGAGTTGGACTCGAAACACATTCTTGAATTTCAAACCGTTAAAAAAAAACCAACACAAACTCTCCCCTTCTTTTCCTTCCCCTTACTGTACTCTTGTGCTGGGTTGTTTTCCTTTGGGAGGAAGGGGGGTGTAGGGGAGGTGGCACACAAGGGCCCAGGAAGCAGAGGACTGTCTGACTTGGATGGGGGCGAGAGAGGGTGACCAGGCACAGCTTCCCTGTGAAGAACCCTTAGGCTGATCTTGGGAGGCAGACGTGGGTGGCGGGGTGGGGAAGGCACTGTAAGCCAGGGCCTCAAGTCTGAGAGGGAGAACCCTGTGTTTCAGTAACTTGGAGCTGTTCACTGATGGAGGCCCTAGAATGATTGTGGGAGGAAAGAGGGAAAAGAAAGCAGGAATCTCATCGGAAATCTCATTTTTTCCCCCCTGTTGTGAAAACTGTGATTGGAAGCTAAGAAATGATTTGAAGCACATTCGTTTTTCTTTAGAAATGTTAACTGTAGCGGTGGTGAGGAAGATAAAATTGCCGACCGCTAGACTGGCAGCTGGGAGAACAGTTAGGACGTTCTGTAGTAACCTAGAAATAAGTTATGCCAGTGGCGGGTGGAAAGGAAAAGAGGAAAATATAGCAAGAGATATTTAGTGAGTAGAAGCAGTAGGATTTACTGACTGATTGGAGGTAGCATATTGGACGACTTCCAGGTCTCTTGTTTGGGAAAATGGGAGGATGGTGGCCCAGCTAAAAGTTAAAGAAGAAAAGGAGAGAAGGATTTGGAATCTAGGGAGTATATGAGTTCAGCTTTGAACATATTTAGGTTGAAATGATAATGAGATACCTATAGGGTGTTTTACTTATGGGCAGGATCTCAGAACAGGGCTCTGTGATACAAATGAGGATTTGAAAGCCATCAAATATTGACAATCGTTGATGCCTAGAGTTTGGCAAAGGTTGCTGGGAAGCAGTGGAAAGAGCAGGATGCTAGGAAGGAAGTTGAGGACCTCTTACAGGTAGAGGAAGAGGTAGAGGAAGCTGAGTAGGAGCAATCAGACAGTGTGGATGGGCAGCCAGGAAAGGGAATGTCACAGGAGGGTGTCCAACAAATTGGGGGCGGGGTGAGGGGGAGAGTTCTGACTGCTCCTTAAGCCTCCTTGGTACTGAGAGGACAAAACTTGCAAAATCCCATCATTTGAAAAAAGGTTTCCAGGGCTGCCAAAAAAAAAAATGAGTTCAAAAACATTGCAGTAGATAATATTATGTTAGAATACATTGTTAGCTACTTGGAAATATATATATATTTCACAATTTTATACCATATAGAAAAATAAATTACAAATATATTAAGGAGTTAAATTTAATAACTGAATCTAAAAGGTTTAGGAGAAAATGTAAGTGAATATGCTTATCATAATGCATTAAGATTATTTCTATCAAAGCAGCTAAGGCAGAAACTGAAAAAGGAAATGTAAATAGATTTGACTACTTAAATATGTCAAACCTTTATGTCAAAGTTTGATAAAAAAAAAAATTAAAAAGCCAATGACATTCAGGGATGGAATGAAAGAGGAAAGAAAGTAAATCTCCTTTTAATTTTGTGTATATTTTTAACCCTTTTTAGGAGTATTTATTATCTGTATAATTAAAAACAAATCTACTAAACTAGAAGAAAATAAAATCAGTTCAGAGATATAAAGTTTGAATAGCTTTGTAAAAAAAACTTTTACAAAGTATTAAAAAACCAGGTGAACACTCTAAAAAAAAGGAGCAATAACTGTGAAGTCATTTTACAGAGGAAGAAATACAAACGACATATAACTTATGAAAAATGTTCAAGCACCTACTAGTCAAAAGAGCACAAACTTTTAAATAAAACGAGATTTTTAAATCAATCAAATTGGCTAAGAGATTTTAAATGCCCTTGCCTAGTAAACAAGGAGCTGGCCAATTGGATTTTCTTATGTCATGAGTACTAGCAGAAGCCTAACTTAGTACTATAGTCCTGGAGAGATTCTGGATGTGTACACGGCATAGATATGGCTCCAACTCAACAATCCCACTTCTAGGAATTCATCCTAAGAAAGCGATTATGGAAGTGGATACAGATTTTCCTACAAGAATTTCAACGTGTCATTCGATTATTAAAATAAATTGAAAGCAAACTAAATAAATGTCCAACAATAGAAAAATAGAAAATAATCCATGATGTATGTGTTCATAAAGCAGTATACTATAGAGCCTTTAAGAATAATGTGAGAGAAGAATATTGAATGACATAAAAAGTGGTTTCTGCTATACGGTTAAATAAGATTATATAAAAAATGTTATGTATTAAATGATTTCAATTTCATTATTTAAATTTTGATATGGATATACATATAAGTTTTAAAATACATACATATGTATAACTGGAAAATAAACATAAAATATGAACAGTGTTTATCTCTGATGGGATCATAGGTGAGTTTATTTTTCCCTTAAACATTTTTACTTTTATAAGTGCCAAGTGTTATTTTTTTAAGGCGGTGGAAAAATGAAATAAAAACAGTAATCAGGCGACAAGATCAATGGCAATAGAACCAACAAAGATAAACACAGAAAAGGATCTAATGGATGTGTGAGAGTTTAGTTAGGAAGCCTTCCCTGGAAGAATAATGAGAGCAGAGCCTGGTTGCAGTGGATTAAAAGCTGGTAGAAACACATGTATAAACAACCCACTCAACATGCTGGCTGTGAAAAAAAGTGAGAGTAGAACCATTAAAACACCTTTAAAAGAAAAGTCAATTCACAGTAGAAAATACCCTTTTCATTATCACCCAGTATACACAGATACATGTATAGATAGATTAAAAAACTGAAACAAAACTTTATTCATAAAACAATACTTACTGTTAAATAGTTACTATTAAATATGATTCTATTTATTGTTGCAGGCTCTCTTGAATGTTATTAAATTCATTCCAGGCTGGAGACATGAAGACAATGCTACATGCACAACCCAGGTGCTTTGTGTTGTCATATCTATTTCTTTCCACTGTTTTTAGATATGCTGGTTAAAAATTCTAGTTCATACAAAAGGGAGCTGTGGATGCTATGAATAACAATATACTTAGCAACTGAAATTGCAAATTTCAGCAAATTCTTCTTTATTCTTAATCTAAAGTGGTTATAAATTTATCATTCTTCAATGCATTTTAATAACAAAGCCTTAGTAATTAGTTTTTTTCTTTGGACACCAACTTAATTCATATGTATATCTAGGATTTTGAAAAACAAACGGATCTTTTATCCAAATGCTTTTCCTTGATATTTCAAACTTCTTTTTTGGAAATGTTTGAAGTTTAAGACAAACTTGTAATACCATTAATATTTTTAATTTTATTCTATTCTAAGTGTCTTCATTAAGAATGTTCTCTTACCATGCTGCGAAATGTTGAGGACATATAGTAACCATGGTGACCACTTAAAATGTATTTTGTAACTGCTGAATATATTCAACATCTTGAAATGTAGTGTTACTCTTTGCCTGTAGATCCAAATTCAGTTAAAGATGTAAAAAAAATGAACTGTATATGCCAATTCTGTTGCTAGAATATCATCTCCAAAATGTTAGCTAAATCAGATTGCTTTTAAACAGAAAAATGTGAATCTCATTCTTGAGTTCATAAGGCTTGTTAATATTTTCCTCATAACAACCAATAACTCCAGTATGACATAATATATACATGTATTAGATATTGAAAAGGCTAAGCTGCTTCAGCAAAGACTCGACAATACAGAAAGAACTATGTAGAACACAGACTTTTATTTCTCACTTAAATTAAGTCCCGAGTCAGTGGTCTGTGTTGGTTCAAGGACCACTTAGCTTACATTGTACTGCTCCAGCATCCCTTAGGGAGCTGTTCTCATTTGCATAATCAAAGATGGGTCCAAGACAGGCTATTTTCTAGCTCAAAGGAAGAGGAAGAGAGTAGATGAGCCCAGGTCTCAGATGTAAAAGTCACACAAATCCCTCCTATTATTCCATTGGTGAAGACAGTTGCAGAAATACATATGGGGCAATATAGTCCATCTGGGTCCTCAGGGACCCGCCACAGATCTGTTCCTGAGTCAGAGGGAAGAGGATTTGGTAGCCACAGCTCCAATTTCTGAACAAAAAAGTAAAGTTTATCTTAATGAAATTAAACAACTATTGTACTTTTCAAGTTCAAGAGATTCAGTAGAATTCTCAGGATGTTGACAATGTATGAAACCGTGATTCCAAATAGTATTGTACATGACAGTTGCTAATATTTTAAATTACTCTGCTATGTTTCCTGGTCATATTTACTTCTGAATCACTTGAATTCCATTACAATTCACCAGTTTAAATTATATTTTTTAAATAATGTATTTTTCCAATTCTATTAAGTTACTTAAATCAGTTATGTGTCAGGTTAAATTTAAAAACACAATAATTGTTTATAAAAATTGTTTTATTATATATATTTGGCATAAACTGAAAGTGTTAGTAACTTATGAATAAATACTATAAATATTAGTGCTCTCATTAAGAGGAATCATACAACCTGTGTCTGCTCCTATCTGCCTAAAAACTATTTATTCTATTCTGTATCTTCTGTAGGACAAAATTTGTTAAGAGAATGTGTTATCGCTTAAAAGTACAGTTGTAAATTTCTCAGTTGATTTTTCATCAGGAATTATATTCACCATATCCATGTATGCCAAGAACAGTTTTTTCAGCAACTATGTGAATAATTTTCTCTTTTGCCACATATATTCAGCTAAATATGACAGTATTATTTTCTCATGAATGTATATGAAATAGTATTGACAAGTTTATGGCTCTTCTTTTTCTTTCCTTGAAAATATTTGAAGGCCTTATTAACAAGTTTGTCTTGCTGTATTTACAAGCATTTTTTTCATAAGATTTTAAGTTTTCATTTACAAGACTATCATTGAAAATAATACATTTTAGAAAGACTTGAATTTTTTTGAAAAGTAGCTCAAATTTTAAAATTTATTGATTAGAAGAAAAAATTTTCCCAATGTTGTCATTATTTACAGTTCCAGATCTAGTAGTTCAACCAGAACATGCTTCTGTGTCGATGTGCTGATGCGTTTTTCACATCATCATTCTTATTTCTTCTAATGAGTGAATAAATTAATTTAAGAATAATGTACAGAAGATTAATTAAAATATACAATTATTGTAAAGTCAAAAGATGCCTAACGGTTATGCCTGATTCAAAAATACATTGAAAGTTATTACCTTATAATCAAAACTTGATGAGAGGTCTTGCTGCCATTGCGATAACATTCTTCTAAACTTCACTTCATAATTAACTATAAGTTATGTTGGCACAAATGAAACTGTAAAACATTAATTCTCCTGATACAACTATGATCAAATCCTGAAAATCAAAGGAGACATCTGTAAACAAAAGAGTGAGGTTGGCTGGCTTCCAGCCCAAGCATATAGTCATTCCATCCCCTCCACCAGCTGTCCCTCTACTCAGTTGTTCCCAGTATTTGCTACAATATGGACAGCTCGGATTTAGAATACATGCGTTGCATTCTGATATTGTAGGTTCCACACTACTTCCTTTACAAAAAAGAGTATAATCTGGTGAAACAGACTCATTGGTTTCACGACCCACAAATGGGTAGAGACCTGAAATTTAAAAAACACCAGACCAGCAGGAGATTTGAAATTAAAGAGCCTATATTTGGGAAGTATGTTTACACAGTGAAAGAAAGAAGACATAAACGCAGAAGTTGAAGAGGTTGGAGGCAGCCAGATAAAGTCAGTGACCCTATCTGGGGGAATGAAGGCCAATCTACAGATAAGGAGGAGAAGATAGAAGGCTGTGTTTTGATAGTGTTCAATTTGTTGATGTGGGGAGAGGAATTTGTGGGAACTACATCTAGTGGCTTCTGTTTTCCTTGTGAAACAGAAGGACATTAAATGCGTGAAAGAAAAGAGGATAGATAGAGGACTGACTGAAAGTTTGGAAATGGGGAAGAGAGGTGAGTAAAGGATGTGTAAAAGGCTTCCTTGAAGTGTTTAGGGTCCAAGCAGTTCCCCGTTTACAAATATTTAGGAAGCAGCTACAATCCAGAAAAATTTCCAAATCTGGAAATATCGAGTGAATTTGCTATTAAATTGACCCTTGAACAATGCAAGGGTCAGGGGTACCGACCCCCTCACAGTCGAAAATTCTTTATAGCTTTCGAACCCCCAAAAGCTTAAGTTGACACTCGGTATTCATAGTGGATTGGTTCCAGGACCTGCCTCAGATACCAAAATTCGCAGATACGTAAGTCTCTACATAAAATGGCATAGATCAAGGCATACAGTCGGCCCTCCACATCCATGGACTCCCAACTGCAGATTAAAAACACTATGAATGTTTACTGAAAGAAACTTATGTATATGGGAACCCGTGCAGTTCAAACTGGTGTTGTTCAACGGTCGACTGTATTTAAGATCCTGACCACCCAGGTTGATGATGCTACATCCATATTTCCTGCTCAAATCTCCCTTTCAAGCTTATTTTATCTGATGTTCAAATCACTAATCTTTTTGCCTAATTCCCAGTACACTAAAGAAACTTGTTTGCAATATTAAGTCTAATCCGAATGTGCATGAGTATAATCTAAAAGTAAAATACATGTATTTTTGAATGAAATTCAATTTTGCATTAAACTCAACCTAGGAAAATAATATTCAATTTGAAGATGGTTTATAAATCATTTGCGATCTTGAGCATTTAAAAAAGTAAATGATTATTTTAATATCTTTCAAGTAATTTGTATAAAATATAGTATACCCTTATTTAAAGAATAATTTTAAATACCCCAAAATAGATAATATTTATAATTGCTAACATTGAAAAATGATTATTTTATTCACAAAACAATTCTCTATTTTAGAAATAATTAATATATACTTAAATATGATACAATTGGATTTTTGCTTCTGACTCTGATACAGCAGCTTATAGTAGGACAACCTTACTATTGAAAACAATTCTAAAACTGGAATTAAAAAGTTAAAAGCAATTGTTTGAAGGCATCAGAAACAACCAGGGCGGCCAGGACCCAAAGGGCCAAGATTCTGGAGAAAAGAAGAATGCACAGAAGTAAACTGAGTGTTCTCTGCTAGTTTTCCCTCAGAGCGTTTGCCAGTTCACATCATAGTGCATAGAGGCCAAGTCAAAAATGGTGGCCTACAGATGTCAGAGTTGTCAAGGTTTGGGAAGACAAAAATGAGAATTCAGTTATTAAGGCAATTATAACCTGAGGAACAAAGGTGCCAGGGGAAAGGGAATCACAGAGTAAAGGCTACATAAATGATATATAACATTATAAACAATAAACAATCCCCAAAGGCTCGACACTTGCTGGTTAATAAAGTTAATGAACAGCCTTTCTCATAACAGTGATATATCTGGATGTGTAGATGTTTGTATATATGAGCATATATTGGCATACTTTTAATGTAAACCAGGTAACATTATACATGCTCTTATACCTTCTGCTTCTTTTCACTCTATGGTTTGTCACAGACAAGTTTTCCTTTTTAATGACTGCTAATTATTATGTTGTGTGACCCTAGCAAACTTTATTCAATCCACACTGTTGGTTCCAGGTTTTACTATTGTAACAAAGATTTCAATGAACATTTCTGTAGTTATTATATTACTTCCCCATTAGAATATATTCCTAGACTAAACTCCTAGAATTGGAAGTGCTGAGTCAAAAAGCATACGTAGTTAAAGAGTTTGACAAGGTATTGCCAGACTATCCTCAAGGAACATGGATGTTTGCTTCCACCAATCGTACACATGAGAATCTATATTCCCGCCTTTAGCATCAAATGTGTTGAAGATCTTTTCTCTCTTTGCCAACTTATCAAGTGAAAAATTATATTTAATTCGTGCTTTAGTTTATAACAAAAACTGAAAGATAAAGTTGCATATTCTTATTTCCATTGTTTCAGCTCTGCCTGTTCATGTCCTTTGCCCATTTAAAAAATTAGGGTATAATCTCTTTTTATCAATTTGTAAGGGCTGTTTTCATATTAAGGAAGGTCATTTTTGTCATATAGAATGCAAATTTAAGTTTGTAATTTGTTTTTTAACTTAATAGTTAACGACATGGAATTTGAAATTGTTTCTCTGTGTTTATGTGTGAATTTGATGGCAGGATCCTCTTTATTAAGTCTCTTTCTCATTGTTGCTAGCAATAATCCTCTAGAAAACTGTAAAAGGACATGACATTCTTCACAGATGTGAACATAAAGGAGATTGTGTTATATTCATTCGTAACCCAGGCAGAAGAAAACATGGGTCTGCTATAGGTGATGCAGTAGAAACAGAAGTAGGTACATCTTTGGAAGAAGAAGGAAATTACTGAAAATGTGACTTTGAAAAGTCAGCTCTGGGGTTTTATACTAATGATAAATTCTAGTCCTTTAGAATGTTCCGTACTTTAGCCTCATACATTCCCCAAGTATCAACTTCTTGCAACAGGCCATAGAAGCTTCCATCAATGATATATGAAGGGGAGAATCCCTCATTCAGATATTATGTGTGCAGCAAAGGGAGATGTGCTCTTAGAGTTTCAATTTGAAATGAAGAATAAATTCTCCTATAGGCACATTATTACTTATGGCATTTAGGTTGATTAGGTAGGATCTTACTGTAGAAAAGACAAATATACAAACAATTACAGGTAATTTCCATTGTCCAGCATCTGAATATCCTTCCAATTTAGGAGGAATTTCTTAGAAGTTTAGAGGAAGAGCCCTGTCTCATATTATGGAAGCTGAAGTGTGGCATATAATTTTCCTCATCAATACGTTCATTTGAGCTCTGATTCTGAATTAAGCACCAAAGAGAAGGAAGGGACATAGGTCCAAGACACAAATTCTCCTATTACCACTTCTATTCAACAGTGTACTAAAGATCTTAGGCAGCACATTGAAACAAGAGAAAAAGTGTAAGAATTAGGAAAGAAATAAATGAAATAGTCATGATTTATAGATGACATAACGATCTACTTGGAAGACTCAAAAGAATCTACAGATAAATTGTCAGAATTAATAACAGCTTAGCAAGATTCTAGATGTAGTATCAATATGAAAAGATAGTTGCATTTCTACTGACCAGCAAAAACAAACAAAAATTATGTATAAAATAAGTTACATATAAAATAATAGAAAGCATCTAGGAATAAATATAAGAAAATATGCACAGGCCCTTTATACAGAATATTCCAAGTCTTTAATGAAGAATTTTAAGGAGATCCAAGTAAATGAAGAAACATACCTCATTTAAGTGAAAATGAAAGATTGGATAATAAGCAATTCTAGTGAAATTCCCAACAGGCACTTTTATGGAGCATAAAAGGCTGAATATAAAATTAATTTGGCTTTTTCATCATAAATTAATTGCCACGTAATGCATGGGTTTATTTCTGGGCTCTCTATTCTGTTCTATTAACCTATACATCTGTTTTTATGCCAAAACCATTCTAATTATTATAGCTTTGTTATATAACTAGTGTAGTATAGCCAAGAATATACAATGGGGAAAGAATAGTCTCATCAATTAATAATGTTGGGAAAACTGGACAGCCATATGCTAAAGTATGAAACTGGACCACCAACCTACACCATACACAACAATTAGCTCAAAATGGATTAAAGACTTGGATATAAGGCCTGTAACTGTAAAACACCTAGAAGAAAACATAGGCAATAAAATCCTTGATATAGGTCTTGGTGATGATATTTTTAACCTGACACCAAAAGCAAAAGCAACAAAGGCAAAAATAAACAACTGGGACTAAATCAAACTAAAAAACTGTCCAACAAAGGAAACCATCAACAAAATGGAAAGGCAACCTACCGAATGGGAGAAAATATTTGCAAATCATATATCTGTGTAAAGAACTCATACAACTCAATAGCAAAAAAAAAAAAAAAAAAAATTAGATTAAAAAAATGGCAGAATAGTTGAATAGATGTTTTTCCAGAGAAGATTTACAGATGGCACCAGATACAGGAAAATATGCTCAACAGAATTAACTATCAGGGAAATGACTATCAAAACCACAATGAGATGTTCTCTCACAACTGTTAGAATGGCTATTATCAAAAAGACAAGAAAAAACAAGTGTTGGCAAGGATGTAGGTAAAAGAGGACATTCGTGTACTGTTTCTGGGAATGTAAATCGGTGCAGCTCCTGTGGTAAACAGTATAGAGGTTCTTCAAAAAATAGAAAATAGAACTACCTTATGACCTAGCAATTTCACTTCTGGATATTTATCCAAAGAAAATGAAAACACTAACTCAAGAAGATATATGCATCCCTATGTTCATTGTGGCATTATTTATAATAGCCAAGATATGGAAACAACTAAACATCCATTAGTAGATGAATGGATAAAGAAATTATGGTATAGATCTACAATAAAATATTATTCGCCCATAAAAAAGAATGAACAGGAACACCATGTAGTGTAATCTGCAAGGGGGACTTCAGGAACCTCCTTTTAAAATAGTTCTTTTTGCATTACTGTTTCTTACATGCTACACTGGGTTGAAGTGTTCCCACTCTCCATTTGCATACATCGGAACTTCAGAATGTGACCTTATTTGGAAATGGAGTCTTTGCAGAAGTGACTAGTTAAGATGAGTTCACACTGGATTTGGATAGGCCCTAAATCCTATCCATGTCTTTATAAGAAAAAAGAGAGAGAAATCTGGAAACCTAAACACATGCGTACAAACACACACACACACACACACACACACACACACGCACACAGAAGAAGGTCATGTGACAATGGGTGCAGAGATCGGAGCAATGCAGCCACAAGCCAAGGAAAGCCAAGGATTGCCAGCAGCCACCAGACACCAGGAAGAGGCAAAGAAGAATTCTTCCCTAGATCCTTCAGATGGCCTGCCAACAACTTGATTTCAGACTTTCGGGCCCCCAGAACTGTGAGGAAGTAAATTTCTGTTATTTTAAGCCAGATAATTGGTGGTACTTTGTTATGGCAGCCCTAGAAAACAAATACATATACTCAGATAGGAAGGGATACTCATGTGCCTTTGGATGGAAATAATATTCCACTCTCGTGAGAGTTCTCAGTTCTCTTTCTGACTTTCTGACTTTTCTTCTCATTGACTTCTCCCATTCCCAAGTCTCTGGAAAATTTACTGTGCCCGGTTCCCATGAGAGGGTGACCAACTCATCCCTGTTTGCCCAGGACTTGGTTTTAGCACTAAAAGTCATGTGATCTGGGGATCCTTTTAGTCCCAGGCAAACCGGGACATTTGATCACTTGACCTGAAAGGCCTTTCCTTGGGATGGTAGCAGATGGTTCCCACCAGGCAGAAACTCTTCCTAGATGTGCTGTAGGCCCTGAGGGACTGAGGTTAATTCTTACAGGAGGATTCCTATTCCCTCTTCATAAGAATCACATGGAGTTCTTGGGAAATATACACCCAGACCTATTGATAATAACCATATGGTCTGGTTTGTCTAGGACATTTTCTGTTGGACCAGAATACCATTTGGAAGATAAATTTTATATCCCCCTCTCTTGCTACAGAAACATATTCTACAAGCATGGAACCTAGAAAGTTGTGATTTTAATAAGCACCCAGGTGATTATTATTATTATTACCAAAGTTGGTTAATACAGAGTCTGCTATATCAGTATTTGACTTACAAAGGGCAGAGCAATAATTTTTAAAGCAATTTATACTGTTTTTTTTTTCTTTCAGAAACAGTATGAATATCATGAGACTATGGCTTTCATTAGGGCTCACATTCATCGTCCACAGTAAGATTTATACTACTACAGCAGGATTTATTATGATGATGATTATGCAAATCTGCAGAGCGTGTTTATATAGCCTCACATCTTGTTCTCTTTTTTCCTAGCATTTCATCTCAAACCACAAAGTGAATGCAGCTGAAACGATTTATCTCTGTGTGGTCAACCCTACCGTAAGCATCATCCCTTAAATAATTTACTTTCTGTTGTGCCATAATGCTGAAGATGCCATAAAATTTTCAGTGTAGTCATACTCCAGCATCGTATTGGCTTTAGGAAATCTTTAGTCCAGGAAACAAATCGTTCTGTTGTGTATAACCAGTTCACTTTATCATTTGTGCCTGAATCATGAATAATCATGACTAATAATGTCTTCTTAGCAGCATTTTTTAATGAAAAAAAACGGATATGGGGATTTTAAATCATTTTTATGTTATATGTTTGTGAGTTCTTCTCCTGTCATTTATAATTAGCAGGCAGAGCAGATGGCAAAAGCTAAGCATCAGGTAATGTAATCATAACACCCTCCCCCCGAAGCAGAGTTCTATATTGGAAACTTATTACATTTACTGAAGGATTTTTTTACTCCACTGGAATACATTGCAAGAAATTATGACATTAGATAAAAAATTATTTCCACATCAGAAAGTTCAAAAGATTAAGATGCTACTGAGATGTAAGTTAAAGGAATTCATAAATGTTTCAGAAAACATTATAGTAGAATTATTACTATAATTTGAGAAAGTTGAGCTTTGCAATAAAATGAAATTCATTACAAAACCAAAATTATTTTTCAAAACTCTGACATATTTAGATAGAATTATCATGCCAAGTCAAATAATTATGAAATGTAAATATTGCTTGAAGGAATACTGGGAATTTTATGCCAGTAAGGACTTAACTTTTGAAAATTATTTTTCCCTATAAAAATGTTGTTTTGTAATTTCCTTCCAGACTCTCAAGGTATATAAGCGAGAAAAAATTTCTATAAGAAGTGAGGTAAGAGGAACGTATTATAAATACTTATCCCAATGTTCCATTTACTCATTCATTTATTCTTTCAGCAAATATCTATGGAGTGTCTGTGTCAGGCATTGGGCTGGTTTCTGGCTGTGCAGCACTGGAGGACACAGACAAGGTCTTTCTGCCTTCATGGAACCATCTTCTAAGAGAGGAGAGACTCAGTCAACAGCAGTGAGTTAAATAAACAAGGACGTTGCACACTGCACAGTAAAGTTTAGCTTAGCAGGCCCAGATTGTTTGAACCCTGCACATTGCAAAGAAAGTCCTGTCTTTAGGAGGACTGGCCCTTAACCAGCTCCTGGGAGGTAATCATTGAGCCCTTCGGGCATCCTGCCTGATAAGAAAGAGTGTTTTCAGATCCCTGAGGCCCTCAGCTGGGCTGTGTCAGTTTGACCTCTGGAGGGGGTAGGGGAAGGGGTTCTGGGAACTGAGCAGTAGGGCTAGTCACATGGGCACTGAAAGCCTGTGTAACTACCCACAATAAAATCCCTGGACACTAAGGCACTTCCCTGGTCGGCAATACCTCAAACGTGTTGTTACACACATTGTGGCGGTGAGAATTAGGAGTATCTCCGTGTAACTGCACTGGGAGGGGCACCTGGAAGCCTGCCCCCGGTTTCTCCTGGACTTGTCCCTTTGCTTGTTTTGATCTGTGTCTTTTCACTGTTCTAAACCACCACCAGGACTATAATAACTACTTGAGCTCTGTGGCTTCTTCTAGCAAATCATCAGGTCTGAGTGTAGTGTTGGGGACCTGCAACACATAGATCATGTTAGATGAAATGAATAGTGATGTATTAGAGTAACTGAGTGGGGTGTCTAGTTAAGATGGGGAGTGGATTGTGCCGGAAGCATAAGAGTGTGCTGAACATGTGACGAGCTTAGGAAGGTGTGTTCCACTACAAAGCCTTTGGGACAGTGAAGTGCTTGATGTGTTGGAAGGAGGATAAGGAGGCCAGGAAGGAGCGAGAAAAGGCAATGTAGCACCAAATGGGGTTGGCAAATTCAGCGAGGGCCAGGTCTTGAGAGGCATTTAGGCCTCAGAAAGGAAAGTTTAGATTTTATTATAAACCCCAGAATTTCTTTAGTGACATCTCTATGATATTCTTGCCAGTTGGAACTGTTCTTTTCACCCACTGTTATTTATATTTTTTCTGGTTAGTAAGTCAATCTCAAACCATGCCATCGAGGAAACTAACATGTGCTGTTTCATGTGCTGTTCATAAGTTCATGTGCTGTTTCATAAGTTTTTAGATGTTCTGAAAAATTAAGAATTATAAAAAGTACATTTTATCCTTTTTAAACATATAATCTCAAGAGGCAATGGTACTTAATTTTAAAGAGCACTTAGGTAAGTTTTAACAACTTTAAGTTTGGGGGGAAAAGGTTAGGTGTCTCTACTTCTTCCTTCCAGAGGCTACTGGGCTCCTTACATAAAATTCTCTGCCTCCTCCTAAAACTTTTCAGATGGCACATGCTTTGTCTTATAAATACACCCATGTGACCCTATATTCTACCATGTAGTATCTCTTTACAGGAATTATTTCTGTCACCAAAACCATTGACTACTCTCTGTCCCTGCATACAGCTCATGCAGTTCTGTCTGCAGTCACTTCTGTAAGCTTTGCCAGGCCAGGAATCATGTCTCCTTTGCTTATCATTTTAATCCCAACCCTCAGATATCAATATATTATATAAATATCTATTGAATGAATAAACTGTTCCTCTCTCTGGAATGAACTTTTTAGTATATTTATCTAGAACCTGTCCTTCCTTTACGATGCACTCTGGTCCCTCCTTTGTGAACTGTTCCCTGAATTCTAAGAGTAGCCCCCAATAACCCTCACCCTTGGATAATCTTCTCCTTCGAGTGTGGGTGGAAATTGTAAATGTGGCAAGCTGTCACTATTGTGATTGTGTTACATTATATGGCAAAGGGGAGATTACCTGGGTAGGTGCAATATAATCACACAGGCCAATTAATCCAGCTGGCAGCAGAAGAGGAAGTCAGAGAGATTGAAAGTGTAAGAAGGACTACATGCGCTGTGGCTGGCTTTCAAGATGGAGGAGGTCGAGGAGTAGAGAGGGCCCAGCTGACAGCTAGCAAGGCTGTGGGACCCTCAGGTATACAGTCACGGAGAACTGGATTTTGCTGACAACGTGAATGAGCTTAGAAGCAGACTCTTCCCCTGAGCTCCACCTGTACCTCAGAACTACAAATCTGTGAGCTAACAACTGGGCGTTATTTTAAGTCGCTAAGGATGTGGCAATTTGTTAACACAGCAATAGAAAAGGAATATACCTGCCTACAGTATAATTCTGCTCCCAGTTGCCCTCTGAATATATACTCAATTCATTTCCACCGAGTACTTAGTTGTAAATACTTTTTACTGCTACTTGTTTTCACGTATATTCCAGTACGAGCTGTCCTCCGTATTAACTTGTAAACTCAAAGGAACCAGAGGTGGGTCTATATCCTTTTCCAGTTGACGCGAATCCAGTTGATAAAGTGCTCGATCAAGTCATAGCTATTTTAAAAGAAACATTGCTTTAAATCTTTCAAAAAGTTAAAAGGCAATCCTCTTGTCATAAAATAACCATAATCAAACTGCATCAATTATAAAGTATTTTATAATTTATAAAGTGATTTGCAAATACAAAAATAAATAAATAAATAAACAAACAAATAAAAGATAC
>NW_011888805.1:9069188-9077951 GCF_000151845.1 Pteropus vampyrus
TGGCTTTCAAGATGGAGGAGGTCGAGGAGTAGAGAGGGCCCAGCTGACAGCTAGCAAGGCTGTGGGAGCCTCAGGTATACAGTCACAGAGAACTGGATTTTGCTGACAACGTGAATGAGCTTAGAAGCAGACTCTTCCCCTGAGCTCCACCTGTACCTCAGAACTACAAATCTGTGAGCTAACAACTGGGTGTTATTTTAAGTCGCTAAGGATGTGGCAATTTGTTAACACAGCAATAGAAAAGGAATATACCTGCCTACAGTATAATTCTGCTCCCAGTTGCCCCCTGAATATATACTCAATTCATTTCCACCGAGTACTTAGTTGTAAATACTTTTTACTGCTACTTGTTTTCATGTATATTCCAGTACGAGCTGTTCTCCATATTAACTTGTAAACTCAAAGGAACCAGAGGTGGGTCTATATCCTTTTCCAGTTGACGCGAATCCAGTTGATAAAGTGCTTGATCAAGTCATAGGTATTTTAAAAGAAACATTGCTTTAAATCTTTCAAAAAGTTAAAAAGCAATCCTCTTGTCATAAAATAACCATAATAAAACTGCATCAATTATAAAGTATTTTATAATTTATAAAGTGATTTGCAAATACAAAAATAAATAAATAAATAAACAAACAAATAAAAGATACTCTCTCCAAAATAACCATGATTAATTTGTTTTACCATTCAAGATTTCAATTTCAATTTTTCCTAAGCCTACTAGTATTCGCTCACTAGATGCCAAGATCACGAGATAAATGAATATTTCTGTAAATTTAATAAATGATGTATTCATAAAGTTATTAAGATTCTCAAACCAGAAATTCATTACTGATTTACTAGCACAAAGCGTTTTTATTGCACATACTGTGTGTATGAATATGTGCGTATATGTGTGTACAGGACACTAGGATGAGAGAAAGGCTTAGAGCTTTTGCTTCAGTTAGAATGAGAGAAGTCTTAATTTGAGTCCAGTGAATGGGAACAGTGACAGTGGTACAATAATGAACAGGAAATGTCACATTCTGCTAAGTTTACCTCCAGAAAAAGGAATCTAAAAATTTGTCAGAAAGATTTGATGATATCCTTGTATTCTATTTAATATTCTATGTGAGTTCTAAGCGCCAATACAGCTCTTTCAACACTCTTTAATTGAACGTTAATTAATAACTTAATTAATAACGTTAAGTTATTAAACCTCTGGACTAGTGCTGCATGCCATCTCTACACGACAATGACAGCTGACTCAAGTGCAGATTTCCAGAGTTTAAGGAATGACTTGACTGTATTTTCCTCAACAGAGGCACTGAATATTGCATGACATTCATATATTTAAGAATACTTTTCTCTTTCTCATTTTTTATTCACATGACAATGCAATTTATTATTTGGCAATTTTATCTTCTAAAATCAAGAGACATGGAGCCTGGCTGATTAAGTAGATGCTGAAGGAACACAGAAAAGTCTGTATTCTCTGGAGGTGTCTATCTAAGTCTGGGGGACAAGATGGAAACCTGTGTAGAGGCAGGACACAGGACCATCATGGGTTGGGCTAGGTGGCCTAACATAGTGTTTCGGAAGTAAGCAGGAAGAACTCACAGAAAGTTCCAAATAAAGCAAAATGTCCATATCGGAAAAAGACTGAAATATGTGAATTTTTCACACACAAGTCTCCCAAATATTGATGGTCTCTTCAACTCATTAACAAAACAAGTTTGCATAATTTTTAATATAACTGTGTTCAACCTGGACCTGTGTTTTCTCATCTCCTTCCCTATCTTGTACGTATATATTTTTTAAAAGTGTATTTTAAGGGCATGTATTTACACATTTAGGTCTCAGCTGACCGCTTATTGGAAAATTTCCAGGCTGAAATAACCCTGAAATATACAACCTTCATTTTAATCAGTATCCCAGGAGCATAATAATCATCTTTACAGTGGAGAGAGCAAGAGAGTGAGAATGAACACACTCTGGAATTGGTTTGGAGAGAGAAACAGAGTCTTAAAATATATACTGACAACTGGGTTTGCTCTACACATTTCAAATGTACTCCGATAAATCTAAGAATATGCACACGAAAATTGAGTTTTAGGAGTTCATTGCGCAGACTCTGCAGCTAAAATGTCTGGGTTTGAGGCCCAGCTCCGCCACTTACTAGCTGTGCTATCTAGGAAAAGATATCCTTCTAATTTATTTAGTATTCTATGTGAGCTTTAAGAGCCAATGCTTCTCTGTACCTCAGTTTCCTCATCAGTAACACAAATGCAATAATTGTACATTGCTCATGATACTGTGAGGATAAGAGAAATTAGTGTGTATTTAAAAGAAGGACTGGCATATAGTAAGTGCTATATAAATGTCAGCTGCTATTATTATTATTTGCATAGTGGTCAGGTGCTGAGGCCTGAGACCAAGAAGCTTGTTTGGTCTGGGCTCTGATTCTAATCTTAGCTCTAATACCAGCTTGCTGAGTATTGAACAAGTAACTTAAACTATCTGTGTCTCAGTATCCCTATTTGCAAAGTAGATATAATTGTACCTACCTCCGAGGGTCGTTCTGAGTAAAAAAAAATAATACATATGATGTATTAAGAATAGTGCCACATACCTTGAAGCATTCAATAAATGTTAGTGTTTATTATTTCTAATTAAACTTTTGGGTTCCAGAAAACATCATTTGAGCTCAGTGTCATTCTCTGTCTACCTAGTGACTTTCATAACCTGGAATTGATGTTGAGATTTAACCACTATCCATATCTAGTATATGTCTATACTAACCTTTCATTAACTCTATTTTCTTTTTGTTCCGAATGCTGTGCTTACATAAGGAACAACTTTTATCTCAGCTCAGAGATCATGACATCAGTGCGATGAAGTGGATACAGCATGAACATCGCAGCAAAGAGATTGCAGTTTGAATCCCTTTATTTACTAAGGTGATTTACTTAATTGCTCAGTTTCAATTTTTTTATCTGAAAACGAGCATAACAGCATCTAACTTGCAGTTAGTTGTGAGAATTTAAAGAGATATTACTTGTAATAATTTAAATTTGTGAAGTCCTCAGAATATAGCAATTTTCAACAAATGTTCATTGCTCCCACCCATTGAAAGCCTGTCAATGAGTCCCTTTTGGAAAGTTGCCAGACTGGTTTTAGGGCAAGGTTTAAAACTGGATTTTAGTTAGGATTAGGTCACAGAGAACAAATGAGCCTGAACCAGTCCTGTCCCCGACTCTTAATAACTGCTGACAGCTCTGAAGTCAAGAGCGACTGCTCTCTGCTCCCATAGCCCCAGCCACAGCCCTTCATTAGGACAACAGGCTGCACTGGCATCAGCATCACTTGGCGACAGTACCTTCCTAACACCCTGAGCACCGGGGTGGAGGTAGCGGGTGTGGGCTATGGGACCTTGTCCTGTGTGTATTTCTAGATTACTTCTTGGCACAGGGCTGTGTGCATGAGAAGAACTCAATAAATGCTTTCTGGAGAAACAAATGTTATAAGCAGTAAGACACAGAAATATAAAAATCCAAACAAGGAAAATAATTAAAGGTAGCAAAGGTAGGACAAGTTAGATATTAAATTCTGTTGGTGGTAAATGTAATCGGAAAAGTTATTTGGCAAAGTGTATCAAGAATTTTAAAATATTCATATTTCACCTATGAAGTGGAGAAAAAACAGGATATGTTACACTTAGAGTTTAATTTTGTAAAAACAGAAGTATATATAATATATATACATGTACATATATGAGTGTGTGTATGTGTGTGTATGTCCATATAGAAAAAAAGACTAGAAGTAGAAATATTTTGAAATATTAACTATGTTTATCTCTGAGAAAGGTGATGAGATTATGAGGATTTAAAATGTTCTTTCTTATGCTTTTTGTTAATTAAAAATTGCATCAGTCTAAATTCGATCAGGAGACAAAAGCCACACCAATTCTTTTAATAGAAATGAGTAGGGACCAACCAGCTAATGGATCCCACAACAAGGAGTGTAAGTTTCAATCCAGGTGCCATGGCCATTGTCATTTTGGTAAAACCTTAAGTAGGGAAGTAATTTGTATCTTTAAACATCTCTCTGGCTGCTCTAGAGGGTAAGAGTGGAAGATAGCAAATAAATTAAGAAGCTATTATAGCAGTCCAGGTAAGAAAGGATAGTGGCTTCTACTAAGGTAGTGATAATGAACTTGGGAAAGTTGCATGGATTTGAGATATATTTTTGTAGGTGGCAGCTAAAGATTTTCTGATGGGTTGGATGTGGGGTAAGTGGGTTGAGGATGGCTTCTAAGAAGCTGGTGGATGCTGGTACCATTTATTAATATGGGAAAGACAACAACAAAGTAAGAAAAATACATTTGGGGGTACAAGAGCTCAGTTTGGGCTGTTTTAAGTTTGAGATGCCTGTGAGACATTCAACTTGGTGAATATTAGAAGTCCGGAGTAGAAATAAACTTGGAACTTTTATTTTACAGCATAGTATCTAAGCTACAGAAATAGTTAAGGTCATCTAAAGGGGAAAAGAGGAGGAAGAAGAGGGGGCGGGGACCAAGCGCTGATGAACTTCACAGGCTAGAATTCAGATCTGAGGGAAGAAGCTTCCAAAAGAGTAGGAAGAAACCAGAAGAATGTGTGTTGCTAGAAGCCAGGGAGGGTCTCAACTATTAGAACATGCAGAGTAAAATGTCTAAAAATCATGCCGAAATATTAGCAGCAATTTCCTCTGGTAAAAAAAAAAAAAAAAAAGTGATTATCTATGAATGATTCCTCTTCTTTATACTTTTCGTTTTCTTCAAATTTTCTAAAATCAGTATATAATACATTTATAACAACAGAACAATTAAATATAAATAGCATTACTTATTTATATACTTAAATAAATAACCTTTATTTCTGGATATCTAACAACTTATTTTTAAAACCTGAAGATTAATTATTGACATGGGAGTTTTCATAATTAATTTATACAAAGAAAATGATTAATATTGGATTTTTCATATTTTTTGTATAAGAAAAATTATATACCAAGCAATATAGAGGTATTTAAAGAAATAACTAATTTTTAGAATAATTTCAGATTTACAGAAAACTTGTGACAGTATTGAGTTCCCAAAAACCCCTGTACCCAGTTTCCCACATTAACATTTGCTACAATGTTAATATATGCTACATTTGCTACAATGAATGAACCAATATGAGCAGTGTTATTAACTAAAGTATAGAGGCATTTTAAAAATTATACTATATGACTATTAGTTTTCCTGTAAGTATTTGGTCAATTGCAAATGCTATGCTGAAAAACAATGTTCTACTGCCATCTACTGTTCTAAATAAATTTATATTTTTCAATTTGGATTCACCTCAAAAATGGTGAATGCACTGAAGTTCAGAGAGGCTAAATCTCACAGGTTAACAGCTATCGACAGCTATTCATTCATTCATTCATTCATTCATTCATCAAACTATTACTTAACACTGCATTAGAAGAGGTGCTGGGGATACAGAGTCACTTTCTTCAAGGATCCCATAGTCTAACAAGGACATAATAAAGATTATTATATAACAAAGTTATTGGTACATAGATTTCAAGTGTTCTGAGAACATAGCAAAAGAACACACGGTTACCTTAGATTAGAGATAGGACTATAGGGAACATGCCAAGATTCAGGGAAGTCTTCTTAGGAGACATAGGGTCTGAAGCAGATCTTAAAAGTCCAGTAGAATTCACAATAGCCAAGATATGGAAGCAACCTAAATGCCCATTAACATACGATTGGATAAAGAAGTTAAGGTTCATATATACAATGGAATATTACTCAACCATAAAAATGAAATCCTATCATTTACAACCATATGGATGGACCTAGAGGTTATTATGCTGAGTGAAATAAGTCAGATAAAGATAAATACCATATAATTTCGCTTATATGCAGAACCCAAGGAACAAAAAGAACAAACGAGTTGAAAACAGACTCACAAATATAGAGGACAATCTGGTAATGGCCAGAAGGGTGGGGGGTGGGGGCCTGGGAGAAAGGGATGAAGAGTTAAAGGAGTACAAATTAGTAATTGATAGATGGTCACCGGGATGAGGAGCACAGCATAGGGAATGCAGTCAGCAGTAAAGTAATGGCTAGGTGTAGAGCCAGAAGGAAGAAAGAGTAATCAAGGGGATTGTTTCATAAATTATATAAATGTCTAACCAACATACTGTTTACTTGAAACTAAAAAAAAAAAAAAAAAATGGAATAACCTAAGATAGGAAGGCAAACAGTGTTGTGCATGTGAGAGAAAAAAAAAAAGACTGGAAAGTGTAAGGCAAGCGGAGGTTACAAGAGACTGAAGAGGCTAACAGGGGCCTGCCCTTGGAGGAATTTGTGTCTCTTTTAGGAATCTCACTCTACATGGTAGATGTGATGAAGAATCAGAGAGGGTACATGAAGGAGAGTGACAGGGTCAGATGCACGCTTAGCTGGATCATCTTAGTAGTCTTGTGGAAGATGGATTTGGGAGAAAGGGAGACAAGGAGAACAGTTAGGAGACAGCCGGGCAGTTAACGCAAATGAACCAGAGCGGGAATGGCAGGAATGGAGCAGAGAGTCTGCATTGTAGAAATATTTTGGAAGTAGGGTAGGCGGCAGAACTTTCAATTACTGGATTTAAATTGGATATAAGAAAAAAAAGCCAAGGATGATCTTAGAGTTTCAATTTTGGTGACTAAGATTCTGGAGGTTTTATTGAGGCTACAGAAAGAAGATAATGGTTTAGGAGAAGAGAGGGCCATTTGAACTCTATAGTGACTGAGGTTAAAGTGTTTGAGAGAGAATTCAGGTGCTGCCATCTTGCTGGAAGTTGGATATAAAAGTTTGAAGCATGGAGAAAAAGTGTGGGCTAAAGACACATATGTTTGCAAGTCATGAGTACGTAAGTAGGGGTTGAAATCATGAAAATGGATGGTGTAATACAAAGAAAGTGTATAGAATGAACAAAAGAGTTGTACAAAAATAGAAACCCAGAAAATCCAACACTGGAGAGCTAATGAGAAAGGGAATAAAAAACAAAAAAACCCCAGCAATTCCTGACAGTTGATAGTTGACCTGGCAACCAAAAGCTAGGCCATGATGGTTCAATGTAAGCATAAATAATTTCACAGAATATGAAGATCAGACAAGGTCACTCTGTGATTGTGACAGAACAAGACAAAAAACAAAACTATTCCATAATCAGATCTAAACACAGAAAAAACAAAAATACCAAGCAACCACAAAATATATTGGTCTTCCCAATATGATATAACTAAAAAAAAAACCCAACTCCTTGAAACCGCCCCAAACTCAACCAAAAAAAACCCAAAATGGAATGCCAAGGTTCTCCAGACACTCTCTCACTGAGACATCCTCCAGAGTGTACCGTGGTTTGCAGTCTCCCTTGCTGCAGTGAGGATTAATAAATCCAACTTTATTTGACTATAGGTGTGTTCCTGGTGGTCTTTAGGCACTAGGTTTAACATCTTTAAAGAAGCCAATAATGTAGAAAGTTTCACGAAGGGAGACATCCAATTATCAAAGAGTCCAATGATATCCATTAAATTTGGCAAATATGAGCTTACTGGTGACCTTTGAAAAATAGAGCAGTTTTCATAGGATATGGGAGTAAACGCAGTGGTGTGCTCCTACCAGCTTGAGAGATATTTCTTCCAAACTCTGTGTTCAGTGACAGTAAGTTAGTAGCTGGAAATCAGCCATGGGGAAGTATTTACACCATGGAAATTGGCAAACGCTATAAACCAATTTTTTTTTTTTTCTTCACAAAGTTAACTGTTTAAACTTTTCCCATCACATCACTGGGTAGAAGAGAGATTACATTTGCCTGAGGAAGGAAAAAGGGGTGAGAGAGTAGAGATAATTAGACATTTGCCTGAGCAGGGGAGAAAAAGAGATTGGACAAGGGTTAGAGGGGAAACACAGGGCCAGTGAGAACTAGAACTCAGGTTGCCTGAGTTCTGTTCAGTGCTTATTCTACTGTCACCTGTTTTATCACACTCCTGTCACGTTGGTTTACTAGTGAGACCACAGCAGCTTATATGAGCATAACTCCATTACAGTTTGGAAGAAAACTGTTGTGGGTGGGATGTTTGTGAAGGAAAGAAGAAGGAGAGAAAGAAGGAGAATTTTGGAGAACTATATTCCAAACTCCTATGAGGAGTTATTGTAAATAGCACTGTCTGTGGTGTCAGACTGTCTACACTGGAGTGTGCCTTTGCAAGTCAGACACTGCGCAGTCTTGAGCAAGCTACTTAACTTTACCATTCCCCAAACTTCTCATCTATATGACAGTGAGAGTAGTACACACCTCACTAGATGGGTATGAAACACTTACCAGCACATAGTAAACTACCAGCAAATGTTACTATTATTATTACTATTACTTTCTCTGGATAGGAGACTAAAGCAACTATAAACTTTTATTCTGAAATTATATATTTATATGTTTTTATAATATTATTTTCTTTTATAAATGTAAAACTTCAAAATTTATAAAAATAAAAACTTTGCAGGTACAATTTGTTTGTCAAGTGCTCTGCAATCCCTATATTATCCAGCAGGGAGAGCTATTTAACTGTTTACTATCCACCATAACCCATCATTTCAGGAATATGGCTAGATAGATGATTACAGTGTCTAAGATAACTTAATGTTTTTCAGTTAGTATTCATATATAGACTTTGCTCCTTGTAAACATGAAAAGTCCCCTTTCTAAT
>NW_011888805.1:9078001-9079836 GCF_000151845.1 Pteropus vampyrus
GCAGTCTTGAGCAAGCTACTTAACTTTACCATTCCCCAAACTTCTCATCTATATGACAGTGAGAGTAGTACACACCTCACTAGATGGGTATGAAACACTTACCAGCACATAGTAAACTACCAGCAAATGTTACTATTATTATTACTATTACTTTCTCTGGATAGGAGACTAAAGCAACTATAAACTTTTATTCTGAAATTATATATTTATATGTTTTTATAATATTATTTTCTTTTATAAATGTAAAACTTCAAAATTTATAAAAATAAAAACTTTGCAGGTACAATTTGTTTGTCAAGTGCTCTGCAATCCCTATATTATCCAGCAGGGAGAGCTATTTAACTGTTTACTATCCACCATAACCCATCATTTCAGGAATATGGCTAGATAGATGATTACAGTGTCTAAGATAACTTAATGTTTTTCAGTTAGTATTCATATATAGACTTTGCTCCTTGTAAACATGAAAAGTCCCCTTTCTAATCCTATTAAAGTGGGAAACCTATGTGAAAATTATTATTAATCCTTATGTTGTGGCTTACTATGTGCAGGCATTATCTTGAGCACTTTACAAATACTAGCTTTTTAAAATACTTATTACAACACTATGGGGTGAGCACTATTTTATAGATGAGGAAACTGAGGCACAAAGAAATTAAGTGGACCAATATCACACAGTTAGTATGAAAAAGGACCAGAACCTGAGCTATCTGGTTCCAGAGTCTATGAGTCATGTGTTAGGTACATTATTGTTGGAACCTAACCTGGGTTGATTTAGTCTCTTCCAGAAATTCTGAAGAACTACTTTCCTTCAGCATTAACAAGCATTTTCCCTCAAATCTACTGGAAGTTATATCTAGTCCAAAATTATTCAGATATTAAGACACCAACAAAACTCTCATTTTGTCTGAAACCACTTTGTACATAATCAAGACTCTTTGTTTTGTAAGAATACAATTTTTTTCTTATCATTATACACAGCTAATTTAACAAACATTTTCATTACTTTTGAAAATCCGGAGAGCATATTTTCTTTACACAATCTCCACTGTATGCAGTTAACTCTCACCAGACTAACCCTTGTGTTATTCTTTGAAAGTGAAAATATTTGCCTCTAATGAAAATGTGCGAACTTAGTTTATGTAAAATGAAGGCTGGGGAAATTATTTCATGTGGTTTCTGACACTAACTTTCTCAGTACTTTCACTTTATTCATCCTCAAAAATTGCCAGAGAATTGAGTAAGACAAAATAGTATTCTGTTTCTATTGAGGACACCAAACTTAAAATACAGAGGACTAAATTTTAAATTTTAAACATTGCTAAGTATTTGCCACTTATTTTATGTTAAATTAATGGGGAAAAAATAAGAGATCCAGAAGAAATCTTTGGAGGCACAAGGTAAGATGTGACCCCATCCCTACCCCCCTTTGATGTTTTTGCCCAAGGCCACTGAGGTGCCTGACACTGAGAACTTGTTTCTCTTCAGTGCCACTCCTGGCTGCTACCCCACCCTCTCTGCCACACCTGAGGAGTCATGGTGGTGACAGAGGCAGGGCTAGGACACTGGAGGTGGGATTTTAGGTGCTGGATGCATGCCGACATATGTTTTTTATTTGGAGAAACCCAACAGTAAATGAAAAGAGTAGATAAAGAGGAGTTTAAATAAGTAGAGATTTGTGATACGTAGGGGACTGCGACACACGGGTCCTGTTAAATTTGTTAAATTCAGTATGTTCACGTATCAAATGTTTGAGTCCCCTTAAGACCCAGACACGGTGCTAGACAAGGATACTCAGATAAATAAAATACGGCCTCTGCTGTCAGAGCTGGCGG
>NW_011888805.1:9080316-9099735 GCF_000151845.1 Pteropus vampyrus
CGGCCCGGCCCGGCCCAGCAGGTCCGGGCGGAGCGCTCTGAGTCACCGGAATCTAGGTGGGGCCGGGGCGCCGCGCCCCTGCGGCCTCTTCCCTTTTGTCGCCCTGTCCGCGCTCGCGGGCCACTCTCCGCCGGCGTCCGAGCCCCGCGCGCTCCTCTCCTCCGCGCCGCCCCCGTCGAGATGCTGCGCTGCGGCCTGGCCTGTGAGCGCTGCAGGTGGATCCTGCCCCTGCTCCTGCTCAGCGCCATCGCTTTCGACATTATCGCGCTGGCCGGCCGCGGCTGGCTGCAGTCGAGCGACCACATCCAGACGTCCTCGCTGTGGTGGCGATGCTTCCACGAGGGCGGCGGCAGCGGGTCCGCCGCGGATGGCTGCGAGAGCCTCATGGACTACGGTGAGTGCCTCCGCCCGCCGCTGCCTCCAGGAAGTCCTCTGGGTCGCGGCCGGGCGTGCACCCGCGCCCTGGGAGTGCGCGGCTTTCGGAAGCCTCCCTGTATGAAAGGACTGGACAGGATCTGGGATAATGAGTCATTCAAAATAAATAAATAATAATAATAATCGATCTAGAGCTTAGCTTCATGCCTTCGACCTGAACAAAAAGCACCAGCTTTGAGTGGCCAAAACCAGGCTCAACGCTGGAAGAAAATGGCCCTGGTTCGCTGTTTTTTGGTACAGTTTGTAGGTTAATATGCAAAAGGTGATTTCAGCCATTTGAAAAGGTTTGGTAAGTTGATATAATAAACAGAGTATTTTTTTGGAGACCTACTGAAATTTCTTCCCATTCTGCCTCCTCTGGTTCTTCTTACGATTAAAATTTAAGTATTAAAATACATGCCTTCCCTAATGTAGATGTATTATTCGTTAAACTGAACTAAGTGAAAGCAGCTCTTCCTCCATTAAAATAGTTCTCAGTCCAAATTTCAGCAGCTACAATTTCAGTCGATACTGTAGCGTTTACTGCGTCAGCCTAGCTCTTGTTTACTTTTGTCTTGGGGGTGTCTTTCTGGTTTAAGCACGGCCTTGTTGTTTAGAAAAATTTTATTTTAATCTGATTTGAAATCAAAAAGCAAACATATCTTCTACATCAGTGAAATGAAGCAGAGTTGACAAATGGGATATATTGCAGACGGAATATTTTATTTTTCCAGCATGGAGGAAGCTTCAGTGCTTAACTTGTTAAAACCCTGACTGGAGGCGAGCGTCATTTTATCCGATGGCGGCCCCTGCTAACTAGTAGATGTGAAGGACAGTGGGGTCTGTCTGTTGTGATTAGCGGTGTGTATGTGTGTGGGGAGGGCGGGGTGCAGGCGAGGAGTGTTATTTAAGTATGAACATTATAAGAAGCTTAAAGCCAAATACTTCTCAGTGGGACCTTACCAACGGAGTTTAATAGTTCTAAACCGAAGCCACCCTGCCTCTTTTTATTCCCGCTTGGGACTATCGACTTGATTCTCAACCCCTGCCCCTGAAATGGCCCCGGGTTTTCACAAACTGTTTATTTCTGGGGCCCTCTCTCAGGGACTTGTCGCTGATTCCTAAGGACTGTGGAATAGTTTGGAAGTTCTCACGGTTAACTTCCCCCCAAAAGGAGGCATGGTCCTCATTAGCTGGTAACAAAATGTAAAGACTGAATGGAATTCCTGATTTCCTTAAAGTCTGTGTTTTTCCTTTCTTAAAACACAAACAGCTCGCCCACTAGGGTTTGTACTAACTCAGGCCTTTAGGTTTTTAAACGGAATTGATTTATTTGAAATAATATATCTGTATCTTCTAGTTAAAATGCATTGGAATTCAGTATCCTGTAGGGGACTTATAGATCTGCTTAAGTAGATGTGTTTTTAAACAGACTTTGATAATCATACTTCACGCCAAAGACTAACAGACCCAAAGAACACTTAGCAATCTTGCACATATTAAGTAAGAAGGAGGTTAGTTAATGCTGAGAAGGAATAGGGCTGCTGGCAGAACCAGGATCCCCACTGCTGCTGGGACGTGATCTAACGTGCAAGGCTCTGGCTGTCACCACAGCCCTCTTGTGAAACATGCACAATGCAGTTTTTATTTTTCTTGACTTGCAGGATGAGCTCACCTTTCTAGGGTGCGGCTCTTCCAACCTCAGACTGACATAGTGCTTTGTATGTGGAAGGGAGACAGCAGGTTTTGTTTCTCAGTTTAATTTTTTAATTAGTGTATGTGTGTGAAGTTGGTAGAGAAATTGGTCTTTGGAAAAGTTCAGTTTTCCAGGTGATGCAGCAAGACTGTTTTTCATAAATGAGCAGTGGCCTTCACACCCCAGTGTAGTTATTCCCGTGACTTTTGCAAAGACAATTAAGTGCCAATAATGTGTTAGATGTGGCTTTAGCTCAGGACCTAGAATCAAATCATGACAACAGAATCCACTGTCACTAGGAGACCATCGGAAGGAGAAAATAGATAGGCATTCACCAGGAGAGGTCTATCTCAGGCTATTTTAAGTCAAAGATGAGTTGGAGTGTTTATCACACTTACGCTCCATCTCCTGACATGGACTGTTACTTAGTTTTGCGTCACAAGTGTGGCAGTTGTGTATTTCTGCACTGTAGGGTGATGATCTAGGCATCTCTGATCCCTGGAGATTTTCAGATAGCCTCATTAAGGCCTTGCTGAAAACAAAATGTTTACACTACTTTACCTAAAATGTGGTAAGCAGTTTACACAGACTCCCGCATATGTATAAACACAACAAGGAGTAAGTTGACAGCTCTAATTAAAATGATATCTCAATATAGAGAGTTGAGCTGGTACATCTATTTTTTGAAAACTTCTTGATATGATCTAGAAAATAAACATTGTGATTTACCATTGTAACTATTAAGAAGGTTTACCTTTTTATTACAAAGTGCTTGACCATCTCTTTTATTGACATTCATAACATTAATACATTAATTTTGGTAATGATACAGGTTATTCCTGGCAAGTATTGGCAATAATACTAAATGATATAGACTTTTAAAAAATAAAAGTAGTTTCTTTTTTACATTAATATTAATGTAAAAAGCAAAATATTATATATCGTCACTATTATTAACAGTTTTAAAATAATTTCAGATTACCATATCACCTCATTTTTTTTCCTATAAATGAACCAAATTACATGGCTGAATATATTATTTTCATGATAGTAACAACTAAATAAATACTAATCTTTACAAATACTTGTTTGAATTTATTAAACATCATGGCTTCTATTCCTCAAAACAAGAAAAGAAAATCTAGACTTAAATATTGAAATGGTCATTCAGTTTCATGTATACATAACATGCAGAATTAAATTTGAAGGCATGTTGATGTGTGCTATTTTTGCACTCCTGGCAGTTTCTCTTCCAGTTTTAAGAAAAAATACAACAGGAGATGTTAATTTCAAATCCCAAGCAAGCTCCAGCTTGTCAGGGTGGAGAATAATGGAGATGAGTTTATGCATCAAGAATGAAAGTGGGGGCGGAGGGAGAGGTTAGTGTCGAAGAGCTTTTGCCTTGGATCTGGACAGAAGAGCAGAGCCTCGTTTTTACCAAAGATAGCCGTTGAGACCACAGAATGCACTGAATGGTTTTTTTAATATGAAATCAGCCTTGGGTAACTCAGTGAATCAGAGTAGTATATGAACTATTTTTAGGTCATTTACCTTACGATTTTTAAATGTACAAGAAATTAGAAAAATAAGTATGAAGTTAATAGATTTATATTAGGCTAAATTCAACATAAAGGACTTCATTTTGAGATTATGCTCTTGTGGCTTTTGGCAGGGGGCATGGTGAGGTATTAAAATATTCTTGTTTTATGAAATTAGGCATTAGTAGGTAGATTACTCTTTATGGGCATGTGTTCACTTCCTTACATAGCAAAATAAAAAGTTGGCCACTCTCAGTTCATTTTCATAGTTAAAAAAATGTGTGTGTGTGTGTGTGTGTGTGTGTGTGTATTGCCATGAAATCTAGAAGTCTAGGAACCAGGTACATAGTGCAGTTTATACCACATCTGCTGCAATTAGCATTAACCACCCCAGTAAAGACACAGAGTCCTAGATTTTAGAATTAGAAAGGAATGAGAGTGTATCTATTCAAGCCTTTGCCAAATGCTCTCAACACCCCCCATGACTGAGCTGAGCTGCTTCCTATTGTTCAGCAAATTAATTCCATTCTCTCTCAATGCTACTTGTTTAAAAGTACTTCTTGGTTAAAACAGTACTTCTCTCATACCTTCTTCTACTGATAGAGCCGAAATGTGCTGCCCTGTAAATTCTACTTTCCAACCTTCTTCTATCTGACAGACTTTTAAATATTTAAGGGTAGGTCCTAAATTCGCTGCTGCTGTTTATCTTGTGTGATTTCCCTGTTTTCACATCTTCCTGTGTAGGATGGTTTTCCCACTCAGACTTTAAAAGACGACCCTCCAGGGGTATCATAGTTCTATTAAAACACCACAGTAAAAAGTTATCATCTGGCTCCGTTTCAGGAGAAAATACAGAGCATGTATAGAATCCCACGATTATGGAGTGCTCTCCTTTGAGACTGTGCCATTCCTCCTTTAAGCCACCCCTTCTGCTTTCCACAACTTCCGCAAAATTGCTTTTTTCTATGTAGATTGTTTTGGAGGCCTGTTAGGACTTGTCCTGTAGATAGATACCTGCTACTCAACATATTGCAGACCAGCAGCATCAGTGTTACCTGGGAGGCTATTGTACACTCAGTGTCTCAGGTCCACCTACTGAATCGGAATCTGTATTTGAACGAGATCCACAGGTGATTAGTGAGCACTTTTAAGTTTCAGAAGCACTGACCTGTATTCCTGCAGATTACCTACTCATTGAACATGCAGCAGTCTTTTTGAATTTATTATGCACTTATGCTTATATTTATTTGTAGTGGGATCTTTATTTTTTCAATTATGGTTTTATCTAGTTTTCAGTTCTGCTCATGTAGAATTTAAAGAACCCTATAAAAACAACATGATTAGGGTTCACATTAAAGAACCCTATAGAAACAATATGAAAAAATCTGACAAAATCTCAGATTCACTAGGTGGGGCCTTCGGTATTAATAAATGAATCCTTTTTTTGCTCTTTTCTTAACAGTTGACCTTACTGGTCATTTTCTAGCTGTATTTGCCTTATAACATTGTATTTTGGTATGTAATCTCTGGAAAAAGATATAACATTCATCTTCATACAAAAAAACTTCAAAACATTTCCTAGAAAAAACTCAGAATGTCATCAGTGACCATCGAATAGTTTCCATGTTGTTGATTTAATGTTGAATCTGCAAAGACAGAGTAAAATTTGATAAGCCATTCTTCATCTAAATGGATCTTTAATGAATCTTATTTAAAAGTGGATTTATAATTCTGCTGGTTTCTTTTATAACATGAGCTTCTCCAAGTGGTATTTAGAAAATAAACTTAGGACATAATAAATTATGTCTATAAAACGCCAAATTTATCTTCCCTTAAGGAAACAAAACAAACAAAAAGCTTTCCTACACAGAAACTGTTTACCTGGAATACTGTATGCTTTTGTGGCCTCAATCCAGAGAATGATAATTGACAATGAGAATCCTGCCCACTCCCCTACACATACACAAACACAATTAGGAAAGGCAATAAAATTTAAAGTGCATAAAATAATAATGAAAGACAGACTCATCTTCAGAATAGATCAAGGACAGTCTGCCCCTGAAGAACTGAGGGCTGTCTGTTGAAACATGGAAGAAGTAGCTTTAAGACAACTTTTAAAAAATTGATGTTTTCCATTAGAGTTGGTAAATGTGGTATAGTTTAGAACATAGTATAATATAAAAATAGAAATAGTTCCCCAAAGAGCTGGGTAAATTTGTAGACATTAGGCTCATTCTGGATAAAAAAGTGAGACCAAAGGTATTTAGGGTATAGACTTAACTTCTCAAAATGTATGTCATGGGGAATTGTCATGTCCTGAGTCTACATGGCTTTCAGGCCCCTTCTCAGACAGAATGTTGGCCTAGGAGACCATGCTCAGATGGTAGGTTCCATCTCATTGTTTTATAGCAAAATGTTCATTGCCATGAGAAGGAGCTTGCCTTACCTATCATTCATCAGTCAGAATAGAATCTTCACAACCATGCCAAGAGTTGTCCTAAGTGATAGTTACACAAGTCAGTGTGGGTGTTTCCATGATGAGGAGCAGGTTTTACAGGTCTACTTGCAAGGCAGCCTTTGTCAAGACAAAATGCTCTTAATTCTCCACTTTGATGACTCACAGCATTTTAAATAAGACATTAACTGTGCTGATTTAACACAACCTAGAAAAAGTTCTTAAAATGGTCTGTGTTTGTATTTATGTTTACCTCCTAGCTTTAGGTTAGGTGAGTTCACTTACTATTTATTTTAATTCTTTTCAAATACCTTAAACTAAGCATAAATCACACCTCAGCTATAATGTTAGAAAAAAGTAACAATAGCCATAATTAACATATTATTCTTTATCAGATAGACAGGTAAGATTATTGATAATTACTCTTTATAGCAATATCATACATAATTTATTTAGCTATACTTTTAAAATCTTAATCTGTGATAGCAAAGTTTGGTTATTGAAATAAGTTCTTTGTTAGGATTTTTTCTGTTCTTTTTGGAAACTCAGATTCTGCTATGCAATTTATTTTCATAATGTTTATATTCCTCTGCATATTTATACAGGTATGTTGCCTTTCACTGCACAGTTTCAAACCTATGAACTCAAAAGGAAAAATCAGTGTTTGCCTATTTGAATTAATGATTAGATTTAATTGAATTTAATGATTGGCTGTAGCTATAAAAAAAATCTATAGAAAGGAGAGTATAATTGGCAGGGGCTGGCACATACTGAAAGTTATATGCTCTTTTGGGCAGTGCTGCATCTGTTTTTATAAGGAGGTTAATCATCTACCTTAGTTCTCAAACTTTAGTATGGGTGTAAGAAATACCAGTAAAATGCAGATTCCTAGACACTACCCCTCCAGCTCTGATTCGGTAGGTCTGAGGGAGGTATAAGAATCTGAATTTTTAATAATGTCCACTGATGATTTTGACTCAGTGGTATATGGGCTAGAATTTGAGACAGTCGAATTAATGTTCTTTTTAAAGCACGATTCCTCTTTTCTTGAAAGTTACCTTATTTGAAGGACAAAGCTAAAGTTAGAGAAGAGACTCGATTTCACTTTTTGACTTTATTCATTTCTTTTTAAAAGAAAACATTTCTATTTTTACCTGGTCCTAAAATCTCTTACTGATCTCACAGGAAGAGGAAGATGATTTGGAGGAAAGTAGTAAAAATTAGAAATGTAAAACTAGGCCCACTCATGTACTGTCTCAGCCCCAGCCTGACTGTTGCTACTAGAAGGTAATTTGTGTGGAAATGTGATATTTGAGCATATAAAAGTGTATCTTCTCCTTAATTACCTGTTATTCCCCAGGCAATCATGAATCTAGAGGACGATCTGGAGGGAGGGTAGGGGCTGGAGAAGGGAACTTAGCTCAGGTTTGGATAGAACAGATTAAAATTCAAAAATGCAGTGAATGACAAAAACAATCTTTATGTGACAATGCAGAACCTTGTGAATGTAGAATAAAGTGAAAACGAGATACTGGAGAAAAGTCATAGGAATATAGGAGGAACTTTTTGAGCTCCGTGACTTTTCACACAAAAACTCTCATCCTTACAATAACCTTGAAATAAGGCATTTTTGGCCTTGGTTAACAGATATGCAAACTCACAGTGACTAATAGGAGCCAGAAGCAGGCTGTAAATGAGGTCTAGCTGGCTCCAAAACCTTACTCTTTCTGCTGTCCCATATCTTTAACTCTGACCCATCAAATGACCCAGAATTAAGTGAGGGTAGATTTGTCAGCTGAGCTATGTCAGAATAGGAGTAAAACCAGGGCAGAGGTGCACATGACCCTCCTTTTCAAATGCAATAAAGAATAATAAGTTAAGAGTGCATGTTCATCCATCAATGAATGAATGGATAAACAACATGGGGGATGTCCATACTATAGAATATTTTTTGGCTATAAAAGGGAATGAAGTACTGATCCGTGCTACAACATAGATGCACCTTGAAAACATTATGCTAAATGAAAGAAGACAGTCACAAAAAGCCACATAGTATATGATTCCATTTATTTGAAATGTCCAGAATAGGCAAATTTATTGGGACAGAAAGTAGATTAGTGGTTGCCGGAAGCTGGAGGAAAGGAGGAATGGAAATTGACTGCTAATGGACATGGATTTTTTTTTGGGGGGGGGTGATGAAAATGTTGGTATTGTTAGTGGTGATTATTGTACAACCCCATGGATATAGCAGAAACCACTGAATTGTATACTTGGAAAGGGTGAATTTTATGGTGTATAAATTATATCTCAAAAAAAGAGTGATGTTTTGGATTCAGGCAGACTCTAAATCAAACTCTGCCTAAATCACTTGCTAGCTGTGTGGCTATGACAGGTTATTTGAACTCTCAAAACCTTACTGTAGCCTCATTTCTAAAGAAATGATAATGGCGCGAACCTTAAAACATTGTTGTGAGGATTCAGTGAACTAGATATGTCAAGTTCTTAGTCCAGTGCCTGGCACAGAGCAATTTCTTCATGAATGTTACTATTACCTCTTGTGTGAAGAGATCTTAAAAATCAGAGCAGATTGAACAATAAGAATTATTGGCTAGAATGCTTAGCCTGAGTTCATGGCTCTTCCTGTTTCCGCAGGTGCAGGGTAGCATGACACAGGGCTGGAGGCGCCCCTGTGATCCTCAGACCTAGAACTCAATTCCTACCTCATCCTCATTGCTTTAAAGGCCGATATCAGTAATTAAGAACTCTTGTGCAACACATTCTGAATACTTAAGAAGTTCAAATTTAGACAGAAATCTAGGCCTGTCTGAACGTGTTATAAAAAAATCACAGCTACTTTTCAATTAAATTTTTTTTATTTTACATCTCTGCCTATTCTTCGGTTTATGTTTTCAAAGATTATTCCTACACAGAACCAACCATTGATATGAAACACAAAAACCTTTTAAAGGTTGTTGAAACATTTCCTAAAGAGATTGTAAAATCTCTTTATGTTTATTATGGTCGAGTTGTGTTAGGACTTGAGTGAACCCTTTAAATATATCAGTTTATATGGCAGTTTATTAAGTGAGAAACAGTTTAATAAAGTTTAACTTTCATCTCAGAGATAAAACATTTGATCAAAAACCAAGGGGAGAAGGCATCACTGCATATCAGTATATTAATGTCCTGTATAGGAACTGCCCATTCTCTGCTTGAAATATGGAGATGCTTGAGTATTGTCAAAAGAAAAACTGTCCTTCCACACAAATATATAATTAGTAGAAAGAAAAAAATCATATTGATACTTTGATAAGTGATGTTAAATTTGGTTTGTCTGTCTTACTAATGACCGTTTCTCTTTCCTCGCAGCGTGGGGAAGGGCAGCTGCTGCCATGCTCTTCTGTGGCTTTATCATCCTGGTGATCTGTTTCATCCTCTCCTTCTTTGCCCTCTGTGGACCACAAATGCTTGTCTTCCTGAGAGTGATTGGAGGCCTCCTGGCCCTGGCCGGTAAGACTTTGTGTCACCAGTTCTTCATTCATACCTTCCATGCACATTACTATAATAATTTCCAAACCACAAAGAAGATTCCTGACAATTACAGTTCTTGATCTGTTCTCAGAAAATATATCACCCAGGGCAGAATTAACAGAGGAGAGATGCGTTTTAAGACCTGGATCCCTTTCCTCCTGTGTCCCTATGCTCCCTATCCAAGCAAGGAAGGTTGTCACTCTGTATACTACTCTTGTAGGTGACCCCATGTCCAGTGACCCCACCCCACCCCAAGGGACCAGGACTAAGCCCTGGAAGTGCAGTGTCTCCATAGTGGGCCCAGCGTTGGTCTACTGTGAGCCCTATGCTGAGGGGCTGGAATGTCCCAGAGCCATTTTACTTGTTTTTGTAGTGAGACATAAAGGGTTTTCTGCAATGGGAGGAGGGTCCCCAGGAGAGGCCAGATCTAGAATTGCCTCATCGACAGTGCTGGGGGACCAGAAATTGAGTTTATGTAGGGGAGTGCAGCTCAGAGCGAACATTTATTAATGGAATACAAGAACTAGGAATCTAGGCAAGAATTATTTGAAATTTTAGGCAGGTACCTGGCACTAGCGGAATCTGTCAAAGGAGAAGGACCCCAGCGACAGAGCTGGTTTTAGGTGCAAAACTGAATTTCCTGAGGAGGGCAAAGGAGAAGGTGGCTAATAAGGCAAAGTGAGTTCACAGGTCATTTTTCAAAATAACAGCTCAAGCTCATGAGAGCAAAGCAGAAATCCAGCTACAGACCTGGGGTACAAATAGAAAGTGAGCAGAAGCCTTGTGACTAGAAGGATCCACGAGGTCAGGCATGAGCCCAGAGGGAGACCACTTTGTACTGGGTTCCCTGAGCTTAGAAAAGTTGTTTGCAGAGCCGAGGGCAGGACAAGTGAGGGGCGGAAAGGCCCTGGCTGAGAGGGAGGGGAACCAACCAGGGCAGGCCTTGCCCCCTCCTGTACATTTAAAACTTTCTCTTCATTAAAATAAAGATTACTGTTCTTCATGTTTCCAAAAAAAAATTTTTTTTTTTAGAATAATGTTCTAAAATCAGAAGTGACTTGGAATCACAAAAGATACGAAGAACCTCATTGAACTTGACTTTTATTAGTTCAACTTTATAAGACCTTATCAAAGAAATACATTTGATATCTCTTCCTCTCACATGTCTTAGAAGACTAGATGAATGCTTGTTTACATCGCCATTAAAAATAATGCACTAGGACATTAACGTTTGTTGAAAAACCTAGTAAATATCATATGATTCAGCAGTTCTACTTCTAGGTCTGTCCTTAAAAGAACTGAAAGCAGGGACTTGAACAGACATTTGTATCCCCATGTTAACTGCAGCATTATTCACAGTAGCCAAAAAGTGGAAAAAGTGAGTTGTTCATCAACAGATAAATGGATAAACACAATTTGATAAAATTACAACGGAATGTTATTCAGCCATAAAAAGGAATAAAGTTTTGATAGATGCTACAATGTGGATGGACCTTGAAAACAATATGCTAAGAGAAATAAGGTAGATATGGAAGGACAAATATTTTATGATTTCGCTTATATGAAGTACCTGGAGTAGACAAATTTTATAGAGACAGAAAGTAGATTAGAGGTTACTGGGGGCCAAAGGGGGAGTAATGGGGATAGAATTTATTTTGGGAGTGTTGAAAAGTTTCAGGTATAGGTAGTAGTGATGGTTATACAATATTGTAAATGTATTTAATGCCACTAAATTGTATACTTAACAAATGGTTAAAACGATAAATATTATGTTGTGTATATTTTGCCACAATTAAAAAAAAAATCCTGTATAACTCTTTTGTCCATCTTCAAACATTAAGATCTGGTAATGGCCATCTTGAACTGACCGGGCTGCAGAAGTTGTAAAGAAAACTAGTTGTCGTGAGCGTCAGCAGATAAACAGCTTAGTGGTCCTGCTCAGTTCTGTGTTCTTATTTTACCATTTAAAACTCCTGTGTTCCTTTAGAGTGTGACAATTAGAATGGGAAATGTTTAGAGAAGAAAAAAAGCCTAGAAATCTCAATACATTTTTAGTGATAATAATACTTAATTAGACCTACTTGATGTTTAAGATATATTTCACAGCAATAATTTTTTTTAAATTTTACATATATTATTGGGTTAGAATCAGAAAAATTAAGCACTTATACAATTTAGATTTTGCAGAAATTGATCCAAACCAGTAGAACTTCATATATGATGAACCAAAATGGATAAATCACAATAGTTAGCATTTATGACTAGGCAAAATTAGAGAATAACATAAAGAAGGATTACTTTCACTTACATGATATTTTCCAATAACTGACAAACCTAACTAATGAGAGTTTGCCATTTAAGGTATCCGAGAAGCAAAGAAATATTTCAGATCTGCACCAAGACTGCCCATTATAAATTGCCAGAGAAGAATATTTTGAGTTGAGAAATAGAAGCAACAGATCAAGATGTGGCAACATCTACAGCCTTTCTAGCAATTTAAAAAAAAAAAAAAAAGAAAAGAAAAAGAAAAATACTTTAGGAGCTTTATCTGTAGAGCCAGTAGAGAAAAATTAAAGTGAAAGAAAAAGTGGTGGTGAGGACCGTACACTCCCAGCCCGCCCCTCCTTGTGGAGAGTCATGTACAGAGCTAAAATCTGCTCACCCCTTTCATATGGCAGTGCATATATGACATGTGAAGTCAAAAAATGCAGAACATAGCACAGCATATACATACTCATTATCACTTTATAGAAATAAAGCATGTTCATTGAAAAAGGCTGTAAAAGATTAAGTTCTTTCTATTTTTTATTTTAAAGTTGCTTAAAATGTGAATATGATTAATAATAATTGTAATAATATGACTCTCATACCAAAGAGGTTAGAAATCTTGACTTATGTTTTTTTTTATTTAGAACCTCCCTTACACTTACCCGAAGTCCTGTTCCTCTCTTTCATTTCTTTTCCCCGAGCCTGGAATGCTCTTACCCGTGCCCTCCCTCTGTTTCTGTTTATTCTTCAGTTTCTCACTTCTTTTAGCAGGCTTTTCTAGTCATTTTCCACATTGATCATTTGCATCATCGGTTCATTTAGTCATTCATTTATTGGATGAATATCCCAATGGTGTATTTTTGAATATAGAGTGATGTGTGTGTGTGCGCACACACGTGTTTGTGTGTATATATCTATATATTATTTTGCCAACTATGCCTTTGACAAAGGAAATACAAAGATGAATAATAATAGACTCTTTGTTACCATCCTGCTTTCTATTACCACAGTTTTGCACTTTTTACTTCAGTATATATAACGCTTGCACGGGGACTATAGAGTGATTCTCTAATTGTTTTCTGTCTATATTTCATATATTCAGTATTCAGCTTAGTGCCGGGTATCTCTGACACACAAAATTTAATAATTTTTTTTGACTCATGATTAACTAGGTACACCAGCCCCTTTCATTAGCATTGTTTAGGTGGATTTAATACTTGTTTAAAGGTAAAAACATTGTGGGAGAGGGAGTTAATCTATTGTTCCATGCATTCATTCACTCGTGCATGCACGCATTTATACTTTGGGATTTTGTTTCTTCCCTTTAGCTGTGTTCCAGATCATCTCCCTGGTAATTTACCCGGTGAAGTACACCCAGACCTTCAACCTTCATCTCAACCCTGCTGTCACTTACATCTATAACTGGGCCTATGGCTTTGGGTGGGCAGCCACAATTATCCTGATCGGCTGTGCCTTCTTCTTCTGCTGCCTCCCCAACTACGAAGACGACCTCCTGGGCAATGCGAAGCCCAGGTATTTCTACACATCTGCCTGAGATGGGGAAGGCACTGCTGCCAGAATGTATTACAGAAGAAGAAACTATTCTCCCCGGAATACTTGGAACCTGTTTTGGGGAGCAGTGTTTATATTATTGGACTAGTCAAAATACCAAAATAATTTGGGAGAAAATATTTCTTAAATGATGTTAGAGTTTCATATTCATCTTTTATATATGTTGTATAAACAAAACCTACTTCTTTTAATTAATTACCTATAATATGCCAGTATTCCTTAATATCTATCCATACCATTTATACTGAATTTGTACAAGAATCTGAATATGAAACTTACCATTTTATAAGATAAAAATGAGAAGGCTTCAAAGATTTAAATAATCTGATCAAATGTCTGTTTTTCCAAGGTTAAATAGACTGTGTCTTTTAAAAGAAGAGATAAATACTGGTAAAAAATGTCAGTAACCAAATACTCTAAAAAAAAATATATATATTTTTTCCAGATTTCAGCTACTTAAAGAAGCAAAAGTTTTCTAAATGCATATTATTTGTGAGAATTTCTAATTAATATCCTGTATAACTCTTTTGTCCATCTTCAAACATTAAGATCTGGTAATGGCCATCTTGAACTGACCGGGCTGCAGAAGTTGTAAAGAAAACTAGTTGTCGTGAGCGTCAGCAGATAAACAGCTTAGTGGTCCTGCTCAGTTCTGTGTTCTTATTTTACCATTTAAAACTCCTGTGTTCCTTTAGAGTGTGACAATTAGAATGGGAAATGTTTAGAGAAGAAAAAAAGCCTAGAAATCTCAATACATTTTTAGTGATAATAATACTTAATTAGACCTACTTGATGTTTAAGATATATTTCACAGCAATAATTTTTTTTAAATTTTACATATATTATTGGGTTAGAATCAGAAAAATTAAGCACTTATACAATTTAGATTTTGCAGAAATTGATCCAAACCAGTAGAACTTCATATATGATGAACCAAAATGGATAAATCACAATAGTTAGCATTTATGACTAGGCAAAATTAGAGAATAACATAAAGAAGGATTACTTTCACTTACATGATATTTTCCAATAACTGACAAACCTAACTAATGAGAGTTTGCCATTTAAGGTATCCGAGAAGCAAAGAAATATTTCAGATCTGCACCAAGACTGCCCATTATAAATTGCCAGAGAAGAATATTTTGAGTTGAGAAATAGAAGCAACAGATCAAGATGTGGCAACATCTACAGCCTTTCTAGCAATTTAAAAAAAAAAAAAAAAGAAAAGAAAAAGAAAAATACTTTAGGAGCTTTATCTGTAGAGCCAGTAGAGAAAAATTAAAGTGAAAGAAAAAGTGGTGGTGAGGACCGTACACTCCCAGCCCGCCCCTCCTTGTGGAGAGTCATGTACAGAGCTAAAATCTGCTCACCCCTTTCATATGGCAGTGCATATATGACATGTGAAGTCAAAAAATGCAGAACATAGCACAGCATATACATACTCATTATCACTTTATAGAAATAAAGCATGTTCATTGAAAAAGGCTGTAAAAGATTAAGTTCTTTCTATTTTTTATTTTAAAGTTGCTTAAAATGTGAATATGATTAATAATAATTGTAATAATATGACTCTCATACCAAAGAGGTTAGAAATCTTGACTTATGTTTTTTTTTATTTAGAACCTCCCTTACACTTACCCGAAGTCCTGTTCCTCTCTTTCATTTCTTTTCCCCGAGCCTGGAATGCTCTTACCCGTGCCCTCCCTCTGTTTCTGTTTATTCTTCAGTTTCTCACTTCTTTTAGCAGGCTTTTCTAGTCATTTTCCACATTGATCATTTGCATCATCGGTTCATTTAGTCATTCATTTATTGGATGAATATCCCAATGGTGTATTTTTGAATATAGAGTGATGTGTGTGTGTGCGCACACACGTGTTTGTGTGTATATATCTATATATTATTTTGCCAACTATGCCTTTGACAAAGGAAATACAAAGATGAATAATAATAGACTCTTTGTTACCATCCTGCTTTCTATTACCACAGTTTTGCACTTTTTACTTCAGTATATATAACGCTTGCACGGGGACTATAGAGTGATTCTCTAATTGTTTTCTGTCTATATTTCATATATTCAGTATTCAGCTTAGTGCCGGGTATCTCTGACACACAAAATTTAATAATTTTTTTTGACTCATGATTAACTAGGTACACCAGCCCCTTTCATTAGCATTGTTTAGGTGGATTTAATACTTGTTTAAAGGTAAAAACATTGCGGGAGAGGGAGTTAATCTATTGTTCCATGCATTCATTCATTCATGCATGCACGCATTTATACTTTGGGATTTTGTTTCTTCCCTTTAGCTGTGTTCCAGATCATCTCCCTGGTAATTTACCCGGTGAAGTACACCCAGACCTTCAACCTTCATCTCAACCCTGCTGTCACTTACATCTATAACTGGGCCTATGGCTTTGGGTGGGCAGCCACAATTATCCTGATCGGCTGTGCCTTCTTCTTCTGCTGCCTCCCCAACTACGAAGACGACCTCCTGGGCAATGCGAAGCCCAGGTATTTCTACACATCTGCCTGAGATGGGGAAGGCACTGCTGCCAAAATGTATTACAGAAGAAGAAACTATTCTCCCCAGAATACTTGGAACCTGTTTTGGGGAGCAGTGTTTATATTATTGGACTAGTCAAAATACCAAAATAATTTGGGAGAAAATATTTCTTAAATGATGTTAGAGTTTCATATTCATCTTTTATATATGTTGTATAAACAAAACCTACTTCTTTTAATTAATTACCTATAATATGCCAGTATTCCTTAATATCTATCCATACCATTTATACTGAATTTGTACAAGAATCTGAATATGAAACTTACCATTTTATAAGATAAAAATGAGAAGGCTTCAAAGATTTAAATAATCTGATCAAATGTCTGTTTTTCCAAGGTTAAATAGACTGTGTCTTTTAAAAGAAGAGATAAATACTGGTAAAAAATGTCAGTAACCAAATACTCTAAAAAAAAAATATATATATTTTTTCCAGATTTCAGCTACTTAAAGAAGCAAAAGTTTTCTAAATGCATATTATTTGTGAGAATTTCTAATTAATAGCCTAAAGAATTGACTTATTTCTAAGCATCACTTTAACTTTATATATATGTCATTCAGGAATGTACTCTTTCAAGGTGAAAACCTGTTGCAGTAGTAAAGCCTTATGTAGGGAAGTTTTCTCTTCTAAAGTGGTTTTTAGGGTTGGGGTATGGGGAAATGATATAGTAATCTGTAGTGTTTTGTGTCTATCTGTTCAGAACCAAAGTTGATTGAGTTGAAAGATGGACCGGGTCTAATTCATCGTGACTGATAGATATGATTAGGTTGTGCCATAAAACATTAGGAAGGCAATTCCTATCACAAAAGTAACATTGAAACAACCTAAGGGGAAGGAATGGCTTGAATATTTCATCTCAGTTGACTGGGCTCTAATCATATAGACACAGCTTCTGATAGCAACTGTAAGCAAAAACTTAAATGTAGTTTGAAACCTGGTCTTCCTGGATAAAACAGATTTAAAATATCTGATCTAAAACATGCAACAGGAGAGTTCAAGGATGCAAGATCTTTGAATGGAAAATATATGATATATCACATGGATTATTATTATTTTTTTACCATTTGTACTTCCATAATGAAAACCAATTCATATGATATATCAAATTTTTATTTGGTAAGTTGCAGAACAAGCAATTACGGTTTTTATTATGAGTTTTTCCCAATAAACCAGGTGTTCTAATCTTGTTTCTAGTTTGCAGTTCTTTGGCTTTTTATTTATTTATTTATTTTCAAATCTGGGGAAGGGAATTTTTAAAAAATGCTTTGAGTGGGGTAGGAAAAACATTTGGATAAAGTGAAAAGTTGCTTCCTCCTTGAGATGTAATCTTCTTCATTTAGGTGGTGGGATAGCCAGCTTTCTCTTCTTCTTTTCCCCTCGTCCGCTTTCCCATTTGGTCGTTTTTCCCTACCATGTGTCACAGATTAATTCCATTATGTTGCCTATAATGTGAAGAAGGGTTGCAGAGTGGCATGGTGGGAGAAGGGACATATTTCTTCTTAGTGCTGTTAGCCCTTTGGTCCTTGGCAACAAATTTTTTCCTATGCTTTTCAAAATAAGAGGTGAATGTTTCTCATCATAAATTTAGAAGACTGTGGTCTTGGTGATTATTGACATACACACATTTTTTTTTTTAAATTTTGTGACTGACAGGATTTGAAGTGGTAACTGACAATATTAAAAATGCCATCTTCTAAAAATATAGCACAGCTAATTCAAGAAGATAATAGATATCTTGAGATTAAGAAACCAGGTCTCCCCCTTGTATATAAAAATGACTCAGATACAAGGTTCTCAAAGACATACACTCTTGTCTTTGAAATTTTTTTTCCCATGCAACTGTCCTCTTCCCTGGCTCAATAAATAACACACTATATCCTAATGATGCACATTTAGGGAAAATACAACTTCCTGAGACCAGTGATCTAATGTAACAGAAGCATTTCAAACTGAAACATTTGGGACAAAGACACACTAAATGTTATTTTCGCTAAAATGTTCCTCTTCTTTCAGCCTTGTTCACATGTAGAGATCCTCTGTTTCTTGGTTCACATTCACTAAGACAGATGCCTTTATGTCATAAATACAGCAGAAGCATTCCAGAGAATTCTGGAGAGTAATGAAGAATTTGACTGAGGAACCATCTGAAGACTAACAATGTATTGTATGGAATTTCCCATGGTAAAGCTGAGGTGGTTTTTGGCTCTGTAATTACATTAAGAGTCCCCACCCTTTAAATAAGCAATTCTAGGTTCCCAAGCAATTATCTCACAGTCACACTATAAGTAGTCAGATATGCAAAGTGCCATTTACTGTTGTCACAAAGAAGTAATATGTCAAGGTCTTTCAGTTGTCACACAAGGTAACTATGGAGTGTAATTATTTTTAGCTTCAAAATCATGTACTGCTGGACTGAGTTTGATAAGCTTTCCTTTTTTTTTTTTTTAAGGAAATGAAAACAATGGGAGAATATAAGTCATAATAACTTAATTAGGTTGATTTTTGCTACAAACTGCTGAAAAACAGTCCTATTAATGTAATATACGTGAATGCTGAATTGACTTGTTTTGTTTCTCTAGGCGTGACTGAAAAGGGCATATTTGAGTCTCATTCCAATGTTGGCTCTTGTTAGCTATGCAGGCTCGAGAAGTTTTCCTCCCCACTGGTCTCATAACCTCATCCATCTATAAAATAATTGCAAATGATCCCTTTTCCTTCAATATTCTCCGATTCAGTATGTTTGTGTGTGCATCTGCTCATTTATTTATTCAATATTCTTGTGAAAAGGAAAAAAGGTAACATGATACGTATTTTGTGTGTTTTTAAAATTGATTTTCAAGGCTAGAGACAATGACTAAAATCTTAATATTGTGGTAACCTTTTTATGCCCAAATAATAACACTTTTTAAGTTGAAAGAGTATTCCTTTAGTTGGATGAACTAAATAAGGGAATGTAGACTATTGTGGGCATAAGGAACCCTAAGCTTAGAAGAAAAACGTCGTTTGTATTCTAGGGAGCTTCTAATTCTAGATGGTGGAGTGGACACTTAAATAATTGCTTCCAACAAATATAGAACAAAATGTAGAATAAACAAGTACCAGGGGGAATAAATAAATCCATAAATAAAAAAGGGATCTACTAGCTGACTGGAGAGTTTGTCAAATTTCTGAAAGATGGAAAATGAGTGATGTTGTCACAGCACAGTAAAGCCACTCGGAAGAAACTCAGGTTGGCTGCTAGGGAAGAACTAGCTGTGCTGCTCGGTAGGTGCCAGAGATGCCAGGCTTGGAATTGGCTGGAAAGAGTAGGAATGCAAAAGGAGGGAGGGTGTAAATCAGGGGGGTTAGTTAGAGGGCTGCTCCATGAGGAGTTTGGCACTTGGCCT
>NW_011888805.1:9099785-9137166 GCF_000151845.1 Pteropus vampyrus
TTGAAATTTTTTTTCCCATGCAACTGTCCTCTTCCCTGGCTCAATAAATAACACACTATATCCTAATGATGCACATTTAGGGAAAATACAACTTCCTGAGACCAGTGATCTAATGTAACAGAAGCATTTCAAACTGAAACATTTGGGACAAAGACACACTAAATGTTATTTTCGCTAAAATGTTCCTCTTCTTTCAGCCTTGTTCACATGTAGAGATCCTCTGTTTCTTGGTTCACATTCACTAAGACAGATGCCTTTATGTCATAAATACAGCAGAAGCATTCCAGAGAATTCTGGAGAGTAATGAAGAATTTGACTGAGGAACCATCTGAAGACTAACAATGTATTGTATGGAATTTCCCATGGTAAAGCTGAGGTGGTTTTTGGCTCTGTAATTACATTAAGAGTCCCCACCCTTTAAATAAGCAATTCTAGGTTCCCAAGCAATTATCTCACAGTCACACTATAAGTAGTCAGATATGCAAAGTGCCATTTACTGTTGTCACAAAGAAGTAATATGTCAAGGTCTTTCAGTTGTCACACAAGGTAACTATGGAGTGTAATTATTTTTAGCTTCAAAATCATGTACTGCTGGACTGAGTTTGATAAGCTTTCCTTTTTTTTTTTTTTAAGGAAATGAAAACAATGGGAGAATATAAGTCATAATAACTTAATTAGGTTGATTTTTGCTACAAACTGCTGAAAAACAGTCCTATTAATGTAATATACGTGAATGCTGAATTGACTTGTTTTGTTTCTCTAGGCGTGACTGAAAAGGGCATATTTGAGTCTCATTCCAATGTTGGCTCTTGTTAGCTATGCAGGCTCGAGAAGTTTTCCTCCCCACTGGTCTCATAACCTCATCCATCTATAAAATAATTGCAAATGATCCCTTTTCCTTCAATATTCTCCGATTCAGTATGTTTGTGTGTGCATCTGCTCATTTATTTATTCAATATTCTTGTGAAAAGGAAAAAAGGTAACATGATACGTATTTTGTGTGTTTTTAAAATTGATTTTCAAGGCTAGAGACAATGACTAAAATCTTAATATTGTGGTAACCTTTTTATGCCCAAATAATAACACTTTTTAAGTTGAAAGAGTATTCCTTTAGTTGGATGAACTAAATAAGGGAATGTAGACTATTGTGGGCATAAGGAACCCTAAGCTTAGAAGAAAAACGTCGTTTGTATTCTAGGGAGCTTCTAATTCTAGATGGTGGAGTGGACACTTAAATAATTGCTTCCAACAAATATAGAACAAAATGTAGAATAAACAAGTACCAGGGGGAATAAATAAATCCATAAATAAAAAAGGGATCTACTAGCTGACTGGAGAGTTTGTCAAATTTCTGAAAGATGGAAAATGAGTGATGTTGTCACAGCACAGTAAAGCCACTCGGAAGAAACTCAGGTTGGCTGCTAGGGAAGAACTAGCTGTGCTGCTCGGTAGGTGCCAGAGATGCCAGGCTTGGAATTGGCTGGAAAGAGTAGGAATGCAAAAGGAGGGAGGGTGTAAATCAGGGGGGTTAGTTAGAGGGCTGCTCCATGAGGAGTTTGGCACTTGGCCTCGGCTCCCCTTCGCCTATCAGACTGCAACCCAAATTTACAGAGTGAAACAAATGGCCTACAGTGCTTACCTGTAGGCAAAACCCAGAGAAGATGACCATGCTTGCTAAGAAGCATGCTCTTTTTAAAGTGTTTCCACGTATTAATTCCTATAAACCTCACTTAGATCTTCTGATATGGATTTAATTATTCAGAGAAGAAATGGATGCATAGGAATGTGAAGTCACTTTCTCAAGGTCACACAGCTAGTAAATAACAGTAATAATAGATAGGAAATACAGTGATGTAGTATTGTTTGGTGCAGTAGGGAATAGTACAGTAGGTATTATGATCATCTGAGTATTCTCAGGCTTTCTCTTCTTCCCCTTGTACTGCTGTGGGACCCTCAACCTCTTCTACCTGTCCATACTGCAGGAAGGGCTGTGCCATCCCAGGGGGTTTGGGCGGCATTGTGTAATGGAGAAGTATGGACTAAAGGAGAACGAGGGCCAGAAATGTGGACGAGGCCTGGGTGAAGGCTAGTTCTTCAGCGAGAGTGGGGTGAGAGAGGCAGCTGAAGCAAATGGATGGGAGAGAGAAACAAAGGCATTCAAAAAGCCTAGGATCTATGAATCACTGCATAATGTTTGAGAAACACAGTTCTCATCGTTTTGAATTTTTATGATTGGATGGCCTTTTGGAGCAATTCTCTGTGATTGGGCCATGTGAGTCATTAAACACACAACACAGGTATAAGCCATTTTCCAAATGATCCCAGGGGTGTGGTTGGAATTAGTGTCCCGTCTTGCTCTGGTGGCCTGATGGAGAATGCCTCATAAATAAAAACGCAGTAGCATCTCTCTGAAGCACTCATTTTTAGCCTTTCTAAAATGCACTGCTTTTGATATTACAGATAACCGAAGTACAATTTTTTAAACATTAGAATCATTCATATATAGAATTCATGTATAGAATGCTGTCTTTATAATTGTATATAGTATATTTTGAAATATGTATTACTAAAAAATCACATGGTGAACACATAATATTCACGCAGAACATACATAGGTAGAGATATACCATATTCCATCCTTTTGGCTTTTGTTATACTGTGGAATATTTTTGATCAGAAATAGAAATTCATGGAAGAAGGGCCCCTTTTTAATTTTATGCATCATGTGTCTAAATCACCCAACTCCTCTAAGCAGAGGAAAATGAATGCATAACCCCCATATTTTATCTTAAATTTGTACATGTGTAAACGTTTAATCTGAAATATGGCCATACTTGCTTTAATGCAAAAATGGTTTAAATCACGAGTTAATCATTTAACCCTCCACATCTACCCCACAAATCTTCAAATAAAATAAAGCAGATAGATATGAGTGAAACTTGTCGCATTCGGGAAAGACATCTCCTTAGATGCAATTGTCTGATCTCCTGACACCTTGACTTTAATTTAGATGGAAGATACAAGTAAACATTTTTAATAGCCCTCTAATACTTAATTCCCTCATATAGAAAGAAATTCAAAGGATTACCAGTAAAACCATAACAGGAATTCAAAGAATTTTGAAATCTAAATTGCTATGAGAAGGCGATGACTCTGAACAAGAACGTTTCATACAATTATATAGTAAGGGTGTAACTGGTACTGCTGCCCATGGCTCTGCCAGGGTGAGAGCAGATCGCTTAGCTCCCTCTGGAATTCTCTCTTCGTTTCCACACTCTGCTACACTTATTTCTGTAGTGGAGTTTTAAAAACAGGCCTCTTATCTCTTATCAGAGATAAGATTGCTCTATCTTATCTCTGTAGAGTAGGTTCGGGATTTAAAATTCCTGACAGACTGGGCTGAGGACCTGTCTGGATGGTCAGAGTCCTTGATTTTTGAGACAATTCTCCCATGAGCTTGGCTTGCCTTGACGCACATGCTGTGCTTTGTTCCTGGATTTTGCAATTCTGGTATCTGGGAGTGTTTTACTGGGTGTGGCAGAGGTGAGAAGAAAAGACAGCCAAAAAGGGAAATTAAAAGAGGTTCAGATTCTGTCCCGTTAATGATATTCCACTTGTACTATTCTGTGCTTCACTGTTAATCCCAATAATTTACTCTCTTTAGGTACAGAAATGAAGGAAAACTCTGTGTGTGTGTGTGTGTGTGTGTGTGTGTGTGTGTGTGTGTGTGTGTGTTTATAGATAGTTTTCTGATGAAGAACTGGAATCCTGTTGATTTAAATGGCATGAGATTGTCTTCATGATAATGAGTCACCAAATAATCATAATAAGTGGTTGCATAATGGTTTGTCCAGCTGGTTTTTCCCATATGAAGATTCAAGGTAATTAACCTGCTATCATCAACTATTTCTGAATAAGTTACTTTTAAGAGAGAACAGTTAGATTTTAAATAGAAACTCTGAATTTAATCACTGAAAGCAAAGTCCAAGTGAGACTTTGAAAGCAAGTTCCGTAAGTGAATCCTGTTTCCCTGTTCTGTGCTTTCCATTCTGGTTACTTGGTGGATAATCTTAATTTGAAATACTTCAGTGAAAATTTGTATTTCCAAATTCTGCCTCACCCAGTTATTAGTCAAGCACACCTCAATGCCCAACCCTGTTTTCAAGGCAAAAGAAAAAAAAATCTAGTTTCACTACAGATATTGAAGATTGATGAATTGCAATATGTATAGGAAGCCGGCATTTGCCGTGGTTACTTTCACGTTGGTAGACTTCATCATTGGAATAATCACTCGGAAGATGTCTAGGTGGTCAAAAGTCGAACACATTGGAAACATCAAACTGATAAAATGATTTCTAAGCTGAACCCCAACAAGCGCAAATGCTTTTGTCTCAGAACAGTATTTTATCCATATAGAATGCCTCCCTGTCCTCGCTCTGGAGAAATCTTCCCAGAAGGGCTGTTATAACTTAGGAAAGGAATCCATGCAACCTTCTGCCTGGAGCACCCTGGGCTGGGTGCCCGTGTGCAGGGCGCAGCTACACAGCTCTGCTGGGCAGCCTGCCTGTGAGATCAGGTCTTCCGGACACCACATAAATAGCCCCGACACCAAAGAGGGGCCCTACGATTGTTTTAAGAAAAGTCAAACCTCCTTTCGGCCCCATAAACACACCCTATACTTGCCTCCCCAAGTTTTCTTGCATAAGGCTCAAACACAGAGGCAGCTTTTATATCAATATCAGGAATTTAGTCCCTGGCTGAACACACTCCCCATTCTTCAATTTATGTCTTTAAAGGGTAAATTCAACATGAAAACACCAGTTAAAGTCAAAGCTGAGTCAAATGATGTTTGTCTTTTTCTGTTCTGTGCTGCAAGCACCCAGCCCCTCAAGGGAAACTATGCCATAAAAAAAAAAAAAAAAAAAAAAATGCCACGTTGAAGTTCCTCAGCTCAGAATGCTACTTCTGCACTTCCTGACTGAGCAGATTAACAATAAACTTCCAGTTCCAAATGGCTAATTCTAATTGCCCTAGTGGGGCTCTGTGATTCAGAGGATGAGCTGTCTCCTTCGTGCTTGCGTAGAGGGGCGCTGTTCTCGGTGGCAAACCCGAGCTGTTAAAGACAAGCCATTTCCAGCAGAGAGTCTGCTTCCAGCCTTCCACCTGTCTTCCACCCTCAGTTAAGGGGTGCATGTATAAAACCTGCCTAGGTGTTCACCTTCCTTTATACAAGTTTTTTTTTTTTTTTTGTCCTAAGAAGAGGTTAGAAAAGTTTTCAGAATTCATAGATGTGTAATCATAGGGCTGCTCTTGGCAGTAAAAAAAGAATGGGAGAATATTAAACACAAAGCAGCCTGTTTCTTTGGCCTTTCTTTTAAGCAGATCGTCAATGAGGAAAGCACTGTATGGGGTCCCATATTTATTTGGGTAACAGTAGCCTAATCCTTCCCTCAACCTTCAAGGTGAGTGAGTCACCACAGCGTGAGTTACGACTGGCAGACGAAGTTTTCTTCTAAAACACAGAACTTCTTCTGAAATACTTTTTTTTTTTTTTTTCCTGAACAAAGTTTGGAAAACAGACAAAATGAGAATCTTCAGAAAAGCTCCATCAGGCTTATATTCTCTGCCAAATTGACCTGTTAAACATAGGTTTCTCATTTGCAGGAGTTAACTGATGGGAATGCTTTTTTCCTTTTGAGTTCTACAAATGCCTTGAAGACTTTTGTAAAGAAATCACCTATAGAATTATGATCTAATATTCTCAGCACGGGATGAGAGGTCCAGTTTTTCCCCAGAAGATTGCATATGAAAAGTTCCCCCAAATATTCATGTTCCAAATGTTAATAGATGCCACTAAAAAAGTGCAATAGTGTCTACCATATATCACTCCCTTACTCTGTGCCAGGCTTTATTTCATTCGACTTTAATAATAGTCCTATTAGGTAAATGCATTATTACCTCGATTTTACGGTTAGGGATCCTGAAGCTTAGAAAGGTTAGTGACGTCCAAAGTAAACAATGGAATCATCATTCCAATCGGTTTGATTCCAAAGTTGTTCCTCGTAACCACGTGCATGTGTTGCACGACTCCTCATCATTATCAGTGCCCCTATGTCTTTCAAGTGCTGTAGAGGTCATATAAGCCAGTACTTCTCCTTCCATCCAACCCAACACAGGTGACTGTTTTAGTCATTGTGATGCTTCAGGATGACAAGAGTTACAGTTGCACTTAACCACCAGCAATGCAGTTGTGGTTGCCATGTGACCGAAGTGAGCCAATTTCAGGCTCCATCCTGAGACCACTTATAAAACCACATGTCTTAGATTGGTTTTCCCCAAAAGTAAACCCTGAGACAAGGATTTGAGTGTAGGTAGTATCTGGGCAGTGATCTCAGGAATCCCAATGAGGAAGTGACACAGGGAAGGGAGAAAAGCCAATAAGGTGTAGGTTATTGTTACGACTACTGGTGACTACTGTAGGCACCTGGGGCCCAGACTGCTACAAACTCTCTAAGCAATCATGTAGAACTGTCCCATGAGAGATGCAGAAGCTGGAGGTTTTAACTGACCTCTGTCCCTTAATGGTTGAGGGTTCTCCTGGAGCATTAAATTCTCAGCACTTTAGAGGCGTCCTGTGTACAGGCTGAGCAAGATGGCCAAATCCCTCAAAGAGGAAGACACACAGCTGCTTGGGGTGTGATGGGAACCATCTATCACAGCTGCGGGGGGAACTCAGAAGTGGGCCAAGGGGCATCAACAGCATGTGCTACACAGATCTATCATCATTATAGAAGTCTGAGTGGGAAATGCTTCTCTGTGTTATTTACCTCATTCACTTCCCCGGCTTCTCACAGCCTATTGAATAAAATTGCAGCTCAATAGCATGGCTTACAAAATCCTCCATGATCTGGCCCTGTCTGCTTTTCTAGACTTGTATCTTGAAAGTCATTCCTCTCTCAACCACTGTATCTCTCTCTCTCTCTCTCTCTCTCTCTCTCTCTCACACACACACACACACACACCCATTATCATCCCCATCATCATCATCGTCATCATCACTGCTTTCTACACTCTGGCCATAGTCAACTTGTTGCAGTTCTGCAGTATTTCATTTCTCGATGCTAGCTTATTCTTTTCCTCTGCCAAGAATGACCTTTCACACACAGTTTTGGCCTATCAAAGACATTCCATGATGGTGGTGGTGGTTGTACGACACTGTGAATGCACTTAATGCCATTAGATTATATACTTAAAAATGGTTAAAATGGTAAACTTCGTTATGTATATTTTACCACAATAAAAAATATTTAAAAATAGAAATAAATGTTTTCCCCACCCTATTCCCATCCATCATTATTTGAATAAAGCAACTCACCTCCTAGGAAACCATCTCCCCCAAAGGAATGGCTTTCTTTCTGCATCTTATATTTGAACCAGATGTAGTTGAAAGGTAGTTAATTTTATGTGTCAGCTTGACTGGGTCACGGGGTGCCCAGATATTCAGTTAAACATTATTATGAGTGTGTTTGTAGAGTGTTTCTGGATGAGATTGACATTTGAATCAGTTGACTGAATAAAACAGATTTCCCTCCCCCAATGTGGGTGTACCTTACCCAATCCATTGAAAGCCTGAGGAGAATAAAAAGACTGATGAGAGAACTTACTGCCTCTGCCAAACTGTTGTCTTCAAGCTGAGACTTCAGTCTTCTCCTGCCTTCAGACCTAGACTGGAACTTATGCTATCAGCTCTCCTGATTCTCAAGCCTTTGGACTCACACGGAACTATAACCACTGGCTCTCCTGGGTCTCCAATGTACCCATTGCAGATCTTGAGACTTCTCAGCCTCCATGACTACATAGGTCAATTGTCTGTAACGAGTCAATCTCTCTCTTTCTCTCTCTCTCTCTCTCTCTCTCTCTCTCTCTTTCCCTCCCCACCCCCCCCCCACTATATTTATTTTTACTATATATATTTACACATACATCCACCTGGGTGCAGAACCAAACAACTTTGAATGTTTCTGCAAGCTCTCAAAGAGCACTAAGAACTTCACAATGTTCGTGACCTTCACTGATGATTTGAGGGGAAAGCTGGAGAAGTGGTCACAGTGAACAACATTTAGTCATCTTATCCATTTATCCTTCCTCATTCTCTCCCTTTTAAATTCTCCCAAAAGATTGACATTCTTCTTTTGGTTATCTAGAATGGTTTCCCCATTTCTCTGTAGCCCTGACACTAACTAGCAGCCAAGCTCTGGTCTATCTAGGTTCATATATCATTCTTACTCCATATCATTGCATATTGATGAGGTAAAATAGCACAGTGATTGTGAGTAGATGCTCATTATTAGCTTTGTGAATTTCAGCAAATATTTATTAACCTTAAGATTCAGCTTATTTGTCTATAGAATGGTGACAATTATAGTTGTGACAATTAATTGAAAGAATATGTGAAAAGAGCTGAGCACAATGCCTGACACATACCGAGCATTCAAGAAGTTGAATATATGAGAGATAACCTTTTGAAACATTTTCTAGCATTGTTTTTCCCCCATAAACCATGTTTAAATGGAGCTCTTCCTGGGTTGAGAATAGGGATTAAGGAGGGGTAAAAATCAGAGAAAAAGAGGAAACTAATAACGTGTGAGTCATACCTTTTAGGGAGGATACAAACCAAAGTAAAGAGATAATTGGCCAGCTTTGAATCTCAAAGCTGACTTTCTTGAAGCTCCTGAGTTGTGAAGTCAGGCTAATTAGAACAGAAAAGGAATTTCTATATTTTAAAACTTTCCCTTACACATGAAGCAAAGCTTGGAAGTCTGATTACAATGTTTTACTCTAAGCCTTAGGTAGAGAAAACCCGGGATGTGATTTATGTTGTTTCCACTAAACAGAAAAAAAAAACAAGAAAGGCTTCTGCTAGAAAAGAGGAATTGTAAGTAAAAGTAGAGGGCAGACAGAAGCAAGTGGCCGGTCTTAAATATCTCGCTTTCCTCTTGGGATAAAAATCTGGGTTAAGAAGAGGAATCAAAGAGGGGTAGAAATCGCACAGAAGTGGAGAGGGACGATAATCAGGTGTAGGTGTGTGTGTGGTATTGTGCGTCCTGCCTCCCACTGAGACCTTAAGAAAGAAGCCATCAGCTTGCCAGGTGACTGGACAGGATTCAAATCCTCCCCACTCCCACCCCAGTATGTTAACAGGAAGTGCTGAGGGTAGATGCAGGTGCTATCTGACTATCTGATGAATTCAGAGGCTAGAAAAATGGCTCATGTTTATTGAGCATGTATTATATTGCAGATTCTGTTCTATGTGACTTTATATGCATCATCTCCTTTCATCTTCCTGATCACCCAACAAGAGAATTTTTTTTATCGTCCCCATTTTGTGAATGAAGGAACCAAGGCATAGAGAAATAACTTGTTTAAAAATGCAGAGGTAAAGTAGCAGGCCTGGGGCTCAACTTTAGGCCATCTGGCACAACAGCTCGTGCTTTTAGCTTCTCTGCCACATCTCAACGTAGGGCTACAGGTAACTACAGCACCAATTAAAGCCAAGGAGGGGCCATGTTAGCAGCAGTTAATGGCCAAGATCCCTGAGAAACTGCCCCTGTGCCTTGCTAAAACCAAGAAAACAGGTGATTCATCATTCCAGGGTTGAGCCTTTGTCAGTGGAGAGAGAGGTAAATGGGACTCAATTAGGAAGAATATGATTAATTATTAAGATCGCTCTCTCCACAAACAGGTAAATCTTCTGGGGAGGGGGAGATAGGTGGGAGAGCTTTAAGAAAAGACTACAAAAAAAACAACAGTGTGAGCTTTAGATAAGTAAATATTTACCTCTAAAGGAGTTAAGGTCACATAAGAGAGACTGTTAAACCAGAACAGGTTAAGTTACCTTTCTCTGGCAAGTTTAAGTCTAGATCCACCTTCCCCGACTCCATTACCATCTCCAAGGTAGGCTGAGATCAGGTATGGAAAATCTAAGAGCTACGTTTTGTTTGAGTGGCACAGACACATCTCTCACTCACGTGTGTAAATGTTAATTCTGTATTTATGTCTTTATTTCATCATGCTAATCTGCCAGCTGCTCAAGGGTGGTGAGTAGGTCTTCTTTGTTTTTTTTTATTACTTGCACAGAGCATAATGTCTGGTCTGGTACATAGAGGTACTCATTAGTGCCTCCTGAAAAGATGAATGAATAAATGAGTGGATAAATGAATCCTTTACAGTATTTGCCTCTGTCCTCCACAAAAAGTCACTTTAGTCAATTCCTGAGCCATCTACCACCACCACCCTGGGTTGTCTTCATTCACCAAGGAACTCATCTCTTGTTACCTAGCAACAGCTGCAGCAGGGCACCTCCTTGAGAGGGCACAGTTGTTAAATGTTTCCGTTGCCTACATTAACAGGGATGCCTTAGTAAATCATTCCCTTATGTTGGAGGCTTAGTTTTTTAAATAATACTTTTGCCACTATCAATAGAAAGTACAATAAACATTGTTGTGCATTTGCATTTATCCACTAGACTTATTTCTTTGGGAACAGATTCTTAGGAGTGGAACTGGTAGGTTATATTTTAATGAGAGCTAGTATAGTGCTGTGCAAAAGTAAGACTGTGTTAGACAACAGAATCCTACCATTTTAACTGGTTACGGGCGTGGGTCGACTTAATGGAGCTTCGGTCTGTGTACATGCAAGAAGGAAAAATATGCCAATCTCATAGGTTTGCTAAAATGATTAAATGAGATATTTCAGTACTTGCTATGTAATAAATGCTCAAGAAATGCTTCCCTTCTTGAAAGCTCTTGAAATATATTGCCATATTCCTTTATGGTGCTATCAATTCCAGATGTTATTAAAACTTCTCTGCCATATAATCATTAAAAAAACAAAATTATATATATATATACATGTATGTATATATACATATATATATATAATTAGTATCTTGAATATATTTTAAATGATTTCTACAAGTGAATTAGAAAAAGAACACAAGAGAAAAATAGGCAAAGAATATGAACAGGTAATTCAGAAATTGAGAACCTGGATGGCCAAGAAACATGAATTGGTTAACTTTCCTAATTTTCAGATAAGTGATAACTAAAACAATGATATGTTATTTCACCCCACTAGACTGGCAAAGTCAGAAACTTTGACAATATTTAATAACTCCAAGAGGTTACTTAAACTGCTTGCAAACTGCTGGTGAGAGTATAAATGCCCCAGTAATTTGGAAGAACAATTTTGTAATACTGAGAAAATTTAAATGTGTACATATTCCATAATCAGAAATTCGACTTCTGATATATGCACACTGGGAGACGGATACAGACACCTTCACTGAAATGATTTTGTGATAGTTAATAAATTTTCAACAATGAAACTAATGAACTAGACCTGTATGTATCAACATAGATAAATTTAAAGAATTTTACTTGAAAAATGCCGTGGCAAACTAATTCACACAGTATAAAAATATTTAGAAAAAAAATTAAAACCCCACTAAGTATATACTACATTGTTTAGGGACATTATTGTATGTAACAAAAGCATAAAAGATGAACCGCAAATGTATTCACCAAATTTATGATGCGCTTGTCTTTAGAAAAGGTGAAAGGGAATGAGACTGGGAAGAATAATTAAAGAGAGTTCAAATTTGTCTATAATATTCTATTTCTTTTTATTTAAAAATCTGAACCAAAAATGATACTTTCTTTTTTTAACTTGGGGTTGGTGGACACAGAAATGTATGTATTGTATTCTTTATGCTTTTCTAAATATTTAAAATGTTTTTGAATAAAAAATGTATTTCTCTAAAATTTCAGACAAATCTGAAATTTTGTTACAGTTTGCAACCATTCTTATTTTTAAAAAATTGTGAAAGCTTTTCCATGACGGCATTGTAAACACAAATATACTAGTATTATTTATTTTTTAAACAATGCCTACTAACTCATTTCCAGAAACACTGCAAATATTTTTCCAAGTTTTTGTGCTCTTTTAAAAAAACAAGTCAAAATGATACATATGCTAAATTAATAAGTCATACGATATGAAAAGCTTATGAAAACAGTAGGCCCCCTATCTATCCTCTCTTTACTTTTTGTGACCAGGCTCTTGAAGAAATTATGGAAAATTGGTTTAATTGTTTCTTCTATTTACCTGCATCCTTCAAAATAATGTGTTTTTCCCTTGAGTTTTTAATTTTATATTGACCTCTATCCCACTCACTTTTACACACGCAGGTACACACACACATACACACACATGCACAAGCATAAATACATTCACTCTTCCCAATTCCCCAGTGGTGTTATGTCACTGATTTTGGTTATATCAATATTTATATTTTATATTATTATGACCCTGTAAATATAGTTCTCAGATGAATCTCACAGTCAACTATTTCATTTCCTTTCTCTTACAACTTTTTGCTTCTATTGAAATTGATTTTTGAGTCATTTTTCATTTGCTTAGAATTTTAGGTTAGAAATAATTTCTCTCATTTTTGAAGGCATTTATCTCAGAATCTTGAAAGCATTTCTTCTAGATTCCACATTGTTCTTGAGAAGTCAGATGCTATTCTGATTCCCATTCCTTTGCTTGTAACTCATTTCTTCATCTCTGGAAGATTAAATATTTTCTCTTTAATTCCACGATCTGAAATTTATGATGTGCCTTAGTTTTTATCCACTTGTAGTGCTCTACTTCTTTGTTCTTTCTTTCTGTAACTCCTATTTGTCATATGTTGGACCTCTGAGTTATATCTTCTAACTTTTGGTTTTCTCTTCATTTTTCTCTTCCCTTTTTTTGTTTACTTTCTCTTCCATTTCCATCTCTTGGGCTTTTTATGCTGTTTTTGCAGTGATTTTAGTACTATCAATCTTTCGGTTTTCCTGTTGAATCTAAAATTTTTCTTCTATCATATATTTAATTTCTGAGAGCTTTTTTCTTTTTTAAAAATTACCATCCTGTCTTATCTTGTGGAAGCAAAATCTTCTCTCACTTCCCAAAATGTTAATAAGCTTTTAAAGTTTACTTCTGGTCCCATCCATGTCTCTTTTTTTTGAGCTCCATGTTTTGCTTGTTTATGTATATGTTTTGAACTCTAATTTATAATTTTCATGCTCTTCTCAGATGTTTGATGATCTTTAGTTATTTATATTTAAGAGTGAGACACAAAAATTCTAGTTTGGAAGCTCCATATATGTTGATTGGGCTCAATTAATGGGCCTCATCATATAAGAAAGTGAATCTGGTTGTTGCCTTGGAAGACTCCAAATTGCCAATATATGTAAAATTTTCCCCTTTGCTCTGATCTCTCTGAAGCAGAATCTTCCTATCTTTTGCCTAGAAAGCAGAGATTTGCTGCTATCATTCTAGGAGCCTATGGGAGAATGAGTTAGGACTTTCACTCTTGAATATGTAGATTTAACAGAACCCACATGCTTTTAGCATGTGCCTTACTTTGCCTTCAGCAGTGATTTGTCCTCAGTACTCTCTGGACATATTTCTAGTCTTCCACCAATGTTGAGAAATAGTTACTTAACTGTTTAGTAGAGAAGGGGAATTGGGTTTCTATATGCTTCTTATAAAGACCCCACCCTGAGTTCTTACCTTCAGAAATACAGATTGTCTTTAATTCCTGAACCTCTCTGAAGCAGGAATCAGCTTGCTTCTAGTTGGCTTACCTCTCTCCACACCCTGCAGACATTTTAAAGATTAAAAAGTCCTTAAACATTTCATCTTGTTCTGACATGGGAAGATCTCAATATATTCTGCAATTAAAAAGGCAAGTTTGATCTCTGTGATCTTATTTTTCCATATATATAGTTACACATACACATTATATAATATTGTATGTGTGTGTGTGTATGAGAGAGAGAGAGAGAGAGATTATATAGACAAAAAAAAGAAGATTAGTGGAATAATACATACCAATCTCAATAGTAGTCACATCTAGGAACTGGGGGAAGAGGAGAAATGTTAAAAGAACAAAACCGAAAATGCATAAACAGTTGCTATCTCTGAATCAAAGTTCCCACCTTCATGAAACTGATGTTCTGATAGATGAAGACAGTCAGCAAATGAATTGAATAAATAAGATTATTTTAGACAAGGACAAGTTATATAAAAAACAATCTAGGTGTTGGGAGAGAGAATGTTAGAGCTGTGGTGACTTCTTTTAGTTGGCCAGGCAAGTTTTCTCTAAGAAGGTTCATTTAGGATGAGAAAAGAATGTTGAAGGGAGCCAAGAGAAAATTTCAGGAAAGGGTGTTCTTGGCAGAGGAAGTAGCAAGATGGGAATGAACTTGGCATGTTTGAGGAACAGAAAGAATGCCAATGCAGTTGGGGTACAATGAATAAGGAGAAAGTGACGGGCTATGAGTTCAGCAAGACAGACAAAAGCCAGATCATATAGATTTCATATTTTATCCTACTTGCAATGGGAAGTACTGGAGGATTATATTGTCTAATTTATACTTTAAGAATATCATCTGTCTGCTAACTAGAGAATGGACTGAGATCAGATGGGTGTGCTTGGGATAAATTGAAAGCAGAGGGACCAGTTAACAGATGGCTTCAGCAGTCCAGACAGAGAGGGTGGAGGTGTGGACTAAGGCAGTAGGGGTGGAGGTGGAGAGAGTAGTTGCAATTCAGATATATTTCAGAGGTAGATTAGACAGTACTTGCTTGGATATGGTTATGGTTTGTGGGGGTAGAAAATGATGAGGGAAACTGAATAATAATAGATGATTCCTCTATTTTTGACTGGAGAAACTGAATGTTTGGTGAGATGGAAAGCCTAAGGAAGAAGCAGATTCTGAGGAGAAATACAAAACAATCTCATTTGGACATACTCCGTTTGAAGAGCCCACTAGACACCCAAGTAAAGAAGTTGAATATATCTGCCTGAAGTTTAGAAGAGAAGTCAGGCCTCATTAGCATAAAGATTCTATTTAAAACCTTGGGACTGGATTAGATCCCATAAAAAAAGAGAGAAAGAAGGACAACGACAAGACTTTGGAGTCTGCCAAAATCTAGAGGTGAAAAAGAGGTCGAGAAGGAGCAACCAGTGAGGATGGAGGAAAATTAGGTGAGGATAGTGTCATGGCAGCCAATTCAAAAAATTGATATAATATGTGGAAAATAGTACCTAAGTAATGTTGGTACTTTGTGTATTTAAAGGCTATGTAGAAACACTAATAAAGGATTTTTAGATTATTTTTTTAAAGTCAAGAAAGCAGCTGAGTAAAGAGAGCAAAAGTTACTAGTCTAGGTAGCTGAGTTTCGGTGCCACGCGTTATCACTTATTCTGTGTCCTCTGGCAAAGCATTTCATTTCTATAGACCTAAAATTTACTTCTCTGTAAAACTAGAGATAAAAAACACTAAGGCGATATGAATAAGTTAATGATTGGTACATAAATGGAGAGTTGCTATTACCTTTGGCTGCCCTCGGATGGGCACAAAAACAGTAGCAGAGCAAAGAGCAGGACATATCCATCATTTCTACTGCATAAGGCCTTGTCCATGCTTATGATTCTCTTTCTGTCTATAACACATCCTAGACCAGAGTATTACAACACCAAACTTCCCAATTCCCAATTACTCGTGACTCAACTCATTTTTCCTGAGGAGCATAGAAGAATTCAAGACAAAGTGGCCTAGGCTTCAGTTAAATCTATTAAGATACTCTGAACTACATACTTCCTACTCATTTACGAGTCAAATGGCAGTCATTGTTTGGTCCTACTTATGTACTTTGCTTTAAAATGGTTATGCCTTCCACGGGAGTCAGAAAATTTAATCTTTTGATTAAATTTATGTAATTATTCAGCTGAGTAAGAATGGACAAAATATTCTTAGGGTCCCAAGAAATACCTTTCATGAGAGACTATACTGTAGCATTGCGGTGCTCAAATAGCATGTTGAGACACATTGCTGTACCTCAATTCTGTCACTGGTTTGCAACCAAATTTTGAGCAATGCATAAGTTGTTGTTTTTTGCTATAATTAATGACATTAAAATGCATACCCAAGAGGTAAAGAAATAATGAAGTAATTTACGTCAGACAAAGATCTTATGATTACTAAAACATGCATGAGCTTTAATCATAAGTTTTTAAGGAAACCTTATTGGGGCAGTGAACACTTTCAACAAGGGTGCAAAGACCACTCAATGGGGAAAGGACTGTCTCTTCAACAAACGGTGTTGGCATGGATATCCACGTGCCAATGAAACTGAACCTTAGACTATATACAAAAACTAACTCAAAATGGATTAAAAACCTAACCATAAAACCTGAAATTATAAAGCTCCTAGGAGAAAACAGAGAGGAAAAGCTTCATGACATTGGATTTGGCATTGATTTCTGGATATGACACCAAACACACAGGAAACAAAAGCAAAAAATAGAGAAGTGAGACCATATCAAACTTAAATGCTTATGTGCATCAAAGAATACAAGTCATGGAGTGAAAGGCTACCTACAGAATGGTAGAAAATATTTGCAAATCATATATTTGATAAGGGGTTAATATCCAGACTATATAAAGAACTCCTATAAATCAATAACAAAAACCAAATAAACTAATTAAAAATGGACATCGATAGTCATTTCTCCTAAATTATATATAAATGATCAACAAGCATATGAAAAAGTGCTCAACATCACTCATCATTAGGGGAATGAGAATCAAAACCACAGTGAAATATCACCTTGCACCCATTAGGATGGCTACTACAAAAAAATAATAATAATAATAGAAAATAGCAAGCGTCAGCAAGGATGTGGAGAAATTAGAATCCTTGTGCGCTGTTGATGGGAACGTAAAATCATGCAGCCACTATGGAAATCAGTATGGCTCTTCCTCAAAAATTTGAAAATAAAATTATCATATGACCTACCAATTTCACTACTGGGTATATACCCCAAAGAATTGAAAGCAAGACCTCAACGAGATATTTGTACTATCATGTTCATAACAGCATTACTCACGATATCCAAAAGGTGAAAGCTATCTTCATGTCTAATTCATGTCTATCAACAGATTACTGGATAAATAAAATGTCACACACACACACACACACACACACACACACACACACACACACACACAGATACACAGTGGAATATTAATCAGCCTTAAAAAGAAAGGAAATCCTATTACATACTATAACATGGATGACCTTAAGGACATTATACTAAATGAAATAAGCCAGTCAAATAAAGACAATCACTTCCCCTTTAAGACATATAATTCCACTTATATGAGGTATCTACTATAATCAAATTCATAGAAACAGGAACTAGAATGGTGGTTGCCAGTGGAAGGGGAGAAATGAGGAGTTATTTAAAGGTCCAAAAATTTAGTTTTACAAGATGAAAAAGTTCTAGAGGTCTGTTGTACAATAATGTTAATATACTTGACACTACTGAACTGTGTATTTGAACATGGTTAAGATGACAATTTTATATTATGTATTTTATTACAATTTTAAAAAAGTGTTTTCTCAAGTATACTATAAACTCCTAAAGTTTGAAAAATAGTGATGTGAAACACTAACAGGTGCAATTCTCACTTCTTGTACAACCATTTACAGTGTGGTGTTCTGGGGAAAGAAATTTAACTTACCTGGACTCAGTTATTTCTTCTATGAGATGGGGATATTATCCTTGTAAATTATGCAGCTTTACTCAATAAGGAAAATATGTCAAACCTCTAAATTGGTTGGCTTTCTTGAAAGAAGAATTTCCTGATGGGGAAGCACAATTGGGCCTTACTGCTTTCATTCTGTAGCCTGAAATTTACTCTCCCCATTAAACTTCAATTCACCGCAGCCCCTGCCTCAAATGGAGTCCTTTCTGACTCACTGGGTTCATGTGGACAGATGATTCTTCCTTCAGGTCGCTGAGACATTGCCAAGACAGGATGGAACATTCAAATAAAGCTTTACTGACACTGGGGATAACGTATAGGAAATAAACACAGATGGGTCTATCGGCCTAGATTACCTGGTTTATAAAATAAACCTAGCTTTGGTTTGAAAACATGCCCTTTCTTGTGGAATAAGGATGAAAGTCAGATCCTGGATTGCACCTTTGCTTTCCAGCCTCCACTCTGAGTGCATATGGTACATACCATCTTATTATCCAATCTTTTAGGAATTCAGCCCTTGACATTTAGACCAACTAAGGGATGTCCACAATCAGGTTAGTTTCATTGTGGAGATCGGGGGGATGATGCAGAAAAATTGTTCAAGAAACATCTTTCAGAATTAAACTAATCAGAACTTGGTTTCTCCACAGACATCAGTAACTGGATTAATAAAACACATACTATTACTAAAATTCAATAATCACATTAATAAAATACATTTATTTATTAAATATCTCCCCACAGAGTAAGGGAAATCATACTCTGGTCAAATGAAGATATTGAGCACTGTCCCTTATCTCCTGAGTCTGATGTGAGAACAGCATGTTTACAGTCACCGGCACTGAGGAGATAGAATAGAGAAAGGAGAAAAACAAATTTTACATTTGATATTGTTTGTTTGTGATGTATTCTACCTTGCCATTCCCAGATGTTTTCTGGCTTCTGAGAGAAAGCGATGAATGGGGGGAGCAGTATATTATTATGCCTCTGAGAGCACTTAAGGTATTCTCATCTTCCTCTCTTATTTATGGCACATTTCAAATTTATCGGTCCCCTTCTTGGGTATGCATGGTTAATATGTGGGGTTTCTCTAAGGTGGCACTCCTCTGTTTGATTTTGAAAGAAAACACAGATATTGTGTCAAGAAGTCCATTTTTTCAAGCTTAAACTCTCATTAATAGATGCTAAATAATAGTTGTTCATCTTTATGAAGTCCTACCATTTGTGACAACACGGATGGGCCTAGAGGGCATTGAGCTAAGTGAAATAGCCTGGACAGAGAAAGAAAAATATCATATGATTTCATTTATGTGTGGAATCTAAAAAACAAAATAAATGGACAAGGAAGACAGAAGCAAAATCATAGGTACAGAGAACAAACTGATGGTTGTCAGATGGGTGAAAAGGTGAAAGGATTAGGAAGTATAAATTGGCAGTTATAAAAGTCATGGGGAGTAAAATTCAGCTTAGGAAATATAGTCAATAATATTATAATAATAATACCTGCTGTCAGGTGGGTGCAAGACTTATTGGTGGGGACCACTTTCTAAATTATATAAATGTGTAACCACTATGCTGTACACCTAAAACTAATATATTGAATGTCAATTATAATTGAAAAATAAAAATTAAAAAAACTCATCAAACTGTACATCTAAGGCTGAATTTTACTGTAGTCCCTCTAAATGTGTGTATATTTCTACATTTCCATAATAAAAGACTTTTTAAATGAAAACAGTTTTCATCTTTTTATAAACATTAAATTGTGAAAAACTTAAGTTTTGATGAGAGGTCTAGAATTCACAGAAAGGAGCTGCAGTACAGAGTGCCTTCTGGGACCTATTATTTCACAATAAAGCTCTGTCTATGCCGACCTTCAGATTACCTGTAAAATTTTTAAAAAGTTACCCGGTATCTACCTCCCTGGCTTTGAGAATCAGAACTGCAAGGATGGGGTGCAGAAATTATTTTTTATCTTTTTAAATTCTTTGAGTGATTTGAAAGTACAGTCATTAACTGCTGGTCTAAACCAAAAGGGACACTGACCCTTCTTAGTTTCCGAACCCACTGTTCTTAGTTTCAGTTTCCTGTCTGGGGCCCCTCTTCTCTACCTGAAGATTGACACCAAATAAGCCTCTTAGAACAAAAATAGTTTGATTTATACTATTTTTGAGAAGACTTCTAAAACCAGCGGCAAAGATCATGATTCACATTGTACTCAGAAGGAGGGCCTAATGTGCTTTTGGCAAAATGTCTTCACATGACAGTAGGGACATTGCACAGTGGCGACGGCTTTCGGCGTGGGAGAACTAGTGCCGGGTATTTGAGGGCAAATGCTGAGCTGCACAGTTGAGTGAAGACACTAACAGGCTCTGCGTGAAGCAGTTCTTATTTATGTGATTTATGTACGACAGAGAAATGCTTAATGGAGTTTTGATCAATGTATGACTACAGATCTGTGCTTTTATTTAGCTGCTATTACTTTGTGAGGTTTACAGCACTGCCTGCTGAGCCTAGCGGCTTGTGCACGGAGAGGGCCCTTGCTATTGCAGTAGAAAGAAGATATAGCTCTGAATGCCAACCAGAGCACCGTTGGTGGTTCTCATGATGCCTCTTGACTGTGATTCAGTGATTAAAAAAAAAAGAAATGTTACAAGATCTGCCCCGAATTAGTCACATCAACCAAATGGACTCACATATTATTAGGGGGTTAGGATCTAAACTCAGCATACAAGGAAACACACTGGGTAATCAAGTTACCCTTAAAAATTCCTTACCTTATCCTAACACCGAAACTGCAAAGCAAACTTTTTTTGTTTCCACCTTGCATTTAACTGTGGCCTCCATTTTACTATGGTTGTGCAGGCCAATGTCACATTTAAATGCAGAGAACTACAGAAAAAAAGATAGGAGAGAGTAACTACATGAACGGATAGTTTTTTCTCTGATTTTTGTCTTGTTTTGTTTTTCCTAGTTCAGATAGTTTATATTGGCTGCATATTCCATTCACATATCATTCTTCCCTTTGTCTCGGTTTTCTTGCGCTCTGATTTTGGAGTAGAATATTGCTTAGGTTCATAATTCTTGGAGTCAAGTTTCTTGAGTTCATATCCATATTCAACAATTTATTAGCTATACCCTGGGGGCAAATGACTTAATCTGTCCAAGTCTCAGTTTTCTTGCTTGCTAAAAGAGGATAGTAAGTGTGCCTACATTCATCATAAGCCTGCGAGGATTAAATAAGTCAAAACATATGAATCCTAAAGACAATGCCTGCTAAGAGCAAGTGCCCAGAGACTTATTAATATCTGATGGCAAGAGTGAGGGGTTGGATGGCAAGGCAGTGTTTGATATTAGAGACTCACAGTAGAACAGTGAGAATCCTAAGTGCTTCATTAATATACGGTATTTTCTTCGGGCTGTAGAGTACAATATTCCTCATATGACTCTAGTTATTGTTACTTGAATATTACCCCAATGCAGCCTAACTAGCCATGACATCAGCCTCGGGCTAAAGGAAAACCCAAAATATGTGATTGTTTATATTTTTATTAGAGGGAGTAAGTAGCATTTATTGCAATTGTTTCCAGGAAAATAATGTGCTTTAGTAAATAACACGTGTAAGTATTGTTTGAACTTCCTATGTGACAGCGATGTGGTCTAGAAGGTATATAAATATTCATTTGTTTAACTGCACACAGAAGCAGTTGTTGAGCAATCAGATGAACTGGCTCTTTAAATAGAGACTACCTTGTCTGTCGGTTAGAACACAGGGGACATGATTATCAACCCCAGCAATAAAGGAGTGGCTCGTTCAATTATAAGAACAGGGTTTTGTCTCTCAGAGTCCCTGCCCTTATGATTTCTGTGGAAACTTTATTACTTGGGACCAACATATACACTTTCCAAATTAGTAAGTTCAACTCCAGAAGGCCCGTCTTGGATGTTGATAAATCAGTTGGCTAGGTAAATTGGACCAGACTGAGGAGGGCCTCAATGGCTAGGTAAAGAGATGGGACCCATCGAAGCAGAGCCAAGTGTAAGCTTTTAGGTCAGGTGGTCATCCGAGAGCTCTCCTAGCTCTTCTGCCTCATCTGGGGTCCTTTCCATCCCTGTTATAGTATGTAGCTCGTACACCCAGCCTAGAGTCTAGGAGAATTGTGAGAACTAAATAAACATGCACACACAGAAGCTGACCTGACTCCTCCCCACCCTGCCTTACCCTTCCACACCCAGGTTTTGACAGCATTCCCACCCTTCCTCTGGGGCCATCCACAAGGGATACACCCTTGAGCTGACTCAGGAAGGCAGGCCTCAGAAGTACCTAGAGGCCTGGGAGTATGGCGTTCCTCCTGCTCAGAGCTCTGTGCCTTCTGCCCAAACAAGCAAGGCAGGAAAATATAATTCACTGGCTTAGTAACTCTCTTGATATGATTTCCCACAAGGCATGATGAAAATTATTCAGATGGTAATTTCCAGTCTCTTAGGGGTAGAAGAAGATACAAGGACATCTTGCATAAGCCTAGTAAGGTAGAGCTGCTCTCAGAATAACTGCAGTTATTTACCAATTCACAATGTATTTGCTGAGCACCTCCTGTGTGTCAGGCAGGCATTGTATTAAAGGCTGAACAAACATGAATGAGACGTGGTCTTGTCTGTCAAGGAGTTCTATGCTTAATAGTGGAGGTACATGCTATTCAGAGGTCAGCTGCCCATCCCTTAGTCTCTGCACATTTCCGACATCTAGGTGGAAGTGATTTGACCTCCACTTTATGACTGGGAAGCCCTAAGTCTCCCCAGGATATCTATCTCTATATAGCAATGCATATCGATATATCAATATAAAAGATATATCTATATATACAACTAATTCCAAAGGGCTTGTAATCTCATGATTTCTGTCTCTGACTCCATGTCTACGCATGCTGCTTCTGATTGCTTTCAAGTACACTTAGATGCCAAACCCGAACTTATTGCTGCTCTCCAACAACAATCTACTTATTATAAAGTCGGTTGGCTTTTCCAGGGGAAAGAAAAAATAGATTGTGTGGTCTTTTGAATATTGATGACTCCACTCTTTCTCGCCTGGCCCTTATGTTTCTTCTTCCTTTATTCTCCCCACTTGCTCTAAGGATCAATGTCTGTCCTCATTTAATGTCGTCTTAACCCTTTCTCTGAAGGCGGCCTTAGCACTAGATGATATTTCTTGCAGGAGCTCACTAACCCCAGGTGATCTTAAGAAAATTTTTCCCAACAAATATGGTTCTTGCCTTAAGAGAAATCTCATGCCTGCTACTATGTGAGAGCATATTCTCTACCCTGTTATGTACTGTAAAAAGAAATGTCATAATAATGACAGGTGTCCTTACAGAGATTTATCCAGGGTACTCTGGGTTCATCAAGGATAAGTGGCAGCTTGTCGTGGTGAATTTAGGGAAACCTTCCCAGAGGTGGTGACACAGATCTATGTGGGGTGGAGAATAGAAGTGCTATGCTATTTTGCTGACCTCAACATGGGTCAAGCTTTCATTCTAAGTAGCAACACAGCTGAGGTGTCAGCTCTCAGGAGGTAGTTTCTTTAGATACATCAGAAGAGAGAATCTGGAGAGCAGGCACACCCAGCCCAGTGGGGCAGGACAGAGCCTCAGGGCAGACACAGCTGCAAGCAGTGGGAGGTCCAGGCAGGTGGAGTCTGGCATGTGAAAAAGTTGAGAACTAATGCCAGGTGCCAGTCCAGGCAGGTGATGGCATCGGGAAGGTCTAGCCAGGCAGGTTAGAGGGCTGGTGGGGGAGCAGAGGACGGGCATATAGAAACTGAGTGAAGACAATCTGTGGAGATGTGGTCAGGCAGGAGGTCTGGCAGAAGCTAACCATATGTAACTGAAAAGAGAGATTTAAGAGAAAAGTTCTCATTCTGGAAGGGAGAGGAGAGACTGGCAGAAGCTGGAAAGGTTATTGGCTTAGAGGAACTGGGATGCAGCTGGGAGTCACTTGGAGCACAAAGTCAAGAGAAACCTGACACTCACGTTAACATCTCAGTGAAGCTGAGTTTCTTGAAACAAGATCCCTCATCCCTCTGACCTAGGCACAACTGAGTTGGTGGAGTGGGCGTTGAGGGGGAGCAGACGAAGGCTTACGGTAAAAGACGAAGGTGCAAGAAGCTGGGAAGAGAGCCAAGCCAATTATTGCTGTCTCCTAACTCATTCATCTGTCACCTCCCAGCACCAAAGCCTTCTCTAATTCCTCCAGAACTTGGCGGGTGTTTCAACTCTTCTGGACTAACGTCTTTATCATAATTTCAGGGACTGATTCTAGGCCAAGAGGCACTCTCTTATTTTCTGTTGTTAGGGATATTTCTCACTGGTGCTGAGTGAGACACAGCAATGTTCAATGATGCATACGTTCTTCCCTGGGGAAAATGGTGCTGCCTACACATAGACTGCTTGGGTTTGAATCCCGACTCTACTACTTACTAGTCATGTGACATTGGACAGGTTTCTTTTCTTCATCTCATTGTCCTCGTCTGTAAAATAGCGATAATAATAGTGCCCACTTCATAAAGTGCTTGTGAGGGTTAATTCAACCAATTTAGATATTGTAAGCATTTAGGACAAGCACTTAATAAACGTTTAATAAATTTCAGCTATTATTTCTTCAATGAGGAGGAGGCCAGAGGAGGATTCTAGGTTGATATGAGGCTGTTATTTACTCACTAAATATATTTTAAGTGCCTCCCATGTGAGAAATATTATTCTAAGAACTTAGGGTATATCAGTTAACAAAACAGACAAAATGCCCTGCCGTTTGGTGTCATATCTTTCTGCTGACTCAGAACTGTTCTCTTGGGGAGCAGCAAGAATTCCTTTTCATATATACAGTTTTTCTGTATAATTATTTACAAGGATTAAAGTAGCAAATACTAAGCTCGATCTGAAGGTCTCGACGAGGACAGAGCCGCCCGCACCGACTGCCTTCCCCCTTCTGGGAAGCATGGCTATCTCCTTAGAGGGAAGGGCACAGCATGAACAACGAACGCTCTGCTTTCTTGAGAACTGGTGATTACTTTTTGAATCGTCTCTGCTTATCTTTTGTTCAGTGTAGAGTTGGTGGCTCACTCTAGAACAGTTGGTAACATTCTCGACCTTGGCTATTTTGGCATTTTGTGCCCGATAAGTCCGCGTTGGGGGGGGCTGCCCTGTGTATTGCAGGATATTTAACAGCATCCCTGGCCTCTATTCACTCACTAGGTTCCAGGAGCATCCGACCAATTGTGATAACCAAAAAACATCTCTGGACATTGCCAAATGTCCCGTGGAGGTAAAATTGTCCCTTGATGAGAGCCATTGCTGACCAATTCTACAGTAGACAAGGCTGCTTAACACAGCCTCAGGGACCACTCTGTTCCAGTCTTTATTGCCAATGGAGCTTCTCCGGCACCCCGGTTCTGAGTACCTCTCCTGGCCCCAAATATTCTGTGCTGTCTACTCATGGCTTCTACACTCTTATCACCCAAATGGGCAATGCCAGGAGCTCTCTGACTCTGGTTCACTAATGACACAGGGGTGGGTTTGTGGATGGGGACATGGAAAGAGGGAGAGGCAGCCATTCATTCTCTTATGTTTTACTGGGTCTTGACCGTGTGGCAGACCACACCAAGAGAAGCATCCAACCATGCTTGGGCAGATTGTCAGGTATGATTAGTGCCATAGCTTTTTCCTTTATATTGTTTCTCCTCCATGTTACAATCCTGCTTAGGTTGGATTTGACTCACCTGATTGTGTTCTGAGATGGTCTGATCTAGTTCAGAGGCTGTAATGGCCAGTTTTGAAGTTCCTAGAAACATCTGCTGAGAGGGGTCACCCCTAAGAGCTCAAGCTTAAGACTCATCTCACCAGTGACTGCTGGCTCCAAGGTAAATTGGAGGGCCCAGGGCAGCCTGCATTCACCACCGTATCTCCAAGGATATTTCCCGGCCCTTCCATATAAGTGCCTCATTCGATATGTATTTCTGGAACGGTGTCTGTTCTTTTAAGGTAACTGCCACATAACTGAATTATTTTAGAGTCAGAATTGAATCTTCTATTCATGTTCAGATATTGATTTTTGAGGGCCCACCTGTCTTTTTAAAAGTCAAATCTTGTTTCTTTGTAAATTGCCCTTTGAATGATGCAGGTGCGCAAAGCTTGAGGGACTCACTTCTTGCAGTTTGTAAAATGATTTTCCAACTCAGCTGTATTTAGCTCTAGTGCTGTCCTTGACATCACTCTTCTTGGTCCTGTTTCTGATGCTTCCGGTTCTTTAATAAGCTCAGCTTCTTTAAAGCCTTCCATCAAAAACCATTACCATAGGGCATTTTTCTTGCCCAACATTATGGGCAAGAAAATAATGAGTGAAACAAAAGGAGCCACCTTGAAAAGATACATCGAGGAAGAAAGATAGTAAAGAGTTTTGAAATGATGTGTGCTGGAGAGCCAGGGCCTGCTGGGAAGCCAGTGTGTGGCTTGTCACGTGGCGGTGGCATTCTTGCCTGACTTGGTCACAGCCATCGATGATGCCTTAGAGGAACAATTTCCCGATGAAACGTGTTTCCTGTTGAAAACTTCATTTAATTATCTCATTTTAGTTCACTCTGAGTTGGACAGCTTAGTTAGTAGAAATGTGAAGAAACTCTGGGGTTGTGAGTTGCTCGGGGCAACTCAAATCAGTGTCTTAAATATACCTAAAAAGTGTCTATCCTGAAAATTGTTGCTCTTAAAGTCACCTGAATGTGGCCTCAAGTCCTATCAAGTCTTAGCTTTGCAGAATCCTGTCTTTAGCCCTTGTTAAACTTGACAGAGAATCAAGCAGATTTCTTTTTCTGTTCTCATAGAATGTGCTGGTTTATTTTAGAAGTTCTCTGGGATTAGCGCAGCTGAAAGCCTAGAGAGCTTAGGGAATGGGACAGTTCAGACAGTTCTTCAGAGACTTCTTTCCCTCCTTTCTCAAAATAGCGCTTAGCTACGCTTCCTCCATATTGTCTTCCTTCTCCTGGGAACTTTTTGTTCCTGCTGGTTCATGATGTGTATGAACTTGCCCAGTCTTGCTCCACAGTATCTGTCTGCATCATTCAGGAATTTAAAATTAGTGCCTCATAAGCAAGACTTACATTCTAATTGTTTCACAAATATCAGAACAAATACAGAGCTGGGGTCTGGAAGACAATTTCCAGCTCAATTTTTCCTCTTTCAACATGAAATTCACAAGAAGGGCTATTATCAAAATTCATTTATTTCAGACTTCTGGGTTATGCACTTGTCAGTCAGTGCATTGCCAAACGACCAGGTATGAAAAGGAGCCAATGAATTCAGAAGGAAACAAGTAGTTCTGCTAAAAAAACACACCTTCTCATGGAAAGAACAGAACAGTGTCTGAGAATTATCCTCTAGAATAAGCATACTACTGGCTAATGACTGCAGAAATTTAAAACATGCAAGTTTTCTAAATAATTCTGCATGAGGGCGGAACCAGCCAGTAGCTCAGCTGGCAAATTTCAAATGGCAAGGACCATACCCTTTGCATCTCAGCTCCTCCCTTCTCCCCGAGTCTCCTCTCTGGCACGCCTCTCTCCATCACAGTCTCACAGAATCCCATCCAGGCTGGTCTTAGCCTTCTAAATGCCCAACCAAAACCTTAACTTAGTTCTTTAATGTTTTTTTTCTTTTCTCTTGTACTTTGAAATTAATTTTCCCATAGAGGTAGCTATTGAAGATCCTTTAAGGAAAGAGAATAGATAAAATCCCATATGCAACAGGGAATTTCGGTGGCTCAGCTAGTGCCCTTCTGCCCTTTTAACTTCCTCTCCTTGTCCCATATCTATTGTTTGCCAGAGATACACTTGACATTTCATTTTGTAACTCATGGTGCAGGAAAGAGATTTTTAGGGATAGGGTTTTGTTGGAGGGTATAGGGATGAGGTCTGTTTTTTTTCTAATTCTAAGTTGAAACTAAAATGATAGTACTTTTCTCACATGAGACTTCAGATTCTAGCAAGGGGCAATGACTGGAATCAGAGACTTTGGGAGAGTTAGGCACAAGCAGAGTAGTCCTGGGGGCCAGGTAGGCCATATGGCATGGAGTGAGTGCTGCAGTGTGTGGTAGGGGTTTGTGAATCTTGGTGAGTTGGACTTGATGACTTTTATGGACTCTTCCAATTCTAATAGTTTTCCTTAATTTCGAGTTTTCTTAGTTAAGTTTATAGTTTACGTTATTAAAAACACATTACCATAATATTTCTTTTGAAGGCAGGGATTTTTTTTTTCTTGGAGTTAATTTGATTAAAGGCTCTCCTTTATTCCAATTGTGTTCTTCCCATCTTTAGATGCTGAAATATCCTTTCATTTAAACAATAATGATGAGAATAAATGGCAGGGTCTTTTGTTTATAATGCATATATTCGGTGAAATAAACCGTGCCATTTCCTAAAGTTTTGTTTTGTTGTTGAAAATTTACTAGCCTGAGAATCACTATTGTAAAGGCAGCTGCCAACCAGATTTTTGGGGAGCAAGTGTTAAAGTTCATCATCCTACTTGACCCTAGTCTGTGAACTGGTCATTAACAACCTTTGCAAGTCCTTCTGATGCCTTTATTGTTTTGTTAAAAATAATAATTAAGTTATGATCACATCCCTTCTCCCCCCAAAGCATCATTTTCACTCAACTGTATTTTTCACTGTATTTTATTCTGGGAAACAAAAAGGCTTTGTGGTGGAGGGTGGAATTCCTCTAGGATTCATGTAGAGAGTTAAGCTGATGACAAATGTGGAGTTCAGAACTGCTCTCACCTGGTCCACATGAAATAAATCATGAGGAACAGAAGTGCCTGGCACTTGTTCTAGATGAAACAAGGAGTGGCCCCTAGGGAGTGGGACCTGCAGCATCATTTCATAGGTGGGTCCCCCTGGTTGGGAGCGGGTCACTGGCTCCAGGGCTGGGAAGCTTTGCTGTTTGCTGTGCTACAGGTTTTACTTGTCCGATGGCTCAGAGGACTGAGCCACTCGCTAAGGATCGCTGTCTAACCATCAGCACCAAGTCTACCCAGAGAAAACCTGAAATAAGAACAAGCAAAGCCAAAGCTGGAAAAAAAAGAATACTGATTTGCTGCCCACAATATAGAAGACTCTGGGAAGATTTACACTTCCTCTTTGGGGGAGAGTCTATTGGAAACTCTCTGAAATGGGAAAGGACTTGAACACTAAACTCTTTAACTTGACTCCGCCTTGCCTAGGGGCTGTTGATGTGTGGGGAATGCTGGAGTCTGTTAAAGTACCATTGTATTCCGACATAATTACCATAATTATTTGGGACTCAAAGAGAGAGGCCAGCCACTGAGGCTGCAAAGGGTGGTGATGGTGGCTGCAGGGAGGTGATCTGGGATCTCCTTTCCAGTACGTGGCATTGTCAATATCGATTGTCGGAGTGGGATGGGGCAGGGGGATGGTAGACAGATGGAGAAGAATTTATTCACTCAGCTCTCTTTTCCCATTGGTTACATGTTTGTCCCCTGGGACTTTAAATTTCCTGAATTTCTGGGTCATTATTGCATAGCCCCCGCCCGTCCCCCCACCCTGCCCCCAGAAGTTTTCTTGGTGCTTGACATTTCGACATCAACAGGAAAGCCATGGCACTGGACTGAGACAAGTGCTGTTGAATTGTGGCTGGTTGAAGTTGTTCGGGGTACATGCAGAGATGTGGAAAACATGACAAAGGCCTCAGAGACAGGGGAGGCCAAAGGATCTGATGTAGCACCTCAGAAGTGTTCAATATAGTCCATGCCTTGCACCACTCAGATTTAGTATGAACAAGATTTTTCTCACTTGTTCCTCGAGAGAGGAAGTATAAGTTCAATCAGTCACCGAATCTGTTTCAAGGTGGTAGCCAGGTACATCTCTGAGAAGACCAAAATTAAGAGGATTAGTGAAACAAATCATAGTTCCTAAAGCTGTAATTGGTTCTATGGTCATAACCGATTTTCATCATCATCTTGCATCGCCATCCATTCTAGAGTTCCCTTTTACTCCACCATTATTGAACTGGCCTGGATGACTTGCCTGATGATTGGCCCAGATTTGTATCCTCAAGGGATGTAAGCCTTTAGATTGCCTTGCTTCGACTGGGTTATGATAGCTGCAATTGCTCACATATCGTTCTCACTGGGCATGGAATCACCAAGAGATGCTGCAGTGTATCTCCTGGATTCTAAACATATTCTTCCCTGACCCATGTGTAGAAGAAACTTAAAACTTCATGCTACTTTATTGTGTCCTCTCGAGGATGGTTTCTCCCAAAAAACTAAGACTTCTAACCTAGCAGAACTGAAGGCTACAAGGAAGAGAGACATAGGTTCTACGAGTGGGATACTAGGAGAGATGGTGAGGGGGCCCGATTCTACTTGTACAACTGGGTTTCAGGACCCATTCTAGCTATTGGGGATGTAGCCCTATATCAATCTTTGTTTCAGTGTGTCTATCACATTGCAGAAGCACATATTCCAAAACAGTTGGGGTTTTCACTCTGAGCTGGCTTTTCACCTGAATGTTTAACAGATTACCATTCTGTAAAGCCATGCTTCAGAATGATGGTACACATGATAAAGGCAGTGCATACTGTGATCTTGTGGCTAAATCTTTATACCTCACTTAATGCTAAAAAGATTCCTTGATCTAAGGCAATGTTGTACAGGGTACCAAGTCAATAATTCAGCTATTCTCTGAGCTCTTAGTTCATGGTGCTGAAAGCAGAGAAGGCAAATGCATATCTGGAGTTGGTATCAATTCTGGTAAGAATTTTTAGGTATGGGATTTGATTTTACCTTATTTTTAAGTTAATAAATTAACTTGTTTCTATTTTATAGATGCTAGCAGAAGTCACAAGATTGAGATCAGAGGCAAAAATTTTTCATTCTCAACACAGCAAGCAGCATGATGTCAGTTCTCCTTGCCTCCAAGTTCCAAGGAGGTATGATAGAAGACCCAGATAGACGTAGATTTGCATCAGTTGATGAATACTCAGCTCTGGGAACCTGTTGTTTCAGAGCAAGCAATAAACAAGCCCTCTCTTTGTCCTGGAGGGAGACATGACCTCATTCCTCAAGGTTGATTGCTGCAAATAATACTCTGAGAAATGGCCTGGGTAAGAACTATGAGGGCCTTGCAATCCTGGTATATCCAGAAAGAATGTGCAGGGATGCTCAAGGCCGATGGTGGATTGTCTCTCCAAACAAAGACGAATTGTTGCTTCCTCCAAGCCAGAAGGGGCCAATGATATCAACTTGCCACTGAGTGACTTTATGGCCTCCTTGAGGGTCCAGCATCCTGCTGGACCTGCTGCCAGAAGGTTGGGTGTTCATCAGTAGCTAAATCAAGCTTTGTGAAAGGAAGCACAAGTGTTGGGCCAATGCAGTCTCCATTCATGGGCCCATTTTGCCACCACTATGGTGGCAAAGGAGGAAAGCTGGCTGACATCTATAGGACAAGTCACCTTCTTCTCCTGGTGGTGAAGTGCCACTCTGCCATAGATGCTCTCTGTTAGGCATTTACATGAGATGCAAATATCCTCGCGGTTTGTGTCCATTCCCATCAGTCCATCTGTATACCTTTTTTGCCACAATCCCAATCTTGGTCCTACTGAGCCCCTTCTGAGGTGTTCGATTCTTGATTAAAAACTCGTGTATGATTTTTCAGGTCTGACTCTACGTCAGGGGTCCCCAACCCGAGCTGCAGACTAGTACCAGTCCGTAGCCTTTTAGGAACTAGGCCACACAACAGGAGGTGAGCAGTGAGAGAGTGAGAGAAGTTTCATCTGTATTTGCAGCCACTCCCCAGCGCTAGCATCACTGCCTCACCTCCACCTCAGATCATCTGGCATTAGATTCTCATGGGAGAACCAGTCCCTGGTGCCAAAAAGGTTGGGGACCGCTGACCTAGGTGGTTACAAAGGCTCGATCCAACAGGTGTCACTAGGAAAAGCTGCTCTCCCCACAGCTGGCTTGGTGCACAGCCAGCACACTGCAGTTTCTGAGAGGACTCAGCCCCCTCTGGCTGGTAAAGCTCTTCATATATTTGCATTGCTAGCCCAAGTGATGTCATTCCTTGGTCTCTCCATCTGAGGCCTTGGACAGAGTTCCTCTTCAGATGCCTTTGGTGAGGCCTACTTATGGAGAAGGAAGGAGAAGCCTCCAAGACACCTTTTCCCAACTCTCGGTACCTATTACTTCTCTGTTCCTTCTTAGACCAACTACGTATTATAACTTGAGCATAAACCATTTATCTTTCACTTTAATTCCTTGGTTCTCATTTTGCCTTCCTGAATTACACCATGTTAAATCGAATCTCTATACCACATGTCGATACCGTAATTTTTTTTGAAGACGTGTGGTATGGTGGAAAGAACACTGAGCTCGGAATCAAGATACTTGGGTTACTGTTGCAACTCTACCACCGACCGGCTTTTTATCCTTAGTATACTTGTATTTTTTTCTGATATCTAAAATTGTAGTTTGGTCATGGTAAACTAAACTAAATCTCTGTGCATCTCCCTCTTTTTTTCCCCCGCTGTGGATTTAGCACTGCAAAGCATTTGGGAAAGGTTAGGAGAGTTTTTCCTGTGTCTCGACACTGACTTTGTGGCACATAAAGTTGTTGCTCACCAATATGTGCGTTTTTGGACACAGTGAAAGATGATCTTTTCTAGCCTCTTACAGTTCGTGGGGCTTTGCAACTGAATTCTGGCCTAGGAAATGTAGATGAACGAACACGAGGTACCATTTCCAGACCTGGCCTTCAAGCCTCACCCCACACGTGCACACACACGCAAGGATGTTTCTGTTTTACATTGGCAAGCATACAAACGCCAGATAAGAGAAACACAAATTAAAACAACAGGAATATGCCATTTGGGGCCATAAATGAAAAATATTAAACAGATTGGCAATATAAAATGTTGAGAAAGTGTGTAGGGAAAAAGGTCTGCCCATATACGCTAGTGGTAATTGTAGGAGAAACATGATTTTTTTGAGTGGGGAGAGTGGATTTGTCAGTATTCATTAAAATTGAAATAAAATATACTTTCTCCAACATTTGTTCTTTCTTGAATCTACCATAGAGAAAAGTCCCACTTGAAGTCAAAATAAGACATAGAAAAGGAAGTTTATACAAAGCAGCACTTTCATTATCAAATAGCTGGGAACTGTCCACATGGCAAGCAACAGAAAAATAATATTATATTATTGTACTATGTAGCCATTTGAAGGAAGAGGTACATCTATGGATTAATATGGCAAAATGCTAAGTGACAAATAAGGAAATTGCTGAATGACAGGTAAAATGTTTGAGATATATACAGATATAGAGATAGAGATAGAGATAATCTCTATCTCCGTATCCATATAGATGGACTTTTTAAAAAAAAATTTGTGTATTGATACTTTAAAAATGATTCATATATTCATATTTTATAATGATTAATATTCATATATTACTTCAGTGCCTAAAACTGTAATGGGAAGTACAAGGCAATTTTTCTCCACTTGTTTGAGAAAAGAGAGGAGTGATTACTTGTGTGTTTTTTGGTAACTCTAGTAAGTCCTGGTTCTACTGCTGTCGGGTGGCCCTGAGGGGAAGGCTTTGATGTTGGCAGTCCTGGCAATGTCACACTGGATCTCTTGTGCTCCAGCCTCACATGACACCATCCGCATGATCTTAAGCAGAGTGGCAGGAAGCCAACTTGGTTCCATTCCACACTTCTCAAAGACCAACTTGGTTCCATTCCACACTTCTCAAAGACTAACTTTCGTGGTAAAAATAAACAAGGTGAAGCGTCCATCGGCATACGTTCTGGTTTATCTTGTAAAATCTCTGAGAGTCTGCTGATGCAAGTCTTGAAACATCAGTAATCCCAATGGAATCGACTCCTGTTACTGAATAATGTCAAGTCTCAGCCACTCTCCTTTAGCCATCTCTTCTGGAATGGCTTTACCAGTCTGCGCCATATTTTAACCTGACTGGTTGCTTGAGAATAGAGATATATAACTGGGATCTTTTGGATAAGCATCTAACCCAAATTTTCTTAAATTCAACTACAGACTTACTCTCAGAAATGATAGCCCCAGGTAGTCTGTCTTGTACATGGCTGGCTCAAAGCTGTGGTTTTCGTGGCACAGTTTTGATAACATAAAAGTGTGTAGACCATTGTAGGGACTATAGCACAATTTTTTTTTTTCCAAAGGTTAATCTTATAAAACCCATATTAATTCTTGAATAATGATGTTTTGTCACTTCCAATGAAAATAATATCGGGTCCCCAGACAAATATTTCTAACCAATTCCTTTTTGTGGACAATGCCTAAATGTATTAGTATTAAATAAATTCATGCTATATCTAGTAGAATCAAAATAATGAATGACTATGTTCTCTAATGATTCATTTTTCCTATGAAAGGTATCCTTTATGAATGGATAACTCATATTGATGGCTTGTCAATGATTCGAACTCCTCAGACAGTGTAGTGTTAGCCCTGAAAGTTGGCTTTTCTTTTTGTAATATAAGTGCTTGATAAGCCTTGATTGTCCGGGCATCTGTTTCAAAGAGGCATCTGCTTCAATGAAGTCTATCTTGATTAAACACATGGCCTGCCACAGGCCTAGAGCCAGGCCACCTCCAACCACTTCGGCTCTTTAGGTTTAGAGATCTTGGTTGGTTTTGATAACTAACTGTTTGGGCCACTTGTTTTTTTTCCTCTTCCTGTGTTTTAAATTCCCACTCTTATGCTTTAAATTCACCAATAAAAGTGAGCCCATGAAACCCTAGGCCTCCACCTTTGACCCCAATAAAAGCAGAACTCCAGGCTCATGCATTCTCTCTCCCTCTGTCTACTCTCAACCTCGCTGTGAGCCTCTTGGCACGCCTTGTACACTCTAGGGTCTGTAAATAATAAACTCTTTTTTTTCCTTCAAAGTGTCCTAATGGTTATTGCTGAAGGGTATATTGCAATCGCAATAAGAACCACAGGATCAGTACAGTGTAACAGTGATTTGGAAAGGGGACATATCTCTGAAGCTCACCGGGGCCCGGGTGAGTGCCCACAGGCGTGTTTAACTTAATCGGCCGGCTGAGACTGGCATTAAACAGGAAATTTCTCTAATGATCACTTAAGCACTTAGACACTGGTCAGTCTGGAACCATATAGAACAAACAATATTCAAAACTTCCAGTGAGGGTGGGTGGGACAATAAATTCTAGGTTATAATGTAACTGATGGCTCAGTATATCAGCATCCATTGTTCTTGCTAGATGGTAATCTGCTCTGTACTTAGCAAGGATCTCTCACTCTCTATGTGGTAATTGTCACTGAGGAAGTTTGCAAATCCATGGCATGCTATGGATTGTCACTCCACCAGCCAGTGTCTGTGGCATCATTGCTAGTTAATCCTAGTGTTCTTTCTACCTGAGCCCAGATACGCCCTCAGAATCCTTCCCAAAAGATGCTCTGAGGCAGCCACCAACCATCAGAGGTGGCACATAGATTCATTTTGTAATAGGTTTATCTTGTTACAGAATAACATAATTAGTCTATTATGTTTATGGGCTAAAATGTGTTTCCCTCAAAAAATCTATGTATTGAAGTTCTAACCCTAAGTACATCAGAATGTGACTGTATTTAGAGATAGCCTCTAAAAGAGATTAAAATAAGGCCATTAGGTTGGGCTCTAATTCAATATGACTGATGTCCTTATAACAGGAAATTTGGTACAAACTCATACAGAGGGAAGAGAATATAAAGTCACAAAGATAAGACATCTACCGGCCAAGGAGAGAGGTCTGGAATAGAGCCCTCTCTGATGGAAGAACCAACTCTGCTGACACCCTCGATCTCAGACTTCCAGCCTCCAGAATTGTGAGAAAGTACATTTGTGTTTTTAAGCCACTCAGTCTGTGGTACTTTGTTCCTGCAGCCCTAACAAAGGAATATAAGTCTCAAAAACAGAACAAAAGTAGAAGTAAAATGGCAGAAGTGATAAAGAAACTTTTTAACTTCTATGACAATAGAAAAGAATCTTTACAATTTGCTTATCATCACACACTTTCCTCTATGTTGAACTATAAGCTATTGATACTCTGCTATTATCTGGCTTGTGGTAGTTACAATACCATAGAATAAAGACTCTGTGAAAAGGAACAAAATTTTATGTACCTTACACAATGCTAGAACTGACTTGGAAGTCATATTGAATTTGTATCATGATAAGTCTAAAAAGATAAAATGGCTCTATGGTAAACAGAATAATGGCCCCCAAAGATGTCCTGTCCTAATTCCCAGAACTTGAGAATATATTAAGTTACATGGCAAATGAGAATGAAGTTTATAGGTGATATTAAGGTTGCTAAATGGCTGACTTTAAAATAGGGATATTATCCTGGATTATGTGGGTGGGTTCAACGTAATCACGAGGTCCCCTAAAAGTGAAAAAGACAGGCAGAAGAAGTCAGAGTGATGTAACATGAAAAAACTCAATTCACCAGTGCTGGCTTTGAAAATGGAAGAAGGTACCACCAGCCAAGGAATATAAGCAGCCTCTAGCAGCTGGAAAAGGCAAGGAAATGAATTATCCCTTAGACCCTTCAGACAGGAATGCAGCCATGCCAACACCTTGACTTTAGACCAGTGAGACCCAGCTTAGAATCTGACCTATAGAACTGTAAGATAATACTGCAGTGTTGTTTTTAAACTGCTAAGTTTGAGGTAATTTGCCATGGTAAAAAATGAGAAACTAATAAAAACTCCAATAATTGATTAAATATATTTGCAATGCTAATTTTAGAAAAATATGGCAACAGCTGATTTGTTCCTGTTAGAGTTGTAGCTCGTTTGTTTTTTAAAAGGTAGGTGCATCATGAATTATCTGTTCCTTATCTTTATCTTCAACTTTATTCTGCAACCTTCTTCCCTCATCCTACACTTTTCCTTCCTTCACACCAAAGCACCAGGAGAAATACTAATTTCCTTGTTTGTTTTAATGACATTACCTTTATCTAACCATTTACACTTAAAACTCTGAAGACATTGTGACTCCTCTCTCTCCTACCCCACCCTTCATCTCATTAGTTTTCACATTCTGTGTACCTATTGCCATGTTTCTCTCACTTAATCCTTTCTTTTCATTCACAATTCTGTTCTGACCCTTGATTCCTCTTGCCTATCCAAATTTCCTAATTGATCTCCTGGCTTACCCATACCAATTCTTCCACCCCTACTTTTGCCGGAATAATCTTACCATGCAGATCTAACAGTCTCCTTCTCCTTTCCCTCAAGGATGTTTTTCAAGGTCCTCTGCAGGGAGGCTCCAATCTTTCTGTCCAGTAGCTGTCTGCACCATCACTCATTAATCCATCCACACATGCCTTAGGCGCCAGGTCAGTGGTTCTCAAGGGTGATGCACAGGAGAGTCACATGAGTAGCTTTCAAACAACACTGATTCCCTGGCTCACTTAGTCAGGATATCTCCGTGCGGGACCTAGGAAATGGACAACTTTGAATGTGAATGTACATTAAAATCACTCAGAGGGCTAGCTCAAACACAGGTTGCTGGGTTCCAATCCCAGGGTTTTTGATTTAGTGGGACTGGGATGAGACCTGAAAATTTTTATTTTTCACTTAATTGAGATACAATTTTCATACCATAA
>NW_011888805.1:9139146-9144383 GCF_000151845.1 Pteropus vampyrus
CTAAGAACAGTATAATTTTATGTGTGATATCTTTATGGTAAATCTTTAAAGAAAAGGATGGAAAATAGAGGAGCATGTTACTATTTAAAATATTAAGCTCAGACGGGTTCGTTGAAATTATAGACAGCAACGCTTATATGATAGAAAGCTGTTTGATAATAACATAGCCAAACATAAATAGGGAAGTTTTAAAATTGACCACTGGGAAAGGTGCGGACCTAAATAACTTTGGAAAGTGAGTTTTTAACAGAAAACTCTAAGACTAAAAAGGAACTGTACATAGGCACTGTACTCCAATTTCTAAAGTTGTGTTTCATGGAAACACAAGCGAACAATTCTGAAACTTCTGGGACTGAACAAATAAATAAATGGATGGTGGATGGTGGGAGTCTGGTTTCTCTTTGTTGAAGTGAGAGGCTTCAGATGAGCAAGAGGGAAGGCTAGTATGAAGCATATTGGATTAGATTTGGAGGCATCAGAGTGAACTAATGTCTAGCTTAATAAGGATACAGATAGATACAGAAATTATAGATACATGTGTGTATGTAGATTAGAATATGTATATATTTCCTACCTTTGTCTGCCGAAAGGGCCTACAATAAATGCCACTCCAGTAACAACGAGCAAACCTCACACCCAGAGCTTAGTTTCCGATAGAATAATTCCATTCTCTGGTATAAGGAACTAGGGTTTTCAGGAGAAAGGACTGATTCTAGGGCTGGCACTGGAAATACAGAAGCCTGGAGAACACTGTAACGGCAGAGTGTAAGATAATGCTCAGAAAACAAAACAATGGGTTTTGTCAAAGGGACACAGGACCCAATTGAAAGAGTTCCTAATGGCCAAAGCCAAATAATTGATCAACAAAATAAATAACCAAATATTGGGTTATAACTTAAAATATAAAATTCATGAGACCATACTGATAAAATAAATAATCGAATCAATCAGTTGGTCAATCAATTGGAAGAAGAGACAAAAAACTCAACCAACTAAATATTTCATTGCCTTTCTCTTACTAGTTTTGTAATTCCTGTCCTGGCCCCATCCGGTGTCACTTATCTTCCTATTTCTCTGCTCTGTCCCAAATACTTTGGACATGTTTCCAGTCTCTTCCAAGAGTTAAGTTTATCACATGATAATTATTCTACCGTCCAGCCTTAGAGGAAACTTGCCCATTCCTTCTAGCATTTCATCCTTCTTTATGGCCTCTCCAGTGTGGGCTGTATCTTCACCTTTACTTCTTAGCACTCAGCTACATGAGCAAGTCAGTGTTTTTCTTGTTTCCCATTGCTGCTTCTTGCAAAACCGCCCCCCCTTGGCCATTTCAAAAAACAAAAAAGGGAACAACCGGGAAAACCAATGAAAAAAAAAAAAAATTTTTGGTTAAAAGAATTCCCTCCAACCCGGCCTAACAACCTTCCAAAAAAAATCAAAAGCCAAAACCCAAGGTAAAACTTTAAAAAAAAAAACAAAAAAAAAAAAAAACAAGGAGTCATCTCATTTTATATCCTAGTTTTATAATTTCTTATGCTTTTAAAGTCTAATGACATTTACCTCTACTCAATTTTGGTGATAGTTTTTCAGAATAGCCTCACACTCAAAATCTGCAACCACAGGTTCCTATTCTTTGACACTGAGTTTACCAGCTTCATATTATTTCAGTTTTTTCATTCTCTGAATTTCAAATACTTGTTTTTCAACACATTTTAAAGTCTACTTCTGTAACACTTCTATTTTCTTTCTACTAGAATTGCCCTCAGGTTTTTTTTTGTCCCCTTTCAGACTGGATCCCATGGTCTCTCTCTTAATCATACTTTTGCCAAGATTCTCAACTCTCTTGCCCCTTTGTTCTTCCATGATACTCATACTGTAAAATACCAGTCGCAAATCTGCCCAGTCACCCTCCTCCTCTGCTCCTGTGCCCCAGCTCCAATGCAGTTGGAGAAAACTACTCAACCCTTAGACCAATGTCTCTGTGAACTCATGGTGTCTACATTCTTCTCAAAAACCCAGAAATCCTTCTCTGCTCCTCTTACTGCCATTTTCTCTCATTCTCTCTATTAGCATTTACTAGCTTGGTGACACAAACAAGGAAGTATCTTAAGCCCTATATTCCTCATATGTAGAATTGAGGCTGTGATAGAAGCTTAATAAAATGGTCTGTATAAAGGATCTGACCCATCTTCAGCTCTCAGTACAGGTTCTGCTATTAGCTGTAGTGGCAGTACCCATTTCCTCAAATCCTGTTTCTAGCAGAATATTTTGTTCATAATTTACTGAGAAAATGAAATCATCAACAAGAACTCTGTCTTGTCCTGTTCCCACATCTACAAATGCGTCTGCACTTGCACCCAATTCTTTTATCCTTCTCCTGTCCCAGAAGGTGAGCTGTTCACTCCTGTACCCCAGGCCCCACCCCTTCTATTTCCTTAGGAACTTGGCTCCATTAATCATTCATTGCTTTTTTCCTCCCTGACCTAAGCTAGGCATTAAACACTGCCTTCCCTTCTCCCACATGGAAACTAAGAAGAATCCTCACCAAAGTTTCAGTCCTTTTTAAGTATCTCATCTCGATTTCCCTGTTGTAACTAAGGGATTATGATATTATGTCACTGAGTCCTTACAGACAGAAATCTTAATTATAAAAGAATGGAGAATATATTTTCTTCCCCTTTATAAGTTCATCCTTTGAGAATCAATGTCCGTCTTGGGAGCCGTGTGAATATGGGCTAGCAGATGTGGAGAAGCCCGGAAGATCTGACTTGAAGGGCCCACACCCAATCTTGGCCACACCCGATCCCACTCTTCCCAAACCCCACTCTCAACAAGAGCTTTTAGTTTCTTCCTATATAATTCCCACTTCATTTCTACAGTTCGTTAGGAGAGAATTCCTATAGCCAGGTGTGGAATGACTAGGAAGATCAAAGGGGGAATAAGTTGGGGGAGTGGTTGATTCTCTTCTAGTCTTGCAGAAACAGGGACCTGGGTAGAAGGGACTGCATCCGGGAGCTTTTGCAGGAAGCCACAGTGGAGTTGGGAGAAGTGGGGAGGAGCACAGAGGCGTGGTTCTGTGTGGAATTCAGAATCTGAGAGTTAAATATTCCACCTTATGTTAAAAGGGGGGAGACGGGTAGATGGGTTCCATAAATGGACTTTATTAATTTCTGACTCTATATCCCCTCACATACGCACCTTGGGGTGCTCCTGTTTCTCTCCTGTTATTCTAGCTTACTGAACGAATAATTCACATACTGTTTGATCCTCAGCTCGTGGCCAGCTTATTGATTCTCTCACTCAGCCCTCTCATCTAGGTCCCCAGTAACTTCTCTATGATAAATATAACAAGCATTTTTCAGTCCATATCTTCCTTGCCATCTCTGTGACATTTGCAATGTTGACCATGTCTTCCTGCTTGAAATGATCTACTCTTTAGCATCCATGACATATGCATCACGCCTACCTACTTGGCTCCCTTCCTGTACAACTTATTCTCCGGCCTCCCCTGAATGTGAGTGTTACCCAGAATTTTGTTCTTAGACTTCTTCTCATTGTAAAAGCCATAGATCCAAATATTACTAGTAATACTGCTCCTAAATCTATGCTTAAGTTAAGATCGCTTTCCACGGCTTCATTTTGGATCCAGACCTGGATGTCCTTAAACTCAACATTTCTTATAAAGGAGAATTGCCTTGTCATCCTCTCGACGACCCAGACAGAAGCCTGAAACATAATTTTAAATTTTTCCTCCTGCCCTCTCCTTATATCCTCTGTCACCCACACCCCATGTTCAATCATATCCATCCTATACTTCTGCATACCTCTCACAATTACCTTCTATCACCACCATGAGAGCTAATACTGAATAATCATTAAGGGCAGGTATTGCATTACACATCTTTTTATACCTAGTGCATAGAATATTGGCACGATTTTAATATATTATGTAGAATATATGAAAGAAGTAGTGTATGAATAAACAGTTCAATAAATAAATGAATGAATCAATCACAACTCAAGTTCAGCCCTTCTGATCTCAAAAAACGAGACTTTCATAAGTCAAATAAAGTACAAAGGAAAATGGGGCAGTGGAGTTTTTTCCTTATATGGAAATACATGGAACATAGGACAATGAACCAAAATAAAAAATAAGAAACAGATCAGCCAGTATCTGTTAAGGCAACAATGTCTGAGAACCTCAACATTTGGGGTTTCTGATCCTTTGCTCTAACCCCTCTGTTTGTGCAGGTCTGCTCCTTTCTGGGGATCTGCTCTGTTCCCCTCTCATTTCTCCTTTCTACTCTGCATACCTTTTGTCTATATCACCGAATCTGCCTAAAGTTTGTTTTCTCATGACTGGTTGGCCATGACTTATCGTGACCACAGCCTTCCCTCCCAGCTTCATCTATGCATCCATTCAGCGTTAGCACCTGCTAACTGCCTGGTTCTCTCTGTACTTCCCAGTCCAAGTCCCTGAGGGAAGAATCTGATGGGCCTGGCTCAGTCTTAAAATGCCAGCCTACTGATTAACTGCCGTCGAGTGTGTGCCCATCCTGGTCCACCACAGTCCAGTCACCACTGTTCACGTTTAATTGAGAGTCCCATGACACAAACCATGGCTGTCCAGGGCTACAGTTAGCAGAAGCCATGGTCAGAGCAGAAACTGTGACTAATATGAGAACACAAACATATGATCATATAATTCCTGGAGATATAAAAAGGAAGAATTCTTACCCCCAACGCGAGTGGGATGGTGGCTTACCCAAGGTAGTAGGAAAAGCTGAAGCTGTCGAAGCCAGCAAAGTCAAAATTCACATAGGAGTGTTGAGGGTGCAAGTGACAGCCTAGGATTCCAGAGAATCGAGAAATCTTGATGGGGGATTATAGCAAACTATTAGAAGGGGAGCAGGTCCAGGGAATTTCTTAGAATTCTGTTTTCCAACTCTGGCTTTGCTTAGCACAAAGACTCAGAAACCAAATGAACACTAAATACCAACTAACTGATTTTTCTGCTTTTGGTCTGGCCCTCTCCAGCTGTCTGTCTTAGATTTTAGGTAAAAGTTTTCCCCTCATTATAAAAATGCTTACTTAGAAAATTTGAAAAATAAAAAAAATAAGTGAAGAAAATAAACACCAGTGGTATTTTTATTACCTAGTAAGAACTGCTGTTATTATTTCATAATTTCTTTTTCTAGTATTTTCCTCTGTGTTTTTTTTTCCTGAAAGAAACTGAGATT
>NW_011888805.1:9146538-9154982 GCF_000151845.1 Pteropus vampyrus
GCGAAGTACAGAAGAGAGAAGAATTGTGGTTTTATTTTTAGTTGTTACGAAGCTTCTTTGCATAGTACTTGATTTCTTTTACATCTAGCCAAGTCTCTTTCAGTATACCTTTAGGGCTGCATCTATAGAGGCATGCTAATTCATTGAAGGAGGTGGGTGGCAACCTCTGAATAATGTTGTGCTATTAGGAACTTTAATTACCCCCTCCCGAGATTGTAATTTTTTGTTCGGAGACATAATCGTCTGTGGTGCAATGAGCTAGGTCTGACTCCCATGGCTGGATCTGATTTGAGTAAAGTGGGTTCCAATGAGACCATCCTAGGATAGTCTCATTACAGCTACCCCACATCGGACTGACTTTTTTTCTTTCATATACACACACACACACACACACACACACACACACACACAGACATATATATGTCTATACATTCATATATGTGTGTGTGTGTGTGTGTGTGTGTATGTGTATATATCAATTTATAGATAGGACACTAAACATAGAAAGGGTGTGTAGCTTTCCTAATGTCACATGGTAAGTAAATGGATTCAAACCCAGGTGGTCTGCCTCCAGAACCTGTGTGTCTAAGCACATCACTATCCGATTACAGGGGTACAACTCAGAGCGTATCATAAAGACACAGTAAAAATGTCCATTTGTTCCTCTCTCATAGGCCACATTAGTCATCTCCCACAAAGTGCAGTAGACTGCAGTGTTCACGCAAATGAAACTACCACCACATGATGTACAAGTCTAGCTGGAGAAACTTTGATTTAGCCAACTCACAATGCCTCATGGGGACCTGGAAATTCCAGGGACAGAGAGGACCCAAGAAGAGCCAGGAAGTGCTTTCTTCAAAAAGGGACGAGGGGACCATAGAGATCACTCGAAGCTAGTGGCAATGTTCATCACGGCCCACGGAGGCGGGAGGAAGCTGGGGGGATATTCTCCACCACCCGCAGTCAGATGAGAGTCCCACTGGGTCTACTCCTGGGACAGGGCTGGGGCAGCCACAGTGTCCCCGCTCAGTGTAAAGACCCTGCAGCTCTTTGGGGGAGCTGGGTTGCCACAGGAGTCAATTTCAAATGCTCTAACTTGATTTCCGTCAAAGCCTTGTTGGTCAGACACCACCTTAAATAACTCGACAGGAAATTCCTCTTAAAAATGTTCTTCTTTTCTGAAATCATATCATAATTAGGCAGAGTGAAAAATGATAGATTTAAGAATTAAAATACACTGTACAGGAAAAAAAATTACGTAGAGACTTCTAAAAAATGTTTTTGTGACAAGGAATGTAATAGATCTAGACATTGACTGAATGATGGATGTGAGGGAAGTTTGTGATAAGGCCTTGACTCTTTAGTGAATGGTTTCCTGTGCCCTGTAAATGTTATCACACTCCTTCTCATCAGTGCGTAGGCGGAGGGCCAAGAACTGACTGGTGAGATGGGCCCTCAGGAAAACCTGTCTACATGCCATCAAATACCACTCATTTGTGATTGTAGTTTTTATTATTTCCAGGTTGTTGTTCCAGGCTTTCTGTTCTCCATAGCAAAATGAAATGCCATTTGAGCTATTCTCTCTGGGTATATTTTAATAATCATTTTATACTGTTACAGTGTCCATTGAATTTCTCTAAGAGAATATCGTATTGGTTAAAGTTCATGAGTTAATTTTCTCTGTAGTCAGCTATGCAGGGGAAGAAAAAAATCTTTTTCCTTTACTTATGTTAGGTTCTCCTGCTAGCGCCTGTAAATCAAACTAACAAAAGACAGATTAACACATTTATTCACATGCGCACTATGAGAGGACTCATGAGTAATTCTGAAGGGGATGGTTAGAAACTGGGGCTTCTAGAACATCTTAGCAGAAGAACAATAAATGTGTAGAGCGACTTTAGAGCAGCAAATTGCAGGAAGGTAAGGATGTGGAGAAACTAATGGCAAATAAGAGCTAGTTAATAAAGTTTGTTAGGTAGGTTTCTGTGGTGCTGCTTCTGGGCCGATAAGAATCTAGAGTTGTCTCTGGTGATTAACTTTTGTCCTTCCTGGTAGAGAGGGGAGGTAGACAGCTTTATAAATGTACATCCTGCTTTTAGGTACATGGGGGAGGGCAGAAAGCTTCTCTTGTATCTGCTTCTTAATTGACTTTAGCTCAAAATAATATGTCAAAGTGGCATATTTTGGGGGGCATATTCCCAATTACTATGTATAAATGCAAAAACTGGACAGTGAAGAAGGTTGATAAGAAAAAACTTGATTCATTTGAGATACGGTGTTCAAGGAGAGCTCTATGGATACCCTGGACCACCAGAAAGGCAAAGAAGTGGGTCCTAGAGCAGATGAAGCCTGAAATATCGCTGGAGACAAAAATGACAAAATTGAAGTCGTCCTACTTTGAGCACATTAAGAGAAAGTAGGGTTCTCTGAAAAAGACAATAATACTGGGAAAAATAGAAGGCATCAAGAAAAGAGGAAGATCGAATATGAGATGGACTGACTCCATGAAAGAAGCCATAGGCAAGAGTCTATAGGAGCTGAGCGGGACTGCTAAGCACAGGACATGTGGGCATCACTCATTCATGGGGTCGCCAGGAGTTGGAGTCAACTCATCAGCATGTAACCACAATATTTTGCTACCCTTCAAATGGATCACCAGTCATTTCCTCTAGTTCTAATCTGCTGGCCAGAGTAGGCTGCTGAAATAGAAAATACCACACATAAAATAAGATGACTTATTATTACTTATTTTCTTGTTCTTCTTGGGTTTTACTTGACAGTGTCCTTGCCTGGCAGCGATGTGCCTGAATCTTTTCATTCCTCCATCCACTGTAGGTCTAGGCAGAATCTAGTTTTATTTCTTAGGTCACTTTCCTCCTTCCTTACCTCCCAATCTTAAACACCCATGTAGACATAAAGTATGTTTGGGCATTTATTTTATATGGGTGTTTTACCATCGATACCCTTTTCCTTAACCTCTGCCCACCTCCCCACTTTCTGTCAGCAGCAAAATCTGCTTACTCTCTGTCTTTCTGAAGATGTTCAAATTAGTCGTTTATCATGGAGGTAGCTTTGTCATTTGATGGCACCCATAAAAAGAAAGTCAGCCTAGACAAAATTGTGAATCTGGGGAATTTTAACTTTCTCAGACTCTGTTTTCTTCTCTTTAATGATTTACTTTTCAAACACCTTCCTATTTCCCTAAACTATTCCCCATGTTGAAAACAAAATAATGTCACAAAATCATCTATACTCTGCTTTAAACTTATTTACATCATCAGGTGAGAATGTGATTATGTACTGGGGGGAAAATGACCAAAGGGAAGAGAAAATCTAAAGATGCGATTTGTATAAAAGCAATATTATTATGGCAATTACGTGGCTTGCTTAGCAGTTATACTTAATTACCATGCAGTGCATTATTGATGATACATTATGAAACAATAACTAATTTTACTGTAGGTTTTATTTGATTACAATAGTGTACTGTAAATGCCTATTCAGCCTTCAGAGTTTATTGCTCAACAAGCAAATCCACAATTAAAAAAAAACCAGGTAGGGATAGTTTTCCATGTTGCATCAGGCTGAATGAGGTTTTCGCCCGTTGGGATGATGGGGGTTTGGGGGGGGTGGGGGTGCATTCTGTAAAAGGTCACGATTGCCTGTCCTAAATCCTCGCTACTCTAAGTGTGGTCCATGAACCAGTGGCATCAGCACCAACTGGGAGCTTGTTAGAAATGCAGATGCTCAGGTCCCATCCCGCACCAACGAAACCAAGGTCTGTATTTTAATAAGATTCCCTGGTGATTCAATTCATAACAAAATTGAGAAGCGCCCCTGTAAATCACTCCTTCCTTTTTCAAGGGAAGTCGACAGAGGAATGGAGAGTAGGAGGAAAAATAGGCCGCTGCTCTCAATAGTACTTACCCTTCAGAAGAGAATCATTAGTTCGTTTAAAATGGAGATTTCCAGATCCTCCTCCCCCAGTTTCCCATTCACAGATCTAAGGTGGGGCCAGTCATTAGCTTCTTTCACAAGTGCCTTCAAAATGTCTGAGAAGCCTTCACGTGTGAGACCCACTGTGTGTGCTTGCTGACAAAGGGGATGGTTGAGAAAGGCTGAGATTGTTATCAAAAAATAACACAAAAAGCTACAGCAGGAAGAAAGCTCCAGTGCCTGCGTTTGCTGGAAACGTCTGTATTTATACATGTATTCAAATGATCAATTAAAAAATTCTCTCAGGTAAAAATGTGTTTTTCTTTGACTAATCAGGGTTTCAATGACCCTGAGCCTCAAAGGAAAACCATATATTCTGAAGGAAAAACCCGCAATATACACGGTGACCTCGCCAATCACTCCTATTTAAGAAGCTGTGCTCTAATTAATTAACTAAATCCCTTTTACCAAAGGGTATCAGTCTCTCCCCAGCATTTTCAACACTATTAATTCTTGCACTGTTTATAATGTCCTTGCTTGGATGATCTGTGGGAGATGTGCCTTTGGAAAAACCTGTGAAGCTGTCTTCATTTACAGCACCACTTAGTAATAGAATTTTTTTCCCTTCAAAACCAAGACTATATGGCAGTAAAAGACTGTATAATTAAAATTAAAATATCGAATTAAACAGGAAGAAAGGTTGGCAAGAGAATATATTCTATAGATCCTTTTATATGATTCTGAATTTGACTGCATTATTCAGGAATTTCCTGAAACTAACCAAATTAAGAATATTGTTGCAATTTTTAAAGACAAGATGGCTCAAAAGACTCTTCATTTCTCTCATTTATGATGTTATTTCTCTCCAAGAGCAATCAACGCCTTCCCAACAACCCCACACAATGGAATTTCATGAATAAAGCGCTTCATTATTTTGTTCCCACCCCATCCCAAATTTCATGGCTAATTTACTCATTTATTTTTGAACCTGTGGAACGTTGAGGCACATTGGGTCACCAATGCTTCTTAAGGTCCCATCCCAGAGGATAGATATTTAATATTTGAAGGCAGCTGGATCCATATTTGCTGAACACAGCATGAATCTGAATGTGCTAGAGCAAGAACAGCTCAGCTAATGCGAGCCTAGAGTCTGATTCATAGTTTTAAATGATTAACCGCATGCCCTCCCCACCCTGGCTGGCCAGTGGCAAACCATCCTTTAGGGGTTTAATGTGTTAGGAGAATACGTTCAACATAAAGGAATATGTCATGAATTCTTCTAAAGGCACCTGGTCAGATATAACATGTTTAAGTACAGTTTCACATAGTGTGATCTAAACTGTGAAATTTTTATAATACATGTTAATATACGGTAAAAAATTATTCTTTAAAAAAGATAGTCCTGAATTTTCCAAATTTGCATTAATTATATGACACCTTGAGAAGATATGAACCATCTGAGAGTAGAGAGTGTATAACTTTTGGGTAAATGTGATCTATAAAGACATTAGGTAATGTAAGAAAATATTTTGGAAATATAAATAGATTAGTATATGTAGTAATTCATAAAGAAAGATGCCTGACAACTTGTTTAAAGACTTACAGTTTCCTGATTCAAACTAATATTGAAGACTCTTTGTTATTCATTCATTCTTTCATTCATTCACATACTAAATATTGAGGATCTGCTCTACATTAGGCATTATTAGAGTAAAACACGTGGTATGTGCATAGTCTTTGTATTTTTGCTGCCAATTGGAAAGTAGACTTCTAGAAGTTCTGAAGAGACATTATTGCTATACAATAGCATTAAAAAAAAGAAAAAATACAATGAACATGATCATGTCAAGGGCACTTTAAATCACTCAATTCCACTTACCCATTTCAAATTCATTAAGTAACCTCTCCCTTATATTTCACTCTGCTATAGTTTCAATAATCACAAAAGTCCCTGGCTTTCATTTTTAAAACTGTGCTGCATCATTTAAAAATTAATCGAGGAATTCTTGGGCACTAACTATATTTAGTTAGGAGCTGAGGAAATACACAAAGAGGAATGAAACCTACCCTCAAGGAGCTTATCTTTTAACTTGGACTATAAAACATATGCATGTGAATACCTGATACTTAGCGAAAGTTATTGTCAGGAAAACATCGCTGTTCACAATTCCTTCCTCTTAAAATTTGGCAATAGAGTCAGATTGCTGAACTTATAAAACGCAGTTTTTAAAGATGATGAAAATAATGCAGACATGAACGAACCACACTTTATGTCTCTATGTAGATAACTACACTCTACACACAGCCCATTTCAAGTCAGAAAAATCCATTTTGATTTCTACGCGTTGGTAGAAATCTGCGGTACGCTGGCGCCACCTGGAGGCAGCCTGGCACCAGGCAGAGAAGGACAAAAATAGTTTCAACTATAATTGGAGCAACTGCTTTATTTTTGTTTGTTCATCAAATCACTTTTTAAAAAAGAAAATGGGAAATTGTGGTCGGGACTTGTTAAACCGAAATTTATTTTAAAGTGCAGATTTTCCAAGGAGGGTAGAGTTAGTAGAAGAGAACATTAAGGAACATTATGGATTCTTCTAAATGCACAGGGGGCAGCTATGCTTAAACACAGTTTCACATATAGCATAATTTATATATTTGCATAATTTGTAAAACTCTGAAGATTTTATGTTACACCCTAAAATATGTTACGTGTCAGTTATATCTCAAGAAAAAAATAAAATAAAATAAAATACAGCAAAACTTATTAAATGAATGAATGAATAAATGAATTGCCATATTTTAGTGTTCCACGAGGTAAATATATTCATTAAATACGCAAATTTTTACTACGTTCTTGGGTACCCTTCCATTCACAAGCACTTGACACGCTTGTTTTGAATGCAGTTATAGAGCTTGAGGGTTAAAGTTCACAAATGGATGGAGAGGAAACTGGATTTTGACATAATTTTTCTCTAAGAAAATGTGTACAGTCCTTTATAAATGGCTACGAACCTTTATATCTGGTTGAGAGCTATTTTTGCCTTCAGAACAGACTTCCTTTAATGACATGATACATAATGCTCATATTAATTTAAACAAAATAATTTTACTTTCTGGAATAATTTCTGATCTCAAATTCATCAGCTGATTTAAAATTTCTGGATCCCAGGCCACTACAGATGCAGTCTGCTTTAAATCAAGAAAATTCCTGAGCCTCTTTTCTTGAGAGAAAGTGGAACTCAATACCTATAACACAATAATGTCATCAGCTTAAATTTTATTGTGCATTGTAGGCATTAAACTTAGTTTTTCAATAGGATAGAAAAATCATATTTACCCAAATGAGTTGAAAATTTATGTCCACACAGAAGCCTGCACATAGATGTTTATAGCAGCTTTATTCATAATTGCCAAAACTTATAAATAACCAAGACATCTTTCAACAGGAGAATGGATAAATAAATGGTGGTACATCCAGACAATGAACTATTATTTAGTGCTAAAAAGAGATGAGCTATCACATTATTAAGTGCATATTTCTAAGTGAAAGAGGCCAGTCTGGAAAGCCTCCATACTGTGTGATTCCAACTATATGACATTCTGGAAAAGACAAAGCTATGGACACAATACAATGATTAGTGTTTCCCAGGATTTTGGGAAAAGGAGGGATGAATAAATGAAGAACAGAGGATTTTTAAGGCAGTGAAAATATTCAGGATGATACCCTATGATAACTACATGTATTACACATTTGTCAAAACCCATAGAATGCACACCACCGAGAGTAAGCCACGACGTGAACCGTGGACTCTGAGGGGCTGCGATGTGTCAGTGTAGGTTCACCGACTGTAACGAATGCACCACTCTGGTGGGGGGTGTTGATAGTGGGGGAGACTGCATGTGCGCGGGTTCAGGGGTGTATGGGAAATCTTCATATTTTCAGTTAGGTTTTGCTGTGAACCTCAAACTGCTCTAAAAACATAAATTAAGATTTAATTTAATTAAAAAACTGTGAGGTAGATACTATATAACTATCCCTATTTTACAGATATATGAACTGAGTTGCATCTATAAATATATTAATAACTTACACAGTCCATGGCTAGTAAGTCACAGAACTGGGGTTTAAACACAGACTCTCGAGCTCCAGAGTCTCTCTTATGCTGTACTCTTCTCTACTGGTAAGACTGAGTGTCAATTATTCCCACTTCAAAGATGAGGACTCTGTGCTCAGGACAGTTCCATAACCTGCCTGCCGTTGCCCAGCTAATGACTGATAAACCAACATTCAAATCCAAGTCATTTTGATTCTAAAGCCTATGCTCTCCTTGGCCATAAACTTGGCCAATAAAACTCTAACATTTTGGACAGGACATGTCAGTCCAGAGCACCAGAGACAGAATCAGGGCACTTCCTCCCTTTCATCCAGTACATGACTCTCTTACGGCACTGACCCTGTCACACCAACATGATCTACTAATGTTCATTCTAATATCTTATTTCTAATT
>NW_011888805.1:9156189-9185366 GCF_000151845.1 Pteropus vampyrus
ATGTTGAGAATAGATGGACGTGGGGAGGAATCAGGACCTGCTAGAACCAGTACAAAGTCGTCTTGATTCATTACTCAAAACACTATATTCTAAACTCAAACCTCGGTGTCATCTTACTTCTCAAGATGAAATAACCATAAAGTCCTGTCAACTAGGCGGCCTCAGGTTGACACCTAAGCTCCTCCCCTCCCCTCCTAGGCACCCACTACTGACCATAAACAGAACCGCATGGCACCAGCACAGACTGATTTTAGAGCCCCGGTTCTGTGCGCACAGCCGCCTGCCTAGCCCATGAACAGGAAAAAGAGGGGACTCACTGTAAAGAGAAACTCATATTGGGATTCCTGATTTGAGAGGCAGGAGCAAATGACCACATTCATAAGTTTTCCTTGGAGGACAAGTTTTAGAATCTTTTTGGCCTGTACTAGTCTGCTCCGCCAATCACAGAAGGGTGTCAATGAGAGTGGTGTCACAGAGTAAATACTCTCAAATGCCTCACACAGAGAAGTGAGAAGATGAGCTGAGCAGGTTGTGACGTGCCTGGCCTTGGCCAAGAAGGTGAGAAGACCCTGGAGAAAGACCTGAGAGAGAGAATGTGGGGTGCACCAGTGAGAGCCTCACTCCCTGCTTTCTGTGTGCGTGCGTGCGTGCATGTGTGTGTATGTGCATGTGTGTCTGGGAAAAGAGCTAGAGGTCTGTCTAAAATTTCCTGAAGCCATCTCTGTCTGATAGGTAGCTCCTATTGCTAAGTTGCAAGGTCAGTTATGGTCACTGTCTAAAACAATGAATGACTCTTCTCAGCAACATTGTGCCTTTACGGAGCTTTGAACAGAGTACCCTCACAAAGGCTTAATAAGAGAAATTAAAGACTCTGTTGTAAATGCATTATCTTTTAAACAACCATCTCTGAGCTTTGTTAATAGTACAATGCCTATAGAAAACAAATTTAATAAATCATAGTCAGTAAAATGTCTTGCAATTATATTCTAATAGATTGAATTTGTTGTACATATTCATGTGTCTATTCAGAAAAAAAATCTGACTAATGAGCTTCTAATCACTTCTTTTTTAAAGGTAAACCAATATATGGCTTACAGAATTGAATTATTCCAGATAGGTGAATGTATTTAAATATAGAGTTCCAAGTACCTTAAATGTTTGAGAAAAGATGGAAATATAACTTTCGCAGTAAGATAAAAAGTCGGGGATATTGAGGTTCTTACCCCAACTCCTGTATTATCTAACCATGCATTCTTGGACGTTTATGTTTTAGGTAACATAATATTTGTTGGGTGTTTACCACGAGCCAGGCACTGTTCTAAGTTCTTTACATGAATTAACTAACTTAATCCTCACAACAGCCCTATGAGTTGGACGCCACTACTATTCCAATGTACAGATGAGGAAGCCAAAGCTCAAAAGACGAAGCGACTTGCCCAGAGACACATGTGTGTCAGGCATCCCCGAGACTGCCCCCAGATTCGGGGATTTGCTAAGACGACTCACAGGACTCAGCACGTAGTCATACTCATGGCTATGATTTATTACAGTCAACAGATACAAAGCAAATGAGCCAAGGGGAGAGGCGATGTTGAGGGAAACCCAGGCACAGGACTCTGCGAGTCTTCTCCCAGAGCCGTCACCCAGGATGGATGTACTCTCCCCAGCAATGAGTCGTGACCACGCATGTGAAAAGTGACTACCAGGGAAGCTCAGTGCCCAGGATTGGAGACTCAGTGCCCAGGATTTTTATTGGATGCTGATCACATAGGCAGCCTCTGCTCAGCATGTATCAAAATTCCAAGTCCTGGAAGAAAAGCAAGTGTCCAGCATAAATTATATTGTTTGCAGAGTTTACTTCCAGTGAGCCACTGTCATCTGTTTGAGAAATGGAGGAACCCTCTTGAAACTCAAGTTTCCGGATGCCCAACAAGGGCCAACCTAGCAGGAAGTCCCTTCTAAGAATAGAAGTTGGACTTTATACGTCGACGCTTTTCTCTACGTATGTCTGCTAAGTGGAAGAGCTAGGCTTTCCTCACAGATGGATTCTAGAGGCCAAACACAGAACTACTGTAATCTGTGGATTATCAGAGATGTCCAGCAGGCATATTTAGGAGCTTGGAATTCAGGGGAGAAGTATGTCTGGAGATGTCAGTGTGGGAGTTGCTGGCCCATAGTGACACTGAAAGCCAAGTTCACATAGGAAGTGAAGGTAGACTGAGGATAAAAGAGGTCAGAGGACTGTGCCCTAGGGCACGCCAACATCCAGAAGTCAGGCATCTGAGGATGAAGCTCAGTGGACACTACGAAGGAGAGGTCAGTGATTTCAGAGGAGAAACAAGAGGAAGTCTCATCCTACAAGCCTAGTGAAGTAACTGTTTCAAGAAGGTAGACATGAACAATAGATCTCATAGGTAGGACAGTCGAGACAACTGTGATCGTTGAGCTTAGCCACATGGAGGTGATTGACCTTAACAAGAACTGTGTCGGTGGAATGGTCAAGCAAAAGCCCAGCTGGAGTGGGTTCAAGAGAACACGAGAGCAGAGGAAGCAGAGATCACAAATTTTAAAAACTCAGGGAGGTTTGCTATAAAAGGAAGAAGAAAAACATGATAAGAGCTTGATGAGAACGTGATTTTCAAAAGGTGTATTTGTGTAACGTGGGCGATATTACGGTGTGTTTCTATGCTGATAGGACTGATCCAGTAGAAGAGAGAAATTGATAAAGTATGAGATAAAGGGGATAATGGTGTCCTCGAGTAGGTGAAAAGGGAGGGGACACTGTGTACAAGCTGGCCTTAGATTAGACCATGAACTGTTTATCCGGAATTACAGAAGGGGATCAAATTACTTGAGCACAGATGCAGGTGAACGGCCGTGAGTGGAACTTCTCTTCTGTTGCTTCAACTTACATCATGAAATGGAAAGCGATGGTTTCAGCTGAGACCGAGGAAGGGAGAGAATGTAATGAAAGACTGAAGAGAGAGGAAGAGGTGTATGACACTCATCTGAAAGGTCACAAGAGTGAGCTGATTAGAAAATTATGGTAGAACTGTTGGCCTACTATGGGCCTAAGAGAACCTTAGAAATTTGCTGCCATAGATTTAAAATAAGACAAGTTGCTATGGTTGGGTGGTCTTTCCAGCCATGTACAGCTGCAGGGTTACAGGCACAGAGTGACAGAAGGTTAGATTTCACCAGGAATGGGATTTGCCAGGCAAGTGTCAGGAAAAGCGAAAGTGGCTCAGGCATTGTGGTAGATGTAAGGGAGTTTATCTACCAAGGAGAGGCAGAGTTTTGTGGGACAAAGTTCTAATTCTTTCCCAGAAGTCGGTGTAGTAGAAAGATTGGTACCAGAACGCCTTACAACTTATTTCCCTTAAATGTACAGTGTATTATGCAATAAATACACAAAGGATACAAGATTAACCTATGAAATACATCTATTGCTTTTGTGTACTGTGACTCCCCTTTGTACCTGTTGGCCACCAAACCTCAGTTTTAGAGATAAAGAACGAGTGACAGATTGCGGCAACTTTATCAGATGCCACTGTCCACGTAGCCTGGAACAGGAACAATCATGCTCTCAAACGACTCTGACCCTTGACGACCAGTACGACATTCAAATAGCAGACCTGGCATCCACCATCCCTTCCTTTATGGGAAACAGATTTTGAGAGGTTTATTTCTTGTTCCCAGGTGTAAACTCCAGTCAGAGAACTTTGTACAGCTTCTCTACATCTTACTCATTCCAGGGCCTCTTTTCAAGCACACACCTTTTTTTCTTCCTTTATTACAGGCTCCAGTGACTCAGTCTGCTTTCTCGACCTTCACTGTCCCCTGAGAACCAGGCTCTCTTCCCACCTCTCTAGCTTCCTTCCTTCCTAGTCATCTCTGAAGATAGTCTTCAAGCCCTTTGGATTGTAAAAGATTCATTGCATATCACAAATACATAAGGTGAATAACAAATATATCACAGATAACTAAAACTGGCATAATACAGAGCTTCTAGAATCCCCCCAAAATCTGTATAACTATGGTCCAGTTTATGGTTTGGGCTCCTGCCTGTGATGGAGAGTTAGATATCACCCAGTTTTCCTTTCTGTGTTTCTTTCCTGTACTCTCATACAAGTATCACACTCAAAACACTTCTGACATTTCTGGTCACCAAATGTGTGTGGGGTTTTCCCACACTGAGGATTCTCTGTGATACTAGCTGGGTGTTCTACAATTTAATCCAGTTCTGACACTGTCTTCCTGGAGGCAGCGTCATATCCCACTGGTTAAGGGCCCAGTCCCATGAGACTACCCCTCCACCGCAGCAGATGCCAATTACAAGTAGCAGGTCCCCAGGTTACCCACAACTTCTTTCCAACTTTGCCACACATCAGAGGTTTTCATGACCCTCCCCTCCTCGGATTTGATTACTTGCTAGAACAGCTCAGAGAATTCAGGGAAACACTTATATTTACCAGTTTCTTAAAATGTATTATAAAGGATATGGATAAACAGCTAGATGACACATAGGGTGAGCTCTGAGAAGGTCCCAAACACAGGAGCTCTGTCCCCATGGAATTGGGGTGTTTTATCTTCCCAGTGTTCGCCAACCTGGAAGCTCTATGAACCCCATACTTTTGAGATTTTTATGGAGGTTTCGTCATGTAGGCATAATAAATTATTAGTTCTATTTCCAGCCCCTCTCCTCAGTAGAAAAATGGTGGAGAAAGGGGGATGGGGCTGTAAATTCCAAGCTTCTAATCATGGCTGAGTCTTTTTGGTGCCCAGCCCCTATCCAGGAGTCCAGCCAGAGTTTCCTCATTAGAACGAAAGATGCTCCTAGTGCTCTTAGTACGCAGGCATTTACAAGGGTTTCAGGAACCTTGTGTTAGGAACCAGGATGAGACGCAATATGTATTTCTTATTATAAGTCACAATATCACAGATGGAGAATGAAAACTTCTGCCTTTAGCTAATTCCCAAGGCTAAATTCACCATTAACAACACAAAGGTCTTCCACCTTTCCCCAGAGTCTAAGAGCCCCTTGTTCCAGCTCCGAGGTTGATGTGCCCCCTCCCTGGAAATCAGGGTTGGCACCACTAACGACCTCGGTAATCGCAGTGCATTTTCCCGCAAGGCTCTCAGTCAAGTTGCTTAACTTCTGTGAACCTAAATTTTTTTATCTTCAGGCTGGGGAGAGTAACAGATATTTTAGAGAGTGGCTGTAATTGCTGGAAACATAAACGTTAATTTTCTTTCCCTTTACTTTCTCCATAGCACATCGAATTCACTCCAAAATGGCTACCCTCAAACCACAAAGTCAGAGAATTGAACTTTTTTAACCTTCTAACCAAGAGAACCACCGGACTCATTGCTAAACTCCCAAAGCACAGGGAGATAGTAGATGCTTTACACCTACAGCATTAGGAACTGGAGTCATACTTATTCTCCAACCCCTTATTACATTCCATAGTTATGCCAAAGAGAGCATCCTGTCTTTTCACCTTTCCTCTCAGAGAGTCCTTGGAATTGGTTGTTGGGATAACTAAATTCCAATTCCAGGCCTTTCAGTGGACAAAGGAGAAGAGCTTTGGCAAGTTACTGAGGCTGCTGAGCCTGTTTCTTATCTGGAAACTGTGGCAGGGGGCCAATAGTCTCCCTCGCTCTAAAATCCTCTTATTTCACTGTTGCTGAAAACGATATTCAGAGGTAGGTTAACTAAATTTTCAATGTAGAGCCAGCAAAATGCCCATAGCCCATACCCTTTTCTTACTATAAAGAAATTAGAAATTAAAAGATAAATTGTCAGCATGAAGATTGTTACAAAAGAAGAACTACAGAAACATATAGAAAGGGAAACCCATCCAGCGAGAGAACACACAGTATTTAAAGAACCCAAAGAGGGTAAATATAAATGGGCTCAATGGGCTAGAGAAGTGGATAGAAAATCAGTTCCAGGTGGAGGATTTCAGACTTTAATCTGAAGGAGAAGGAGGGCAACAAAGGACTTTAAGAACAGTGATATGACGAGATGGATCTATGATGGCAATGTAGGAAGATCCTGAACTTACCTCCTCTCATGGAAACACCGAATATACACCTACATATAGAGCAATTCCTCCTGAAGAAGAACTGAGGGCTGATTGAACAGATTCTGCACAAAAAATGATGGAGGGACCACATAGGGAAGAGTAGGAGGGACCACATAGGGAAGGGTAGGAGAGACAGAGACATGATCGCCTTGGGAACTCCACCTTCTACTCAGCAACCTGAAATAGGGAGGGACAGCACCAAGGGGCTGTTTGCAGACTCATCTGCCCTGGGGCACAGTGAAAAAACAGCATTTTAAAAGGCACCTCAACTATATGTGAAAGAAATCCATTTACTAACCCTAGAGTATCTGCTAAATGGTGGGGAGGGAACTCCTGGACCTCTCTCTGAGATCAGAGGTGCTGGTAAGTGCCATTTTTTATGTTCCCTCTCCAACTTGATAATGTGAGTAGGAGCATAGCCCAGGGGCTCTAGCTGGCCTGCAAAGGCTGCCTCAGAGCGCCCAGGGCCCCTAACCCACTGTAGCTTCAGCCAGCTCCCAAAGCTGGTTCTGATGCAGAGTGCTCCAGAAACCTATTGGCTTGTGCCTGATCCAGCTGTCCCACCAAGGAGTCCCCAACACAGTGCACCCTGGGAGCACCCCAACTCCTGCGTGTGTACCTGTTCCAGCTTCAGCCGGCCTTCCTAAGCCACCTGGTACACAGTGTACTCAAGAGTTGCTCCTATATGAGGCTACTCCTTCAAGAGCAGGAGAGGTAGCTGTTTTTTCTAATTCATAAAAACAAACACAGTAAGTCAGACAAAATGAGGAGCCACAGGAACATGTTCCCAATGAAAAAAAATAAGATAAAACCCCAGAAAAACCCCAAATGAAATGAAAATAAATAATTTACCTGATGAAAAGTTCAAAGTAATGGTCATAAAGTTGCTTACTGACCTCAGAAGAAGAATGAAAGAACATAGTGAGAACTTCAACAAAGAGTTACAAAAGATAAGAACCAATCACTTGCCATTTGTCACAATACGGATGGACCTAGAGGGTGTTATGCTAGTGAAATAAATCAGACAGAGAAAGACAAATACTGTATGGTTTCACTTATACATGAAATATAAAAATAAAACAAAACAAACAAAACAAAAACAGACACATAGAAACAGAGACCAAAAAGATGGTTACTAGAAGGGATGGTTCCCACAAGGGAAGAAGAAAGAAACGTTGAAGAACTGCACAAAACAACCAAAAAAATTAACAAAATGGAAATAAGTGCATGTCTATCAATAATTAAGATAAATATAAATGTTCCAATAAAAATTGTAAAATGCATTATTAAAAACATAAAAAAGATCCATCTATATGCTGTCTACAAGAGACTCCTTTCGAATTTAAAGACACACACAGAATAAAAGTGAGATGGAAAAAGATATTCCAAGAAAATGGAAATGAAAAGAAAGCTGGGGTAGCAAAACATATCGCACACAAAAAAATACACTTTAAAACAGAGTGTAACAAAAGACAAAAGCGGGCATTAGATAATGGGAAAAGAGTCAATCCAAGATGAGAATATAATATTTGTAAATATTTATGCACCCAAATAAGAGCAACTAAATATATAAAGCAAATATTAATGGACATAAAAGAAGAAATCAACAGTATACAATAATAGTAGAGGACTTTAATACCCCACTTACATCAATGGATAGATCATCTAGACAGAAAATCAATAAAGAAACATTGACTCTAAACAACATATTAGAATAGGTGGTATTAATAAATGTATACAGAACATTTCTTCTAACAACTGCAGAATACACGTTCTTTTCAAGTGCACATGGAACAGTTTCCAGAATAAATCATGTTAGGCTACAAAGCAAGCCTCAATAAATTTAAGGAGATTTAAGTTATATCAAGCATCTTTTCTGACCACAATAGCATGAAACCAGAAATCAATTACAAGAAGAAACCTGGAAAAAGAAAAACCTACAAACACATGGAGACTAAACAACATGCTACTAAGCAACCAATGGATCAATGAAGAAATAGAAGAAGAAATCAAAAAATGCCTTGGAACAAATGAAAATGGAAACATAATGAACCAAAATCTATAGGATGCAGAAATAGCAGTTCTAAGAAGGAAGTTCACAGCAATACAGGCCTACTTCAAGAAACAGGAAAATTCCAAGTAAACGATCTCAATTTACACATAAAAGCAATAGATAAAGAAGAAAAGGCAAAGCCCAAAGTGAGTAGAAGTAAGGAAATAATAAAGATCAGAGCAGAAATAAATAAAGTAGACATTAAAATAAAATAAAAAAGTTCAAAGAAACTAAGAGCTGTTTCTTAGAAAAGATAAAGAAAATTGATAAACCTTTAGAAAGACTCATTAAGAAAAAAAGAGAGGGCTTGAATAAATAAAATCAGAAATAAAAGAAAAATTACAATTGACACCACAGAAATACAAAGGATCATAAGGAAATACTACAAACATGATGAAATAGAAAACCTAAATAGTCTAGTAATAAGTAATGATTGAATCAGTAATTTAAAGTTCTCAAAAAATCAAAAGTCCAGGACCAGATGGCTTCAAAGGTGAATTCTATGAAGTATTTAAAAAAAGAATTAATACTATCCTTCTCAAATTATTCCAAAAAATTGAAGAAGAAGGAATGCTTCCAAACTCATTTTATGAGGCCAGTATTACCCCAATACTAAAACCAGACAAAAGATACCATAAAAAAAGAAAATTACAGGCCAATGTCCCTGACGAACATAGATACAAAAATCCTTAACAAAGTAATAGCAAACTGAATTCAGCAATACATTAAAAGTATCATATGCAGTAAGTGGAATTTATTCCAGGGATGCAAGAATGGTTCAACATATCAAGTCAATCAATGTGATACACCACACTAATAAAAAAAAAACAAAGGATAAAAAAAAATCAAATGGTCATCTCAACAGATGCAGAAAAACCATTTGACAAAATATAATATCCATTTGTAATAAAAGCTCTCAGCAAAGTAAGTATGGAGGGAAGATACCTCAACATAATAAGGCTATATATGACAAGCCCACAGCTAACATCATACTTAACAGTGAGAAGATGAAAAGCAAGGATGCCCACTCTTGCCGACTTTATTCAACACTGGAAGTATTGGAAGTCCTACTCATGGCAATTAGGCAAGGAAAAAAAAGTATCTGAATAGGAAAAGAAGAAGTAAAACTATTACTATTTGCAGATACATTATACTATATAGAGAAAAGGCTGAAGAGTCCACCAAACACCCATTAGAAATAATAAATTAATTCATTAAAGTCACAGGACACAAAATTGATATACAGAAATCAATGTATTTCTATATACTAATAATAAGCTATCGTAAAGAGAAATTAAGAAAACAATCCCATTTAAAATAGTATCAAAAAGAATAAAATACCTAGGAATAAATTTAACCAAAGAGGTAGAAGATCTGTACTCTGAAAAGTATATGACACTGATGAAAAAAATGGAAAATACAAATAAATGGAAAGATATATTGTGCTCAGGAATTGGAAGAATTAATATTGTTAAAATGTTTATACTTCCCAAAGCAATCCCCAGGTTCAATACAATCTCCATCAAAATACCAATGGCATTGTTCACAGAACTAGAACAAAGAATTCCAAAATTTGTATGTAACTACAAAAAACCCTGAATAGCTAAAGCGATCTTGAGAAAGAAAAACAAAGCTGGAAGTATCACGCCCCCTGATTTCATATTATACTACAAAGCTATAGTAATCAACAGAGCATGGGACTGGCATGAAATCACATAGATTGATGGAATAGAATAGAGAGCCTAGAAATAAATCCATGGATATATATGGTAATTAATCTTAGAAAAAAGGAGACAACAATATGCAATGGGAGAAAAACGGTCTCTTTAATAAATGGTATTAGGAAGCCTAGACATCTACATGCAAAAGAATAAAACTAGACCACTTTCTTACACCACGTACAAAAATAAATTCAAAATAGATTAAAGACTTGAATATAAGACCTGAAACCATAAAACTCCTAGAAGAAAACATAGGCAGTGAACTCTTTGATATTAGTCTTAGCGATATTTTCTTAGATTATTTCCTTAGACAAGGGAGACAAAATCAAAAATAAACAAATAAGATTACATCAGAGTAAAAAGCTTTTACACAGTGAAGAAAACTATCAACAAAACAAAAAGCAACCTACTGAATGGGAGAAGATATTTGCAAATCGTACATCTGATAAGGGGTTAACATCCAAAATGTATAAAGAACTTATACAACTTAATATAAAAAAACCTCCAAAACCCAAACAACTAAACAATCTAATTTAAAAAAATGAGCAGAGGACTTGAAAAGACATTTTTCCAAGGAAGACATACACATGGTCAACAGGCACGTGAAAAGATGCCCAACATCACTAATCATCAGGAAAATGCAAATCAAAACCACAATGAGATATCACCTTACAGTTGCCAGAGTAACAATTACGAAAAAGACAAAAAATAACAAGTGTTGGCGGAGATGTGGAGAAAAGGGAGCTCGTATATACTGTTGGTGGGAATGTAAAACAGTTCAGCCACTATGGAAAACAGTATGGAGGTTCCTCAAAAAATTAAGAATAGAACTACTATATGATTCAGCAATTCCATTTCTGGGCATTTATCTTAAGAAAATGAAACACCAATTCGCAGAGATATATGTACCTCTATGTTCATTGTAGCACTTACAAAAACCAAGTATGCAAGCAACCAAAGTGTCCATCAATAAAGGAATGGATAAAGAAAATGTGGTATCTATAAAAATAAATATATATAAATATATATATTAATGTATTCAATGGAAATTACTCAGCCATAAAAAATGTGAAATCTTGCCATTTGTGACAACATGGATGGACCTACAAGGCATTATGCTAAGTGTAATAAGTCACACAAAGAAAGACAAATACCGTATAATTTCACTTATATGTGGCATCTAAAAAACGAAACAAATAAACAAACAAAGCAAAACAGAAACAGACTCAGGAAACAGACTGGTGGTTACCAGAGCGGGGTGGCGGTGTGTGTGTGTGTGTGTGTGTGTGTGTGTGTGTGTGTGTGTGTGTATGAAATAAGTAAAGGTGATTAAGACTACCAACTTCCAGTTATAAAATAAATAAGTCACGTGGATGCAATGTATATAGCATAGGGAATATAGTCAATAAAATCGTAATAACTTTATGTGGTGACAGATGGTGAGTAGATTTATTGTGGGGATCATGTCATAATGTATATAAATATAGAACCACTAGGATGTGTACACCAGAAAGTAACAGGATAGTGTATGTCAGTTATACATCGATTAAAGAAAAAGATAGCGATATGATTAGATCTGTATTTTAAAGAGTTATTCTTGTTGCAATGTGGAGACCATAGTGTGTGTGTGTGTGTGTGTGTGTGTGTGTGTGTGTGTGTGTGTTTGTGTGTTTGTGTGGTGATGAGCATGGGGGGTGCTGGAGATGAGAAAATAGATTAATAAATTCCACTTTGGACCTGCTGACTTTGAGGTCCTAGCAACACCTGAGGGATCCAAACTGTTTAGACTTTTCATTAAATATCAACTTAGTAATTTGTGTAACTTCCCTGCCACAATAACGGAATAGACATTTGTATCATTTCACTGAATAAGTATTATTTTGACCTTTAAACATATGCTAACTTTTTGTGTTATTTTCTATCTTTCCCAGACTATTTGAATTTTGGTTACTCTGCAACATCCTGACTTGACTGGGCAATTCCCCAATGTTCATACAAATAGATCTAACATGTTAATACAGTAGTACCGAACCCCGATGTTAATCAGTAGATCTACAGGGATGACTTGAGAGAAAATAATTTTGAATGCTCAAAACCTGAGAATTTTTTTCTGAAGACTTAAAATGTACCACAGACCTACGTAAAAGTTTTTTCTATACGCAAGAGTTTTCTATCTGAGTTTGAGAACTGTAAATTTGCCTCCTTTCTAGGAAAAAAATCAGTGGCTTTGGGAAGGAGGAGGAATGTAAGGCCTGAAGGGCCCGCATCTTTGGGAACTGGCTCTTAAATCCAGAAAGTGAGATAACATCCATTCTTTGGGGACCTCAACTGCAAGGCTGTGCTTTTTCAGGTGCTTCAGTAATTCTGAACTCTGCATTTATTTATCTAGCTTAATATCTCAGTTTACCACACGATGGCAGCACGTTGTTATTTTTAAAAAGTAAATGACAAATTTATTTCGAGAGCTCTGATGGAAAGATAGAGGGTTAGGGGGAAAAAAAAAACCTAACTAAGAATTTTTCTTTTTGTTCCTATAGCTGGAAGGAAAGGAAGAAATACAGTATAGAAGGAAGTAACAAAGGAAGAAAGAAAAGAAGAAAGCGAGGTGGAGGAAAGGAGGGAAGAGAGGCAAAGGAAAAAAGAAAGTAAAAGAACAAAGACCTCCCGAAAATTCACATTCGGCTAGATTATAGTTAACTAGAGAAAAGAAAATAACCAAGCCACTGATGTAGGAAATTTCCGAGAGAGGAAACCAGTGCTATAACCACACTTATTCACAGCCTCAATGTGTGAGTGCAAGATAGACATTTGACCTTCTTATGAAAGCGGTTGTCTCCTTGGGAAACTATGAGAATGAATTTACATTCACAACGGCTTCTAGTCCCTTTAAGTCTTCTATTAGCATAATGATCGGCTTGGATTCCAGACATTTCACTCAGAGAGGTCGCTTACACTGGTTTCTAATTTTAATTACGTGGCGGAAATGAGAGAAATTATTCGAGAAGAGAATAAACTCTATTCAGTTATCTATTGACAGGAACGCCTTGATGTGATAGATGACAGTGTTGTCACTGGGTCAGTGTTACTTGAACTAAGAATTCTTTCAGAATTGGCTCTTTGATTCTCCATTGACCACTTATTTGGCCTACTGTCGATCCCTTCTAGTACTCGCTCTCCCCCGTCTCATGAATTTGGCATAGCGGAGAGTTGTGGGAAGGGAGAGATTTTAGGAATGGTGATTGCCTCAGGCATCGGGAATCTTTAGACTGAGGTTTTTCAATCTCAGCACGAATGGCATTTTGGGCCATATAATTCTTTTGGGAGTACTAAGGGCTGTTCTTGACATTATAGGGTGTTTGGCATCATCCCTGGCACACACCCACTAGATGCCAGTAACGTCCCCCAGTTGGGACATCCAAAAATGTCTACAGACATTGCCAAGTGCCCTCTGGGAGCATACTTGTCCCCATCTCCTCATCTGAGACCCACTTTAAATAAACTCTAATTATAGCAATGAGGGAAAATCTGAACGTTTCATTTATCTTACCATCCTGTTCATGGGCAGAACTTACATTGAATCATTTGAGAATTGTATGTTCTCGAATCTCTGTTAGAAATTTCCAAGTATTAAATTCAGGCATCAAGTGCCTTTATTAGAGTTAGCATAATTGTTTCTACATGAAACAAATAAAAAAAAATTTACTGTGAGTGTTCTGTTGAGCTAAAACCTACAAACTAGGCACTGTAGGGCATACGAAACAGTTCTTATAGAAATAAAAACAATGAATGCTGGCCGAATCCTTATTACATGCCAGACACTTTTTCTATTCACTGTTTTATGTTTCTCTCACTTAAACACTGCAACAACTCTTTGATGAAATATTACTTGTCTTTTACAGCTGAAGAAACTGAGGTCGAGAGAAGTTCAGTCACTATTAAAACCCAATCTCTAACACCAAGGACTCTGTATGTACTAGTATGAGACACTAAACCTTGAGAATCTTACAATCTAGTGCAGGGAGCAGTGTATGTACATAGGAAACATGTCTAATTTCATAAAGCAGTGAGTGATCCAATTCAAAAGCCATAAAAATTACAAGACACATTGCTGTAGACCAGGATGATCTAAGAAATTGTTTGGATATGATGGGTCTTGAGCTGCATATCTCTAAAGAATAGAAGATTAGAGAGATAAATCTGAAGGATGGGCAGGGGTGCATCCTATGCTATCAAGGGGCAATCTTATGAGGAGCACTAGGACTGCATAATGGTGTTGAGAGAGGTGAATAGAGATGGCTAATAGGAGTGGAAGATTCCTGCTGACAAAGAGGTAACACAGGTTGGAAAAGAAGGCTGATAACAGATGACAGACAACCTTGAATATAATCTAGATGTAATAAACTGGCAGACTGAATTCATAGATTTTATTTAGCCCAGAGTTTTAAAAGTTAAAAAGAAAAAGAAAAGAATTTGGATTTCTGAACATTTTTAAATATGGCAATATTGTCTACATTTTTGTATCTCAACTCTAGGCCAGGGAGGGGTCGCTCTCTTCAGTGGGGTACGGGCTCTCCAGTTCACCAAATCCACGCCAGGCCCTCCCTATTCTTTTAAAACTCTCCTCTTGCTTCACTCAGTTATCTGCTTAACTTCTGTTTATTCCCTTAAGCAGTGGAATTTGCACCTAAATTTAGAAAGGGGTGTTTTCAAAAAGTTATTCCGATAATACCAATGAAAAATCTGCTATTTTTTTCTAAAAGTCCACTTGAAATGGGAGAGAAGAGCTAATCCTCCATTTAATAATTCTCCATATATTCAAGGATTGTTCTTAAATTTTCCTTTCATTCCTGTCTTCTCTGCTGAAATTACTCCGGTGGTTTAGTCTTTTCAGGTGGTAGTGCCCTAAAAAGTTTTCATCATTGTTGTTGCTCAGCTGGAGCCGATATTGATTTTCATGTTTTTACAAACTCTGAGCACCAACCTATATGCACCAGCACTTAGGCCAGTTCCTTTACTTGTGCCTGGTTTGTGACAACTCAACATAACAATAAGTATTTTTGAGTGCCTGCTATGGTCCAGGCACTGTTTTGTGAATGTGGGTTATCACTGAATAATGAACAACAAACAAGAGATTTCATATCCTAGTAGGAGAGACAGACAATATATAATAAGTAAATTATATACATTAGAAAATAATATATGCAAAGAATAAAAAGAATAGAGTGGAGTAAGGGAGATACAAATGGGTAATTTTAAAGAGAGAGATAAGAGTTGGCTTCATTGAGAAGGTGACATTTAAACAAAGACTTGAAAGAAGTTGTTGTGGGAAATGACCTCAATGCAATGGGAGCCTCCAAGTACCAGGCAAGCTATTCTGTAATGGAACAGAAAGGCTCACAAACTGAATCTAGATGCTCACATCATATAGATTATTGAATCGACCTAGAACGCATGGAGAGCAGCAAGAGAAAAGAAATGACATAGGTAACATACTTAAGATAATGTAAAAGCAGGTAGAAGGCTCACACTATATGAATCCTGGGTTAGGCAATGTTAATATGTTCTCTCTGTCTTTCTCTCTGTCTCTCTGTCTCTCTGTCTCTCTATCTCTCTGTTTGTCTGGCGCGCACACACACACACACACACACACACACACACACACACCCCAAGTCTTATTAAGAGTGAGATTATAAGGACCAGATCTGAACTGAACCCAATCGCCTAGCAGACAGAAGGTGTCTGGGGCCAACACACACTTGCTCTATCAGAGAGACTGAGGGCCAAGTACTCTTGGCCAACAGCTGTGGCTCATATATTAGCCTGTTGAGCAGCTATGAATTTTTTACGGTTCTCTTGGGCAGAATACAGATAAGGCCAGAGTGGAGACCATAATATACCTCACTAAGGGGGGCCAATTTGAGATGACAATCTGGAGGTGCCAGAATCAGTACCTTACTACCTGATCCTTCCATCCCTTTCTTTGTACAAATAACAGCCTTGATTATTCCATGCTTTTAGAATTCATGTCTCACTTGTATGTCTATCTTTAATATATCTCAGTGGATACTTATCTACTATTTTTAGTATATCATAGGACTTTTTCCATCGTTTCCCCATTGTTTTTCCCATCTTTCAGAGCAGAACTGAATGTTCTCAAATAATAGAGTAAACACACATTGCAGAGGTGAAGGAGTTAGCCACAGGATATCAAAGGGAGGAGCACACCAGGCAGAGTGTGGCAAAGGGGAGAGAGTACCTGGTGTGTTTCCAGGACAGCAAAACAGGTGGCTGGGCGGAGTGAGAGGGTGACTGGGCATTTGTAGGAGAGGGCTCAGATTTTGCCGGGCCTTGTGGCCATTTAAAAAATTTTGTAATATTAACACAAATTCATCCTTCAGTGAGTTATACTGTCAGCTTTTTTTCCATCCTCTAGGAATTACCCTTTACTCACAAGTAGGAGGAAAATCACAGTAGTGCAGTGTCACGGAAGCCAGAGAGAGTTTCAGAAAGAGGTCAACTGTGTCAGCTGTCACTGAAATGACTTTGATAAACAATAGACTATGGGGGATGATGAGAATGGGGTGGAAGAAAAGGCCATTTGAATTAGCAATGAAGATGTCATTGGTGACCTTCAAGGGACAAGTTTCGATAAAGTAGTTGGGGAAGAAGGCTGAGCACTAGTGTTACAGAGGAAATGTGTGGGGAGGAAATGGATGTATTGCTTCCTCGGGCCAGGTGACCTTTGTGCCTCATGGTTGCCGATATGAAAAAGCCTCCTCCTCTGGAGGACTGTGGCTCAGGCAGTCAAACACTTCCCAGCAGAGCCCCACAAACTCAGTTCCCATGCATCAGGCTTCTGATTAAAGTATTTCCAGCAAAGTCTACCAGATTCTTTGAAAGGTCTTTGAAGTTGCTCATTCAAGTGAATCCTTTTACTCACTATTTTTTTTTTCATATGAGTGGAGGGAAAGATGAGATTAATAATTCAATCTGCTAATAGATCTTTTCTAGTTCTTAAAAATTTATCATTCTGGTTCCAAAGTTTATCCACATTTCCATGCATCCATCCATCCTCCCCTTGATAGTCATCTCTATGAAAGACAGGCTTTCCTTTCCTACGAGGATAGTTTTTCCACCTCTACTCTGGTTCTGATCCCCTTCCCACTCAATCCTTTCCTTCCTCCCTTTATCCCCCGACAGAACTTGTAGATCAGTGAATCTCTTTTTATTTCTGATCTTCCATCTTTCCCTTTCCTGAAAAACACCCCACATTATTTCTTTATTTCTTTAAAAATAACACCTCTCCTCACACCATGTCCATCTGTAGTTATCATCCTACGTCTCTTATTTACTAAGAACCAAGTTCCTTGAATGCAGCATCTGCACGAGCTTATATCTGCCTTTTCGCTCCACTGAAAGTGCTGGCCCTAAGGTCAGCCATACCCATATCCTCTCATAATATCCTCTTTTATTCATTATATTTTATATTGTAATTGCCTGTCATCTTTTGTTTTACTCAATAAACTAAGTTCCCTGAGAGAAAGATGGTTTTATATTTACCTCTGTCCCCAACGTCTAGAACAATCTCTGGCACATATTAGACATTCAATGTTTGTTGAATGAACAAATCCATGAATGAATAAATGAGTCTTGTTTATAACTTTTTTTTACATTTGACTTGACTAACCATGTCTTTCTTTGTAAAAAACAGTCTTCTATTAGTTGCTCAGGTAATATTCTTTCTGGTTTTTATTCTAACCCTCTGTCAATTCTTTTGTGGCTTCATATCTTTAAATGATGCAGTTTCCTAGAGGTTTTTGTTCTTCTTTTGTCAACATGATCTCCTCTACCTGGGTAAGCTCATCAATAGACAGCAGCTTCAAATACAGCCATATCTATGTCTCCTGCCCTGATCTCCCTCCTGTTCTTCAGACCCGTATATCTAGCTGCTTACTAACCATCTTCACTGAACATTCTTGTGAGGACCTCAAAGACATAGGGTAAAAACGAAACTCTTAACACCTGTCTCAGTGAATGGTATAGCTATCCATTTTGTCACCAAAGCTAGAGATGTGGGAATTTTCCTAGGTACGTCATTTCCCCTCATCTGTCTTATTTCATCAGATATTAATTTCTTTAGATCAGACTCCTAAGTTGTGTGTGAAATGTGTCCTCTACCTCTCCATTTTTGGTTATATAGTTTGGATTCCATGGGTGAGATATGAAGTTTGTTGGCTCAGGGATAATGAGCTCTGCCACCTTCCTCCTGGAACCCCTTTCAACACACGCACACGCACACACACACACAGACGCGCACACACACACACACCTGTGCCTGAGCATACACACAGAAAGCTGTGATCAGTGTCAGGACATTATGAATACTAAGTCCAGGGCTTCTTGCCACCTGTGAGACAAAGCTATTAGCCCTCTTCCTGAAGAAACTGGGGAAACAGCATTGAGAAACAGGATAAGACTAATGATAATGGCTGTCCCTCCCACCTCTCTTACTCCGATCCAAAAACCATCTCCCTCAAAGAGTATTAAATAAAATAGAAGAAAAAAAAAAAAAGCAGCAGCAAAAGGAACTAAAAGATATTTTGATTGGGGGCAATTTCAACCACATATTTCAAACTCACTTGTTAACTTCCCTCTTTCTATTTCACTGTACTAAGTATCCCTCAGTAAAGACTTGTCGTTTCAGAATAGGGCAGGAGTGCATCTTTTCTGCATCATTTTAAAATGAAGTAATCCAATATTTGACACCCCCAGGTACTAATTGTGCTGCAAAAGCGTGAGACTGGTACAGCAGAGGCATGTGGGGACCGAGATAGACCAGGGACAGCGGAGAGATGGTGGGGGGTGAAGATGGGACTGGAACAGCAGAGGCGTGGCGGGGGGCAGAGCTGAGGGCATGGATGGGTTCCCTGATTTCCTGGACTTAGAGGATGTCACTAGGCCGTTTAGTCCAGCATTACCTGTGACAATTTAACTGGCTCATTGTAATGTTACTTTATTACTTCTCTCATTTCAGTTCTGGGAACGGTCTGGGTAGGTGTTGCCACGAAAACATGGGGAGGAGGAAGCTTCAAATAACTTTAGGGAGTTTGGATTTTTACACTGAAGGCCAAAGGAAACAATTCAAGGATTTTAAGCAGAGGGTTGATAGAATCGTATTTAAGTATTATAAATAATAATATAAATAATAGTTGTGCTTATTCTACACCAGGCACTGCGCCAAATGCTTTACATGGGTTATCTGATTTAATTTTTAAAACAGCTCTGTGAAGTAAGTAGTTTTAATTTTCTTCTTTTTACAGACACTGATGCAAAGACCTAGCAGATCATTTTGTTTAACTTTTCGCAGATGATAAGAATGGAGCTGGGATGCAACGCCAACATTGTTTGACTCAAGCCCATTTCAACCATCGTTCTGAGCCCAGAATCATGACAAAGGAAATTAATAAGACAGTATCGTTAGCCTAGGTTGTTTTTCCCTTCTGTGAATCTCTGCCATCCTTCCTAGTCTGTGTTTTCACCATTTGCCTGTGTTTAAGTTGTGTGACAGTCATATTCAAATACTTCAGGCTCTCTCTTGCTTCTGAGCCTTGGCATATGCTGGACCCCTTTCAGGAAAGTTCTTCCCCTCTCCAGCATGACAGCCACCACATCTAGTCCTCAAGATTGCTTAGTCCCCACTTCTGCCCATCAACATGTCAACATTCTGCTTACTCTTTCTCTTTCCTTGGCTCAATCATGGGGATTAACGTAGGGCCCTCCTCTTCCAGGATTGATCTTCAGACATCTTTACTCTGATCCCCTAAGATTTTTTTAAAAACTATGTGAAATAAGTCAGACAGAAAAGAACAAGAACCATGATTTCTCTCATTGTGGGATATGAAACAGAAAGCAATAAATAGTCAAACAAAACAAAGGAGAAAGGGGGTCAAATATTTGGTGACAGACAGAGACTAAACTCTGCAATATATAGATGATGTGTTACAATATTGTGCACTTGAAACTCATATAATCTTATTAACCAATGTCACTCCAATAAATTTAATTAAAAAGAAAATATGTACTATCTTGTATATTTTCAGCTTGATCTTCTGAAATTTGTCGTCATAAGCTTAAATAGTGCCAAAGGATGTAATTTCTTACATCCTTATTATTAACAATAGATTTTTAAATAAAATGCACACCATTTTCTAAAATGTATTCAATGGAAAAATAAGTACTATATCATTTGACACTTATTACCATCCTTTGAAAAAAGATACATGGGCAAACTTTTCTTTAACAATTAGGAATTTTATACAATTCCTTTTTCTTCATTATCCTGTATTCCCATTTCAAAATTGCCTCCATGGATTTTTATCACAATGTTAGAATATTTTATGTTGGAAAAGGAGTACAATCTGATACTTTTAACAAAAGTAGGTTCCCAAGCAGATCAGCTTTAGGAAAGAGGAAATATGGTCATTGAGGATCTGAACATTTATTCCTAACTATTCATACCCACACACCCTGAGGAAGTCTGCAATCCTCCAGGGCACACACTCTCTAACTTAAAGGCTGCTACTCCAGACCATGACGTCCTTTCTGCTCTCCACAATATTTTATCTCATTATTCTCCACTTATTTTACCTGTCTTCATATCCCCCGAGCAATTCAAGCATGGACACAAAGGCTTGACCCTGTCTGTGTCTCCAACACAAAACTGTAGTTTAATAAAGGTTTGCTGATCCATTGAGCTAATCAGTATTGTATCCTGGTCTTTTATTTCATGTTGTAGTTCCTCTTTCCAGGTGTGTTATTCTAAACAGTCCTTGTCAGGTCCATCCAACAGGGAACTATAAGGGAAATTTTTAGCAGATGAATAGAAATAGTTTACTCCTTCTCCTGCGGAGGAGAAGGAAAGAAAATATAGCCCAGGCTATGCTTTCAGAGCTCCAGGTGCATAGGCTGTGATCTTTGCCTCGAAGGAGCAACCCATCTGGCACAGGTGCTCAGCTGTTGCAAAATGAACCCATAACATGTTCTGATGCGAGAGGAGCAGGAATGTCCATTCTCTTTGTTTATTCTAGAGCAGGGCATGGCATAAGAGTTGGGAAAGATTGCGATAAAGTGCCCTGGGCATTAGACCTCCTACCACAGACATTTAAAGAAGTGCTTGTGTTATTAAATTCAGTTATTTGGGTGAAGAAGGAGGCCGATTATCTGGTTAAATCACATTTTTCAAGAGATAGTGTGTGTAAAAGACAGAAAAGGGCTTTTGGAGTCTAACATATTTGAATGTGAATTCATCTACCACCTTACTGTGAGAACTTGAGCAGGTATTTAATCCTTCTGAGTTTGGGTTTCTCTATCTATAATATGTCTGCTCCTGAGATCACCACCGAAGGTTCAAATTCCCAGAAGAAAGACCAGCTTGGATCAGGAGTCCTAATGGCTAGGGCGCCAAGAGTCGACTGAAAAAAGAAACAATCACTACTTCACGTCTCAGATCACAGGACCCTTTCAGGGCACGTATCCTCACTAGCTTCCCATCAAGCCTGAGACTTTAAATAGCCACTTACTTATATCATCTGTGTCTGAAGTCATCTCACATTTAATCCCCTCACCCCACCCACCCAAGAAATGAAACCGAATCAGAGGAAGCCTCAAGTAAAAAAAAACTCAGTGAGAAGTTCTGAAGCTGGAAAAAAAAAGTCTCTCCCTCCCCTTTCCCTCCCTCCCATCCTTCCTCCCTTCCTCACCCACCCTTTCTTCCCTTTTTACTTTTCTTCCTGGTATCTATTATTTCTCTGGTGTCTATTGTGTAGCAGACACCATGGAGATACTAAGATATAAATGATATGATGCCTGCTCTAAAGGAGGTAACTGTCTAGCAGAGGTGCACAGATATGGAAAAAATTTGGTAAAATGTTATAAAGTAGAGACAGGGAGATACAGTGGTCACTTGAAGGGGGGCAGGATGGGATACGATGCCAGGAAGAAAAGCATGGGTGAAATAATGATGAAGCCAGTGATCCAGTTCAGGAAGGTGTTTTTGTCAATGCGTTTGTGTGGGGAATGGGTATTTATTTCCAGGTCTGTTCTCTATTTGCTCTAACCAAAACAGATGCCCAAGTATTTCTTTAGCAATTATCCTAGAGTAATCTTATTTATAGACAGATGCATATTGTGAATTGGAAGAGGGCCAAATGACCCCTTGCCCTAATATCTCTTTCTTAGTTGACTTCTCTGATGCCTGAAATTCCCAGATTGATTGGAATGATTGCTCTGGATAAGACGTTATGTGTCCAGAAGGCTCCGTTGGAATGCAAAGAGGTAACATCCTCAGACACTAATATGTAGCAAGGACTAGCTCATCTATCACATTGGCTGGCTTTCAATTAGCTGAGAGTTGGATCTCCAGGGAATGAGTGTCAGAACAAGTACAGTTTGTCTAAAACAAGGGCAAGGAACATTAAGGCTTGAAACATTAAGCTAGGCCACAGAAAGAAAACTAGCCAGAGGCAAGATATAAAAGGGAGGTGGATAGAAAAGAGGAAAGGCAGGGCTTAGAGGAAGACAGACTCTTTCTATCAATGACTTAAGGTAGGCAGTGTCTCAGGAGGGTCCCCAGGAGGTACTGAAAAGGCACTCTCTTGTCCTAAAAATCTGGGAAATGATAAACAAAGGAAAATTTTTGTTCCTAAAATCCTTCTCAGATTCTTACTTCTGCTAACAGGCCTGTAAATCTTAATACAAATATCAATAATAATGTTGATAAGAATAGCTAATATCTGTTGAAGACTTGCTTCTTTTCAAGTACGATAGTGTGTGCTTTACATGTGGCAGTTCACTGAATCCTCATAACCCTCCAAGCCAGTGCTATTCTTATAGGTATTGTTCTATAGATAAAGAAGCTGAGGTTTAGAAGCGGTCAAGAAACATAGCTAAGAGCACAGCCAACAAAGCTGTTGCATTGGATTCTAATAGGAATTCTTGCTTTGGCTCCAGCATAAAACCCTTAACCGCTAGCCTGGAATTATGCCTAGAGGAGGGTGACGTTCTAAAATGGGGGTTGGCCAATCTTTTTAGATATAGGGCCAGAGAGTAAATATTTTTAGCTTTGTGGGCCACATGATATCTGTCCCAATTACTTAACTCTATTGTTGTCAATGTGCAAGCAGCCATAAATGATATATAAACAAATGGATGTGGCTGTGTTTCAATAAAACTACATTTACAGAAACAAGAGAATGGCCTGTTCTAAAGAGACTAAAAAACACAAAAGTAGTATACAACCAAAATGACCCTTCAGATAACAGAAGGTGCTTGCCAGGAGGGGAACTGCCTTTCACAACGTAGCTGAGCCTATGGAATCACAACGGCAAAGAATTAACGTTTTTGTTTCTCTTTGCGTTTCAGCAGTGATCTCTCTGTATGTTTGATGTTGGAGACCAAGTCTAGTTTGAAATGAGAGAAGAGAAATAAAGGGCATATAGGATTTTCTCACTGCCTCCTTCTTTTTGTGTGTGAGGTGAGTGGAGTTTCATTCTAGTCCGATAAAAATGCATGTTTGGTGCCATTCCATTAGAGGCTCTTTCCCAAATGATTTAATTTGCACTTTTTTTTTGCGGCGGTTGGGGGGGGCGGTGTGGAGAGGCAAAGCATGGACTTAAAGTTCCTTGGGACATTCTTGAGAAAATGCTTGCCTGAGTTATTTCTACATCCCCTCTCTGACCAACAAGGAAAACTACACTTAGAAAGTTAGAGCTGGAAGAAAGAATTTAGGGCTGAAAAATGTGACTCCCTGGAAGCTGCTGACTGACCAGATGTTGTATTGTGGGAACACAATTTGTCTGGTTGTGGATATGATTTCTTTGGAGGCCTATACCATGAATCCCTTGAGAGTTAAAGAGAAAGAAGGCCTTATTTTGATTCACTGTAAAAACACTACTTGGGTCTGATTTCAGGGAAGCCAAGACTAGCCTATGAACAAAAGAAGTATGCATATTTGGAAAACCTGGAGAAGTACTAAGAGTACTCCTTCATGCATCAAAGCATCTCTCAGTTGGAGATGAGAAGGTCACTAATACAGATTTATGTCTTGTGATTAAAGCTGTGCTTTCCAAGGCTGTTTTCTTCAGTTACAAGAGTCTTTAGAGGTACAAATGAAGGATGCAGAGTTCTGTGACAGCCAAGGAGAATATTCAGCCCTCTATGCCTAAATGTCTTCATCTGTAAGATGAAGGTAATAACAATGCCTATTTCCTAAAAATGTGATAGAGATGAAAATACTGCATAAATAAAGCACTTGGCTCAGTGCCTAGTAAATAATGAGTGCCCAATAAACCTTAGCTATTATGATAGGCTATTATTTATTAGCTATTATCGCCACAGCACATTTAGAGGATCAGACTGACTTTCAAAGCAATAGCTTCCTTGGAACATTGGACAGGTAAGAAAGAGAGAGAAATCTTCCTTGTTCCATGAGGAGAAAATGGGGATAGTGTGTGTATGGGTCAGGCAGGAGAGGTGAACTTGGGCAGAAGGCATACCTGGATTCCAAACCTGATTTTGCTACTTTCAATATTTGGGATATTGACTTAGGAATTTACTTAATTCTCTGGGCCTCATGTTCCATTTATATAAAAAGGTAATTCTGCCAGCTTTCTGAAACAGTAGCTGGAATGAGCCAAGGAGAAAATAAATGAATACGTGATAAGTAACTCCTACCCTATGTGGGGGCTAAAACATTGGAGCTCTTCTCACTATTGATGGTTACAGGAAGGCTTTGGGGACTAGGTTGGAGCCAGCACCCCAGGGAAGAAGGCATGACAAGGCGGCAGGTGGTTCTTAGAGACAGAATAAGATCAATGACCACTCTCAGTTCACATTTTTATTCTAAGTCATTGTCAAAATATTTTGGTTATACTAAAGCTTTGGGATTTTTTTTCCTTTTTATTATATCTTGGACATATATGAGAGTGGTGGCCTTTTATGCACTGGATTCAACTTGGTATAAACAAAACTGATGAAGTAGTGAACACAGCTGGGGTCAGAGCAGTGGAGGAAGGCTAGCAGGTGAAGGCCCTCGTCAACTCAGTGGGGACATGGTCTATATGGGGGTGACCAGTGGGGGTACAGTGTGAGTGTGTGAACATGCAGGGAGGGGGCTATTTTGAGTTTGAATATAAATATCCACCTAGACTCATGCCAAAGAAGAAAACAGCTAAAAAAAAGTCATGTTTTAAGTACGGAAAGTAAGAATGATCTTGTTTGGGCTCAAGGCCTTACTATTTGTTTCAATTGCAATGAAAACAACATCTTGTTTCAATGAACGTAGTAATTTTTTTCACATTTAATGCCTTTACATAGTTCAAAATTTAAGGCGGTATAAAAGGGCACACACCAAAAAAAATCCTACTTCTCATCTGTCCTCATCTGTTTTATCCTCTCTCGCTCCCTACTCTTTTAGTTTTGGTTTGTTGGCTTATTTGTCTATCTTTCCAATATTTCTTTATGCATGTAAATAGATAAAAACAGAATATATTCTCGCCATCGTGCTCATTTTATGACACAAATGTAACATCCACTGTACACTGTTGTTTTCATTGCTTGCCAGGATGTTTGAACATTTCTGTATATCAGTACAGAAAACATCTTCATTATTTTTTTACAGCCAGATAGTATTAATTATGTACATGTGTCATGGTTTATTTGGGTCCTGTCCAAGCTCCACCACAATAAGTAGCCTTATACCTTTTCGTTTACCATGTGAGTGGAGGCAACTGTAGGAAGGATGCCCAGATGTGGGATTGCCAGGTCCAAGGGCCACTGAACCCATAATTCTGGCAGGTATTGCAAGATTCCCCTCTGTATGGGCTGGGCCATTTTTTTCTTTCATGGTAAAGTAATGTAGTTTTAATTTGTATTTCTCATATTAATTTGCGTTTTATTTAGTCATGAACATTTCTTTTTGTGTGAAATGTCTGTTCATGTGCTTTGACCATTTTTCACTTGGATTATTTCTAGTCTTCCTGGGAACACTAAAAAAACTCATTATCTGTTTGGAAGAATGGTATTTGTCACTAATGTGATTTAAAATTTTTTGCCAGTTTATCATTTTGTCATTTACTTTATGATGTATTGACCATGCTAATGTTTAAAAAAAATATTATATAATTTAATTAATCTTCTTTAATTTTATGACTTCTGAATTTTCCCAACTCTAGGTTGGCAAGGAATTCACTCATATTTTCTCCTACAACTTTTATTTATTTTATTTTCTAATTTATTTTTACTTTTAAATATTTACTATAAGTGGAATTTTATCCTGATGTACAATGTGATGTGTAGATCCAATTTTATCTTTTCTTCAAATGGACGATCAGTTGTCCCATTAATCTAAATATTCCTCTTTATTGATAGAAAATGTCATCTTTATCATCTACCAAATTTCTGATTATATTTGTGTCTATTTTTAAACTTTCCATTATATCCCACTGGTCTTCCTATTCATGTACTAATACCAGACATTTAATTACTAAGACTCTATGTTATTTTTAATATCTGATAAACTGAAACTCTCCATATTCCTTTTAATCTTTTAGTTTTTCTAGCTATTTAAAATTGTTTATTTCTCCACATCAATATTATGGTGTTATTTTTATTGAGATAATGTTATACTTAGAAGTTAACTGACATCTTTTTGTTATTGAGTCTTCCTATCTATGGAATCCAAGATATGTCTTTATATTCACCGAAGCTGTAGGGGTGGAAAAAATGTCCCTTCTAACCACCTACCTGGGCTCCCGCAAATTAGACTGACAAAAGACAGATAACAAGAGAAAAACAAACTGTTATTAACACATGCTGAGATCATCAAGCGGAAGAAACCTCAGTGAGGAGTAACTCAAAGGGTAGTTAGCATGTGAGTTAATATAGTATCTTAACAAAATAAGTAAATAAATAAATTTATCAAGAAGTGACATGACAGAGAAAAAGGGGTTTAGGTTTTTACGGGTGACACACTGTGGGAAGGTAAATGTGTGGAGGAAACTAATGGAAGATAAGGGCTAGTTAGTAAGATTTGTTATGTAGATTCTCTGGGCTGATAAGAGTCTAGAGTTGTCTCTGGTGATTAAGAATCAATCATTCTGCCCTTCCTGGTAAATGGGGGGAGGGCAGAGAGGTTTTGTGTATTCGTTGCTTTCCAGTTGCCTTTAGCCTCAAATAGTCCTTACGTCAGAGTGGTATATTTTGGAGTGATGTCCTCTGACTGTCTTCAAAGTTTATGTTATGTTCTTTGGGAGGGCTTTAAAATTTTCACATTTTTTATTAAGTTCTTTTTTTTCTGGGTAGTTTCTCATTTTAGATGCTACTATAAATATGGTTTTTATTCCATTTTACATTCAGATTAGTTGTCTTTAAAAATAAAACATTAAGAAGCACGATGAGACAAACTACATATTGCAAATAAGTAATTTATAAGGTCAGTCAAGGAAAGGCAAAATGAATCAGCTTCGGAACCAATTCAATCATCATAACTTATACAGACATTTGTCACTACCATGAAGTTACTGTACTCATGATAGTTGTATAACTTTTAAACTCTTAATGGCACGAAGAAACAATTGTTATTAGATATGGTAGACTGCCAAAGTATAATTGGAGATATAATTGCAAAAGTGTTTTGTTTCTATTTTTAGCTTCTCCCTGACTTCTAATGAGTGGCTTTATCTCAAGGGCCCTCTGTTTTGCTGAGCATTCAAGTTAAGAGGACAGGGTGGAAATAAATTGTTTGGGTGAGAAATATAAGAGAAATTTAGATGCCTGGGAAAAGATCCTGGAATGTAAAAGCTTAGAGCCAGGTGGGCTAAAAATTGAAGAAGGAGGGACAGAGAAAAAAACCCCATGATAGGATGAAAAGTTTGGGGGTGGAAGAAACAGGCTGTACTGTGATACTTGAATTTGTGTGTAGAGACCTGGGCCACGTTAACTTCCTCTGATTCCTCTTGTGAAATGTTGAGAAATTTATCCTTATGGATATCTGCCTCTCTTCTCCCCTGCCACCTCTAAAAAAAGCAATCTATAACCATTTTTATTTTTCCTGAATTAACCTTCCTGCAACAAGGCCACTTTTCCCTGCTGCCTCTCCCATCATGATTAAAGAATGTCACAGTCAATTCTGTTTGTGCAATGACTTTTGTGTATGTGTGATGAACAGGTCTTTGGGACACATAATTTCTCTCATTTATAGAGATCCACTCTGTTGAGCTTGATTCTTGTTGCATTTTGGATAAATAGGAGAAGGGCATTTATGGGTTCATTTGTATTTGCTGCAACTCCATCCAAAGTTCGTCCAGGTGACCCCATGTTGTTGGCTTCCTCTCATGGGTAGATTCTTGGCTAAGAGCCTGCTGTGTCTTATCTTCTTCTTGGGAAATATCTGTATTTAAAATTACCTTATTTGTCTCTTTGTTTCTTTGCTGTAAACTTTCTCACTTGAAAGCTCCAGCTGAGTATTGATCTTGTCTACTTTGTTAACTGCTGTATTCCCAATGTTCAGAACAGTGGCTCGTGATAGGCCCTTAATACATTATTTGTTGAATGAACAAATTAATATGTAGATTTTCTGGGCTGATATTCTTTTGTAATCAGCTTCTGTATTTCTTTTGCTCTTTTAAGTTGCAATTTGTATCTGCTGCACTGGCTGAAATATAGATTTGTGTAAATGAGTTTATTATAATTTAAAAACTGTATAACAATGAATTGAGAGGATCGATTCCCTTTCTCTCTTAACCTTTTCTGTATCAAATAATTTCACATGTCCCCACAAAATCATCACCATCATCATCAAACAAATAAAGATGAAGTAAAACCAACACCTCAAACAATCCCAAGTTTTAAAATTTAACAGTTTAGAGAAAGAAAACAAGAGTTAATGTAGAAAAGAATGGCTGGTCTTGGTTTGTACTTGAAGCTACTTCTTTCACTTGCTAATGGAAATTCTACTTTTTTCTTTATGAGATTCAGACCATGACTTCCAGTAATATATTCATTTTAGTTCACTTATAATAAAATATCTCTTTTATAAATGCACCTAACATCTGCAAAGCAGCAGATGAGAAATAGCTCAAGGAAGAAAAATACCTTGGTTAAAGATTTAAAATAAAATACATTAACTTTTAAGAAAAATTTTATTAAGTTAAAAAATCTCTCTCACCAAAGCAAATTATTAACTTAACTCACATTCACTGAGTAAATTTAAAACACTGGAAGATAAAAATAAGTTAAGCGAGTATTCAACTCAAAATT
>NW_011888805.1:9187386-9200442 GCF_000151845.1 Pteropus vampyrus
TACATGGCTATTGGAAGAGATGAATTAGATGAACACCATCATAGGCTGAATAATGGTTCCCTATTGATGGCCACATTCTAACCCCCAGAGTCTGTGCAGCTGTGATTAAGTTAAGGCTCCTGAGATGGAAAGAGTATCCATGTGGGCCCAATGGTATAACAAGAGTCCTTATGAGAGGAAGGGAGCGCGATCACAAGATTAGGAGATGGAATGAAGGAAGCAAGAGGTTGGAGTGAAGCGAAGAAGAGTCACGAGCCAAGAAATGCAGGTAGCCTCTAAATCTCCCCTCAGAGCATCTAAAGACAGCTCTGGAGATGCCTTGACTTTAGCCCAGTGACTTTAGGTGGTGGTTGATATTGATTTTGGACTTCTGATCTCCAGAACTGTAGGCAATAGTTTTTTCATTGCTGTAAGCCACTAAATTTGAGATAATTAGTTACAACAGCAATAAGAAATTAATGTAAACATACAACATTGATAGATTTTTTGAAATTACAAAGTCGAGTGAAGTAAATAAAAAAGATGTTATCTATTTCTAGAACACACACTGAAAATAGTATATTCGAGGAAGGGAATGGCAGTGGGGATTACGGTAAAGTAAGAAAAACAAAATAGTTAAAATAGTCTTACACAGAACAATTGCAATAGTGAGTCATAAAGAAGAAAGATTATGATTAACTCACTTCTCTGCACCTGAGATTCCCTGTAACACTCCTTTATCAAATAAAAAAATAGAAAACCTTATGTATTGGGGTTCATGTTATCAAACTTTCTAAGGAACTTGTCGAGGTCTGCAAAAGTTTCTGCTAAACTCTTCACTGTTAATTTTCTTGGGGATTCTTCTTATGAGACCACTGTTGTATATGTGATCCATCCTTGGCTGAAATGTCACTATGTGTGTGGCACATGACTGTACTAAGAGGTGATACCTTTAGGAGATTATTAGGTCATGAGGGTAGAGCCTCCATGATGAGATTCACGTCCTTATAGGAAGAGGAGAGCTAGCTTTTTCTTCCTCCTTCTCTGCTCTTTATAAGAAGACTGGCCGGCTGTGAATTAGGAAGAAATGCTTTATCGAGAACCTTGACCATGCAGGCACCCTGATTTCAGACTTGAAGCCTCCAGACCTGTGAGAAATAAATGTTTGTTATTTAAGCCACCCAGCCTATGTATTCTGTTACAGCAGCCTGAACTAAGACAGGGCAAGACCAGGGCAGGACTGCTGGGTGTATTTGTTGGGAGGGCTGTGGTGAACAAACCTCTAGGACACAGGCAAGCTGGCCTGGGGCCAGGTCCACCGAGGGGATGCACGGTGGACATGAGGCCCAGAGCACGCAGAGCTCATATTGGAAGGCTGTGTGAGGGTGGTCATGGGCCCAGGCTGGGGCTGAATATTGACTGAGTTACTATACCTCTGGGCACGTGGCTAGGATGGGACGCCACGAGATGGCCCCACACATGGCACCACTGACCAATCATGCAGCAGGAATAAAATAAAGCAACATGGAGCACACTAGGACCAGGAAGAAAGGCTCCTGTTCCCCTACAAATGTTGTTCCAGCACATGGCCTCACAGACAAAGCTTCACGTTGTGCTCACTGAAAAGAAGAAATGCTTAAAGTGTCCAGTCCATGTGTACAGAGCAGCCATGGAAGGAATTCGGAACTGAGGGGCAATATATTGAAAACTGACATGGTACTGCTGGAATTAGTGAAGTATAAGATCACTTCAAAGCTTCAGTGATTCATAGTAGATTTTTATCATTATGGATTTCTCAATTACCAGATATAAAGAGGACAAAAATTAGCATGGGGGGGTCCCTAAGATGTTTTGATGTTAAACACGGGTCTGCCTTAAAAAGGTGGGAATATGCTGCTCCAGCAAGCTGGCATCAATGAATCCCACATAATACCCACCTGGTGATTTGACTCTAAAAAAACCATCCTCCCTGCACAGCTGTCAGGTTTCTGTAAATTCTGTGCTGTTCACTGTAGCATGAATCATGTGCATAAATTACGATGGAGACTCCTAGGTCCCTTGGGCATCACTTTTTAGCTGTCCCAGTCCCAGGATGTGATCAGCCTCTGTAAATATTTGGCTTTTCCTTAAACTACCTGTCCATTTGGCTCAAAGGGCAGTTTAGCCTTTTGCCTCTCTCACGAGAGAGGACAATTTACTGAATGAGTGAATGAATGTTCAACCATCTCCTGCACAGTCTGAGGATTACTATAAAGTACAAACTGAGCATATGTGGAAATGTTTGGAATAGTAAAAATCATCATTATTGCTATTGCTAGTAAGAGCATAATTTTTAAATAAGATTTCCTTTGCATATCAGTAGGTTTCATTTGCAAATTAGTGGGATGTATATATACATATATATGTATATATGTGTGTGTGTGTGTGTGTGTGTGTGTGTGTGTGTGTGTATATATATATAGTTTCTATTTTTATAACCAAGCTCACTGGTAACTGAGCAACTCAAAATTTCTGTGATGTCTGCATTATGTAGAAGATTCTGTCATTAGATGCTACTTGTAAACCTGGGTCTGCAGTCCCGTGCAGTCCCAGATGCTGCAGCACCTGGTTTGGAAGATAAAAACCATCTCACGTTGCATCTGAGAACTCTGATCTGAATGACATTTCCAGGAAGCAGGCGAGGGGAATAGGGGAGAGGAGAGAAGGAGGGAGAATTAAGAGTAAGAGTTAGTTTTATTTAAAATGAAACAAGTGGGTCAGCTGACAGTGTGCCAGATGTGCCCGCTCGCTTTGCAGTTGAAGTTTTCCCTTAAACTCAACTTTTCGGTAAAAGTAAAAATGAAGAAGAAAATTCTAGGATACGAGTTGTGAAACTTGTAATGAAAATGTGATACTTTATTTGGTTAAAATGCATGACAGTATAAGTCAGTACAACTTTTGGCTGACACAAATGAAGAGTTATGCTTCGGTGCACAAAAGCTTTCCCATGAGCCACTTGTTTTTGGTTTTAATAAGGCTCCATCGCGTTAAGCAGAGTACCAGTAAATTCTTTTGCTAGTTTAATGCTAGAAAACAAATGAGAACCTTGAGGTTTTTCCCCTCAAGATGCCTATTTCTAATATCAAGATTGCTACAGCCACTTGGGGGATGGGAAAATAGAGGCAAGAGAAGACATTTAAAAAAAGTTTTTGAGTGGGGAAGGATCAGGAAGAGATTCATGGTAAGGAAGAATATTTTTATAGGTTGATGATGTACGCAGCTAAGCAACCTAAGAAGCTAATGTAGCGATTCAGGTATACAAGTGCTGAGAAGTTATCTAGGCAAGTCTCTTTGTAGTACAAGTGAGGATGCTGAGTCCTGCAGCTCTACAGAGGGACTTACCTAAAGTCTCATAGCTGGTTGTTGGCAGAGCTATGTCTTGCAATTGATTTAAAAATTTGCGTCTACTGTTCATTTCACCAAACTTCATTTAATTTTAGAAGTAATATGGTATTTGCATTTTTAATATTTTTTATGTTCCCTGAGAGTTATAGAAGGCAAAGGATTCTTTCACATTTGGGATCTCAGTTGTGAATATCCCTTTCTCTAACCACAGCCTCTTTACTGATCTTCTCTTCGCAGTCTCTCAATTTGTTTTCTAACCAACCATAGCTGGTTAACACCATAACTTACAGTTGGCTCCATGGTCAACTGACTTTCTCTTTCTTTGATCTTCCTTAGCCTAACCCAACTGTGGATCACCTCCATCAGCTTTCTCTGCATCTCTGCCTGTCTATGAAGCACAGCTAAAAGTGGACCAGTCAGTGTAAAGTCCTGAACTCAATGAAAACTCAGATGCAACAATGTCATTACCCCTCTCTGTTGCCTATCACTTCTCTGCTGAGGGAGCCTCTTCAGTGTTCTCTTCACAGGGGCTGTTTGAAGGACCTCTGTCTTCAAACTCCATTCTTCCCTCTGTACACATAAGAAAACCACTTATTTATTTATTTATTTATTTATTGCCACGATGATCTAATCCAGCATGTACGGGCTTCATCGATTTCAGTTGTCTTCAGTTCAAATCATCTCTCTCAACATCTTTTTCTTTGTCCTTATTTTCACATTCGAAGAAGAGATAGTCTCTCTGTATCCTAGATCAGTGCTTCTCAAACTTGCTGCATGCTAGAATCCATTAGGGAATATTACATATTTTGAAGCCCAGATACCTCCAAAATCAATTAAATCAGAAATTCTGGAGGTGGGATTTAGGTATCAATTGTTTTTAAAGCCACCAGGTGAATCCAGTATGTATCCAAGTTTAAGAATCACTTCTCTAGATTTCTTTTCTTTCAGCTCAACTTTGAAGGGTGTTTGTACCCTTTCTTATTTTCTCTTTATTTCCCATGCCTTTTGCTTCATGTATTCTACCTCTCAACATTAATAGGTCTCCAAAATAGAGCAAATATTTCTTTTACCTGCTGTCTTCTCTAGCAACCATACTCCTTGTCTACTTCTGTTTACTATTAAATGTGTACAAGAGACTGTCTGTACTTCAGCTTACTTTTCATCACTCATTTTGCTAGTAATCTGATTTCTAAATTCTCTACTATATTAAAACACATCTTGGAAGTTATATGTGAACCTAATCTTCTTCCCCCAATTTAAGATACTGTTGACTTCCTCCTCCTTCTTGTTTTCTTGATTTCTAGGACACTACATCATCCCTGTCCTCTTGCATTCATGAGTCTTTTATTCTTTGTTCTGTCTCCTTTATTCGTCAGCCTTCTTTTCCTTATTCCATAATGGAAATATTTTCTGGCCTTTTCCTCAACTGCTTAGTTTTCTCTCCCCACTTTCATCTTTTCTTTTTAGGGACTTAGGCATAACATTTCAATTTTTGCAGCAGAATAGCTTTCCCTGAAACTCTTTTCTTTCTCCTCCTCATCTCAGATGGAAAATGAGTTTTGGAAATACGAGTGGATCAACGGAGCCCACACTCCGTGACTGTGTAGCCTATGGTTTAGAACAACAATGTTAAAATCCTACCTCATGGGTAGCCTCTCTTCAGTGGCTTTGTGACATTAGACAAGTTACTTAGCTACTCTGTATCTCAATCTCTACTGTAAAATAGGGAAAATGATGGCACCTACCTCATAGAGTTGCTATAAGGAGCAAATTGGTTAATACGTGTAAAGTACTTAGAATAGTGCCTGGTATAAAAGTGCTATATAGACTTTAGCTATTTTAAGAGATAACTATATAAGAAAAGAAGTTTTTGTTGTAGTTCCATTCTTTTGTTGTTGTTTGTTTTGTTCTTCCATTCTAAAAAAATTCACACATCCAAGTGTGATCCTATATCAGATGGTAAAGCCCTACTCTAGAGTCTCAAAGTTAATCATGTTCTTGAGGCCCTCGTACTGAACCTTCAAAATGGGTATGGAATACTTCCAGGAAGGCTTAGGAATAGAAAATACTGAAGGAAATTTCAGTGAGGAGTGGGGTGGATAAGAGGGTGGGTAGATTAGAGAAAGAGAGAGGCCCATCTCAGGAGCATGCACCATCTTTTGGCCTTAAGAAATATATGTGTACATGTGTGTGCATGTGCGTATGTGTGTTTCTGCTCATACGCTCTCACAGCACTGCTTTCCAGATACGGCATTCTGATCACAGTGGATTTTATGTTCAAATCTCAAACTCCTGACCTCTCACCTGAGTAAAAGTTCTGTATCTCCAATAGCTTGTTAGGCATCTCACCTTGGATATTCAGCTATCCACTCAGCACAACACAACTTCCCTTCAGAGCCGCCCTTATCCAAAACTTCTTTGTGCCATTGGGAACACCTTTCCTCCAATCACTCGGGCTTGAGATCTGTAGTTATTTCCAACTCTTCACTCTTCAAATTCAAACTTGAATGAGTATTAGCTTAGTGACCTTTTAGTAAGCTATTTACATTTCTGATCTTCATTTCCTTATCCGTAAGTCAAAGTTAATTTTAACCACCTCCTAAGGGTTCTTGAAAAGAATAATGGTACTACTACTATGACTACTAGTGATAGTAATAATATGAAGGAACGGTATTAGTAATAATAATAGCAGCCCAATGTATCAGTCTCTTAGTATTCTCTCATTTAATCCTCATAACAACTCTATGAAGCAGGTTGTAATTTTCTTTAGGTCACAGAATAAGAAAATGAGACCTACAGAGGCTCGGCCATTTATTCAACAAACGTTAACTGAACACCTTGTCTGTACCAAGCAGTTTTCTAAGAGCTTGAGATTCACCAATATATAAGACAAGGTCCTTGATTATATAGAACCTATATCCTAGCTGGGGTTAACCAAGTCAACAAATAAAATAATTACAGACTGTGGAAGAGTCCTGTGAAGTAAACAATAGTATTGTGTGAGAGAGGAATAGGTGAATCAAATAGAATAATTAAAGAAGGCATCTCTAACTAGGTGACATTTAGGCTGAGATACGTAAGGGATGAGAAAGGATTCAGTCATGAAAGGACTGAGAGGAGAGAGCAGAGTTCTTAAAACAAGAAAGAGCTGGCATGTTTAAGAGACTTATAGACAGTCATGGCTGGAGCAAAGTGGGGGTGAGGGTGCTGGAGACAATGAGGTAGAAGAGGCCCAGAAGGTGGAAATCCCTGTGCACAATGACAAGGAGTTTGGAGTTTAGTCTAATGTAATAGGAAGTCTGAATAGAGTTAAAACAGAACAGTGAAAAAGACTGATCTAAGTTAAAATTTAAAATTTAATTCTGGCTTTAGTGTAGTGTAAGGCTTATAAAGGTACAAGAGTGTAACCTGGGAGAGCAGATAGGTGGCTACTCTAGCAGTCAAAGCCAGAGTTAATGGGGGCTTAGGGTAAAAGAATGAGTGAAGATGGATGCTTTTTAAAAATTATTTATTATTATTATTTATGCCTACAGCACCTGTTCTTCCTAGGTGGTCTCCTATCCAGGTACTAACCAGGCCCAACCCTGCTTAGCTTCCGAGATCAGACATCAGGCTTGTTCAGGATGGCGTGGCCATAGACCATGGACCATCACTCCACTGGGACACGAACCCAGGACCTTCTGCATGTAAAGCAGATGTGCTAACCACTACACTATGGAACACGTCCAGATGGATGCTTTTTGTTGTGGTTGAAGTAGAGTTATTGTGACTTGCTGGTAGATGAGGAGGAAGGTGAAGAAAAAGGATGAAAAAAGAGGTTTCTAGCTTAGGCAACTGGGTGAATGGCAGAGCCAATAACTAAGTAGGGAAGATCAAAGTAGAAGCAGGTTTAGTGAAAGGGATATGGGATGTGAAATCAAGAGTTAGATTTTGGTCATGTTAAAAAAAATGAGCAGGCATCCAAATGAAGAGTTATTTAGGCAGTTGGTTAATGAATCTGGATGAGGAGTCTGGCTAAAGATAAAAAATATTGGATTATCTGCATATAGATGGTGTTTAGAGCTATTGGCCTAGAAGAGAAAACATACATAGAGGATACTTTTGGTCTGAGCACTGAGAACACTAACATTTATAATTTATAGGTCAGGAAGTAGAGAAGAATTCAGAGATAAGAGAAGAGACACTTGTCTCAAGTCACTCAGTTAGTAAGGAGCTGAACTGTGATTACCGATGTAAGATTTGGGTATGAAGTCCTGCAGAGTCAGGCAGATAGAAAGCTTCCCTGTGCAACCTAAATGACTGCAACAGATTCTTTCACTTCAAAACTCCATATCAGACATTCAAGGCCAACCTTAACTGATTCATCCTTACTTCTTCAACCTACTTCTGGCACTACAGATGTTCCTGAATATTTGTTAACTAAGAAACATTCTACAATTTACAAGTTGTAGTACTTGTAGGGTATAGTTTTAGGTAACAGTAACCACCACGAATAACATTCATTCATTCATTCACTCATTCATTCATTTATTCAACAAATACTGGGTGCTGGCTGTGTGTCTGGCCCAGATGAAGCCCCTAAGGAGACTCCAGAAGACAAAATAAATAAGTCCCTGCTCTGTGGAGCTGATGTTGGGGAGAGGGATCTCTATTCTCCTTTTCTCTTTGACAAATGTTTGTTCTTCTTTTTTACTCTCTTTCTCCCCTTTACTTATTCAAATCCTCCATTTCCAAAGAAGCCAGCCAGTCTAAAAATAGCATCTGTTATATTCCCACATGTGAGCATGGATACGTCTAACTATAAACATCATCGCCTCACTTCTACTCCGTCCCACAGTGATCCTGCTCCAAACAGATATCAACATAAAAACCTCTGCAGAGACAATCAGATTTCTGTGTGCATACTGATACAAAACAGAGAAACTTAGAGAAACAGACCCTCAGAAGAGGAAGGGGTGAGAGAAAGAGCTGAGTAAAACAAAAAGGGAAATTTAGGGAGAATAAAGTGTTGTAGAGACAGCCCATGTTGACAGAGAAGATGGATGAGAGGGTGAATAAGTGGTCAGCAGAACTTCAGGCTACCCAGTTGTAATGCTAAACCCAGAAGGCCCACCAAAGAGCTTTTGGTGGTATTCTGTGCTCCCATGCCTAGCTCATTGCCTATTACCAGGACTGAGAGGCAGTGACAGCCACATTCAGGAATTTTCTCGGGAGCCCAGGCTCAGAGAAGGATTCTTGCAAGGAAGGTCAATTCCTCATCTCCAGCAAGTACAGGCTATATTAGGATAGTTTCACTGGGTGTTAACCTATTTAACGCTAAAGCCTTCTCAACCATGTAGATTAGGCTAATGCACTCTGATGGAACTACATAGATAATTCTCTCATCTGCTTACTTACAGCTAACAAGCAAATAACTTCCATGAGCACATTTGACCGACATGGTCAAATAGTGAATTACAATTTAATACACACAAAAGATCATCTATATTAAAGAACTGGCACATTTTCTTACATTCCAGCAGATGGAGCTACAGCCTGGAGAGGCTCAATATACTTCAATGGCTGATGCCCGTCCCTCAAAAACAAACGAGTAATGAATGAGAAGAAGCATGGAGAAAGAGAAGGGGAATTACAAAAAAAAGATAAAAACAAAAAATAAAACAAACAGAGCCAAAACAAAACACAAAAACAGGTTACCTGGTGTAGAACTATTCTGTGGTTATACAAGTTCTTGTACCAGTGTCTGAACCATAGTAGGCTCTCAAAAAGTAATGAATGAATGAATGAATACAGGTGACATAATCTGGTGACCAGATTGTAGTCTGAGCCTTCTTAGGATAACAATTTTCTTCTCATTCGGCTTTGTTTTTTTCTCCTGTCCCTTTGATTATTTGCATATGCACACCCTTTGGACACCCACTTCCCATTAAAATGTCATGGAAAAATTCTGCAAAACTTGACTGCAGGGTCAAATTAGTGTCAAAGGGAGGTGTCAGGAGAGGTATATGATAAAAATAGCCCAGCCGAGGTTCCCACCTGTTTCCCATGCTATAACGCTGTGCTCCAGGCAGTGTTACTCAAAGTGTGTTTCCCTAACCATCTGCATCGTTATCATCTGGGTTGTTTGTCAAAAATTCCAATTCCCAGGCCACATCCTCAAAAATCCAATTCAGTGCTTCTGGGCTGGGGCATCCCAAGCAATTTCTCCTCACAAACAAACTCGAGAATCTCTCTTATAGAGAAAGGAGAGCTGACGATCCCTTTACCCTCATCCTGAACTCCAAAGAGGACTGAAAACTCTGAAAACTGGGAGTTTTCAGAACTCATTCTGCAGGCAAAACCTGACCTATGAAGTGCCATGAAGCTATGTATGATCCATATTTATTGAACATAATTGTGAACATTCCCAGGCTTCGCTGCAGAAATGTTAATGTGTTTGATGAGAAGGTGCTGCCCCATCCCACAGAGGATGTTATGGGATATATGGTAGGTACAACTAAATTGCTCTTCTGAAACCCAGGAATTTTCTGAATTCAGAAACATATGGCCTCAAGGATTTCAGGTAAGGGGCCCCATTCCTGTGTTCTCATGTTTCGTCCATAGGTGGTGTTTAAAGCAGTAATATTTGGGTTTGACCAAAATAAGAAAGCATAATATAGTAAGAAGACTAGATTGGGAGCTGGGAAATCTCATCTTTCTTGGCCTCAGTTCTCTCTCCTGGAAAGGATGGAGGAGATGACATTTAAGACCTTCTGACTCTAAAATTTTGATTATTGCACCGTCTTGCTCTGTTAAGAATTGTTGAGGCATTACTGCCACAAGGATTGGATTATGGTTTCTTGTTATTTTCATTAAAAAATGCATAAAGACAAAAACCTTTCTCTGTCTTTTGAGTTTCTGGACAGATTCTCAACTGACATTTTTCTCAGTTATCTTAAAGGGCATTTACCCAAATTCTATAGATATTTTGATACATTATTGTACTCAGCAAAAACTACTAGGAAACTACCAGAATGCAGAAGTAGTCATGAACTCCAGGGAGTACAATAGAACATTGTGGAAAAAAATATTATTTATGTTATAGAAGAGGAGTAAAGAGTTTTAGAACAAGACATCTGAGAAGCCACTATTGCCAGAGGCTCTTAGAGCGTCATTCATTTGAAGAGCAGCAAGCTGCCTCTTAGCAGAATCCTGATGATCCCGAAACCCATGTGACTGGGTTCTCTCTCTAGCCCTCTAAGCATGATTAGTGCTTAAGTGATCATCGAAAGACACTGTCAAATCCTGAAGCAAGATTTTGAAAAATTAAACACTCATAAAACACAAAGTGAAACGAAGCAATAACCTCTAAGATTGGTCCATTGGAAGCAATGTGTTAAGGGTTGAACCGTGTCCCCCTAAAGATGTGTTGAAGTCCTAACACCCCAGTTCCTCAGAATGAAACCTTATTTAAAGATAATAATTCACGGAGGCAATCAAGTTAAAGTGAGGTCATTGGGGTGGGCCCTAATCCAGTGTGACTGGTTTCCTTATAAGAAAGGGAAATTTGCGTGCACACACACACACACCTACACACACACACACACACACACACACACAAGGATAACACCATGTGAACAAGAAGATGGCTATCTTGAGAACTCCAGAACTGTGAAACAATAAATTCTGTTGTTTAAGCCACCAAGGTTGTGGTGTTTTGTTAAGGCAACCCTAGCAAAATAATATACAATGTTTAGTTCTACAAACTCTGGGGTGTACATTTGAGCATTCACTTCATTTCTGGCTCCATTTATACGCCATTTTTTGTTTTATTTTTCTAACTTTGTCTTTTAATTATTATTTTTTTTATCTTACTGTACTAGATGTATCTTTATGAGCTGCCTGAAATTCTTCTTATGTTTAGAAATATTATAAATTGGTAAGGAACTGTTATCTTGCCTGAGCACACTGAGCACATACACGGCTGGCATGAAGCAACTAAGTGGCAAAATCTAGCTTTCCTGTAACCATTGGGGAAGGAATTGTGAGGAATGGTAAGATTCAGTTTTGTAGAGCAAATGATTTCTGCACTCTGGGAAAGAATCCTTCAGGCAATCCGCTACTTTAAAGCAGTGATTGAGTCAGCAAAAAGTCAAGGCTTTCTTCACTATTCATGTTACGGAGCTGAGAGGGCAATCGTTTCTAAATTAAGGACTATGGCAGGAATTTTAGGAAGCGTGTAAAGAAGTTAAGCAACAAGAATGACCATTTATTGAGCACCTGCTATGTAACAGGCATTCTGTTAGATGCTTGTTATGTGATAGATCATTTAATCTTTATAATAAACTTGCAAAGAGATATTTCCAGTTCTCTACTTAAAACCAAAAAATATGTAGCTCAGAAAGGTGAAGTAACTTGTTTAAGAGAAAGGCACCCGGGATATGGTCCGTGGCTCTACCTGGGGCGCAATCCCAGGACCTTCTGCATGTAAAGCAGATGTGCTAACCACTACTCTATGGAACCACCCCTCTATATTCTAATAATTAAACAGATTACTTCACCCTCAAAATCTTCTAACTATGAATGTATGCGAAAATTCTCCTAATAGTAGAATTATGTACCATCTTTCAGTATTCCTTTTGTGGCCAGCCGCTTCCAACAAAAAGAGATCATTAAATACAGATGCTCCTTAACTTATGATTAGATGATGTCTTGATAAACCCATCATAAGTTAAAAAGTATCATAAGTTGGAATGCATTTCATACACCGAAACTACCAAACATACAGCTTAACGTAGCCTACCATAAACATGCTCAGAACACTTACATTAGCCTACAGCTGGACAAAATCACCTAACACAATGAATACACTATAGAGTAGCAGTTATCGGGTCTCACAGTCGTGTGCCTGACTGAGAGCTGTTGCTGCTCAGCATCAGAGTATGGTATCACAGCATAGCGCTAGCTCAGGAAGAGATCAGAATTCAAAATTCGAAGTTCAGTTTGTACTGGATGCTATCACTTTCACACCATTGTAAAGTTGAAAAATCTTAAGTCGAACCATTGTTAAGTCAGGGACTGTCTGTATTGGGGGCACTTCACTTCCCTGTCTCCTGTAGTCTCTTCAGGAAAAGTCTCCCAAGGGGGTCCTGACGCCTCATGTTCCTCCAGGAGCACCTGAGCCGGGTCTGAAGCCCTGGTTTGTTTCTTTTCAGTGCAGGGTAGGCGTAATTGTGAAAGTGAAGGCCCTGTGAGGATGAACTGATATTTATCAGTGATTTTGTTTAAGCCCAAACAGTCCAAAGTGACTGGAAATTTCTGCCTTGATCTGACCTATGAGCCCGCTGAACCAAAGCAGGGTGTTGGATCAGGGGTTTCTCAAATTTGTCTGAGGTTTCTAGAGATAGTACTTTGGCAGCTTCAGGAAAAGATGGAGAGGGGGTGCTATGACCAGAATTCCCCTATAATCTCCTTTTCTAAAATAGGGTTTAGGGGAGATGTGGAAGGAGTCCCCACAAACCACTAAGAAGTCTCAGTTGTAAAACTGATGACTTCTTGGTGAGAACCTGGGGTCAACAGCTTCAATTTCTATAATCCACTTCAAAGGAGAGGAAAAGTGAAAAGGCATTTGCCCTTTTTCTATAGATATTCTAACGGACTATTGCACTCAGCAAAATCACTAGGAAGGTTATTAACAGAGTTTAAAGCAGAGTT
>NW_011888805.1:9201437-9209273 GCF_000151845.1 Pteropus vampyrus
GAACCAAAGCAGGGTGTTGGATCAGGGGTTTCTCAAATTTGTCTGAGGTTTCTAGAGATAGTACTTTGGCAGCTTCAGGAAAAGATGGAGAGGGGGTGCTATGACCAGAATTCCCCTATAATCTCCTTTTCTAAAATAGGGTTTAGGGGAGATGTGGAAGGAGTCCCCACAAACCACTAAGAAGTCTCAGTTGTAAAACTGATGACTTCTTGGTGAGAACCTGGGGTCAACAGCTTCAATTTCTATAATCCACTTCAAAGGAGAGGAAAAGTGAAAAGGCATTTGCCCTTTTTCTATAGATATTCTAACGGACTATTGCACTCAGCAAAATCACTAGGAAGGTTATTAACAGAGTTTAAAGCAGAGTTAGTTTCAGGTAGGATCAGGAATTGTATATAAGCCTAGTGAATTCTTTGTCTTCACTGTAGGAGAGGGCAGAACACAAGGGACCAGACTGACATAAGAGATGCTAGAGTTAATGTGGGTGGCATGGGGAAGGCAGGGAGACCACCCAGGCATATTAGCTAGTCTTGAACTTAAAAATCTCCCTTGGAAATGGAGATATTAGATTTATGGGGTTTTGTCTTGTTTTGCATAAGGGAAAAAAAGAAGTGAGAAAGGGAAAATCATGGGGTTCGTTAAATAAGAAATGGTCTATAAAAAATATTGGGGGGAATTATATTGTGAAGAAAGATAAAGCATAACTTCCACATGAGAAGTCTGTTCATCAGATTGATAAAGCACAAGGTGAATAATTAAATAATGTCATCATATAATAGCTCCAAGCCCTGGGTAGATCTTAGGTGAAGAAAATTAAACAGATATGGTCCCTGTCTTAGTCACTAAAATCCTAGGCATATAACAGTGATCTAGATTGAGGAAAACTATAACACGGTAAATAACAAAGTTGGTTTTTAGATCACAATATTATTTTCAAGATTCTTGTCATGCTATATCACCCTAAAGAAATTTCTCCTGCCTGGGACTAGTATTGAGTTAAATTGGAATTCAGAAATATGTGGGTTAACAAGTTTTCTCTAAAAGGAAAACAAGTTATATAAAACAAAGGCTATTTTAAGAGAAAGTGACTATAGGCATCCTAAGAAAACCTCTACGTACCTTCATTTAATTAATTAATTGATTGATTGATTGATTAATTAATTAAATTTTTGGTAGGACATTACTGGTAGAAAAATGGATGATAATCTGGAACAAATCTGTGTGAGCAAATCCCACATGTGGTGTCAAGCCAGAAGCCCTCTCTTCACTTATAGCACTAGAAAAACACTGTAATTCTCTAAACGTTTCCCTTGGATTGCCTGAAGTCCTTTGCTTAGTGGCACAAGGCAATGTTGATTTGGATTGGTCTTCAGACTGAGGTCAATACACAGCCTGGCTGGCCGGCTCTCTTATTTGGCACAGGAAAGTCTTCTCATGTCTCAGGCTAAATAGTAAGGAAATGCCCAAGCCTCCTGGAAAGTTGGTGCCTCTGCTGAGTTTATAACTCAAGGTAATGAAAGTCAAATGCTGAAACACGACAATCAAAAACTGAGAAGCAAAAATAGAAAAGGTTGAATGGTGTGGTAACCCAGCCAGGACTTGACAAAAACAGTATTTGGAAACAGATGGCATAAAGGATTAAAACTATCTGGCACAAATGGGATTAATTAAGAATGGCAGGGGCCAGCTGAGTGAGGAACATGTGTGCGGATATGGATTTAAGCTTGGTTTATAAGGCTAAAGGAGCCCAAGGTGATTCAGAGTATATAAATGAGCCCTATCATAGAAATATGCCTACATGTAGATCTCAGGGGTTGTTAACACCTCACTGGGAATATTTGTAAAGATAAATTTAAGTTTGGCTTCATTATGGTCTTCACTATGATTTTCCTAAGAAGAAGTCTATAAAATAGGATTGTCATATATATTTGAATATAATTCAAGAACTTTCAAATATATCTGCTTTTAAAATAGATATGCATTGATTATTATCTAAAAAGTTGATATTCTTTTGCATCTTTTAAAAAATCTCTTTAATCTACCAACCCTAAAAGAATGTCTCTTTAATCTACCAACCCTAAAAGAATGTATTGTAGAGACAGAAGGCCCTAAAAATTTAAGAGATTATAAATCATAGAGTAGTGTTTGCCAGGAGCCTTTTTCTCCTGAAACTGTTGACTTGAGCATATTCTATTCACGGTAAATACTGACCCAGGGTAAGAACAGGTACCGGGTAGACAGCAGTGTTTTTTATAAGACAGGAGGAGTGGTGCAAGAACTTGAAGTTTTTATAAAAAAGAGAGAGAGAGAAATCATCTATCTTAAGGCTCATCTTGTTTGTTCAAGTTAACATTCTAATATCCTTTTCTTTAACATTTTTTATTTATTAAATCTCAAAATAATTCAGTTGAGTAGGAAATCCTCCATAATCGCATGGCATCTTGCTCCATCATGGATTCAACACGGGATCCTGGTTACCAGAGTCAGCTGTGGAGAACTCCCGATTTACTTTTCTGTAAAATTATTATTTTTTTAAGGATCAAATCAGATAATATTTATAAAAGCACATTGAAACAGTAACTCATTATACAAATGAAATGTATTATTTTATAAAATTATTATTCTTCGCTCACAGAATCATGGCTTGGTTATCCTGAAACTAATTGGGTTTTCTGAAGAAACAAAGGAAAAAAACAATTCTGTCTCTTCTCACTGATTTATAAAGAGTTCTCCCACACGTCAAACGATGTAAACCTAGCCTAGCAATTATCTTTCTTTTTCCCTTTTTCTGAAAGGCAAGACTTAGTGCAGTCATCTGCTGACAGTTTCCTGTCCTTGCTACTAATGGCAACTGCAATTTGATCAAGAGCTTTGATCCCTGAAAATAATCCTTTCCTGCAAAAAAACATCATAAAGTTTGGCTATAAAATAAATATTTTTTATTTCATCTAAATAATAAAAGGGAACAGTCATATATATTCTTATATATATAAGAATAATTTCTTTGAACAGAAAAATACCTAAATGCCTCAAGTCAAATGTTTAAAAGACAGAGAGAGTAGGATAAAATATTTGGACTATAAGTGAAGGTAAAGGATTAAGTTAATTTATAAAAGAGATGATTACGTTAAAAAAAATCCAAAATATAAGTGGCCAAATGACATAAACGAGCAATTTCTAGAAGTGAAAATGCAAATGATTAATAAACATAAGAAATTAAAAAAAAACAGTGAAATATATTTTCTGCTGACAAACAGTCCACAATTAAAAAGACTGATAACATGCAATGCTAATAAAAATATGGGGAAATAAGCCTACTTATATATTACTAGTTGAGAGTACAAATTATTGCAATCTTTTGGAAAGAATCTATGGACCACAGCAGTAATTCTAAATACTGGTGCCAGCAAGGATGGTGGCCTGTCTTTATTTACTTATTTATGAAACAAATATTTCTTGTGTGCCTTCCCTATGCCAGGAATGCAGAGCGAATAAGAGAAACAAATCTCTGCTCTTACAGAGCTCACCGTTTATTGAGAGAGAGAGACAATAGGCATAATAAATAAGTCAATTGCATAGTATATAAGGAAGTGATATGTACTTTGGAAAAAACCCCAGCAGAGTAAGGAAAGTCTACATTATTGAGATGGGTATGTAGGCTGCAGTTTTAATTAGGGGATCTGTATAAGCCTGGCAGAGAACGTGAAATTTGAACGAAGACTTAAAAGAAGTGAAGGAACGGCTATTAGCATGTTTACAGAGGAAGAAAGTTCCAGTCACAAGAAAGAGCCACTATAAATATAAATACATATAAATAGATAAAAAAATAAAGTAGTCGAACTTGTAAAACCAGAAAGTAAAATGGTGTTGCCAGGGTTTGGGGGCTGGAAGAATAAGAGAGATGTTGTTTAAGGGTACAACCTTGCAATTTGTAGATAAATAAGTCCTGGCGATCTAATGCACAGTGCAGTGATTATAGTGAATATAAACAGCAAACTCAGCAAGTTATATAACATTATATAACTCCCACTTCAAAAAAGAAATGATCATTATGTGACTTGATAGAGTGCTACCTCATGCTATAATGACAATCATGCTGCAATATGTATTTGTAGACCAGATCATCATGTTGTACATTTTAAACTTACACAGTTATATGCCAATTATATTTTAACAATAAAAAAGTTAATAAAAGAATGGATGGAGATTGCAGTCTTCTCTCCCAAGGTTTATAATTTCCTTCCTGCTGAATTTCTTCATTTATGTATTCAATTCATGAGACCTATGTTTATAACACCTGAGAGGGTGTGTTGATCTGTCAGTTATCAGAAAGATAGTCTTACTTTTGGTCTATCATGCGTGCTCACAGAGTCCAGAGATTTGGGCAAATGATTTCTTTATTTTTTCCATAAAATCACCCATGGGTCCGTACAGATTCACCTGGAATGACAGCAGTTTGCACAGCATCAGCAAATCCCCTTCTGTGGTCTCCCTCCTCAGTCTCCTTGGTGCTTTTTCTCCTTCTTTGCCTGCCCTCAGAATCCTCCCTAGGCAGAGATTTTGCCCACTCCTGGAGCAGGCTGTAGGTCCTTCATTTTGTTCAGTGAGGAATATTTATAACGCTAGCAAACTTATTTCTTGCTAATACGACCTTCCTGGGAATATTTGTAAAGATAAATTTAAGTTTGGCTTCATTATGGTCTTCACTATGATTTTCCTAAGAAGAAGTCTATAAAATAGGATTGTCATATATATTTGAATATAATTCAAGAACTTTCAAATATATCTGCTTTTAAAATAGATATGCATTGATTATTATCTAAAAAGTTGATATTCTTTTGCATCTTTTAAAAAATCTCTTTAATCTACCAACCCTAGAAGAATGTCTCTTTAATCTATCAACCCTAAAAGAATGTATTGTAGAGACAGAAGGCCCTAAAAATTTAAGAGATTATAAATCATAGAGTAGTGTTTGCCAGGAGCCTTTTTCTCCTGACACTGTTGACTTGAGCATATTCTATTCACGGTAAATACTGACCCAGGGTAAGAACAGGTACCGGGTAGACAGCAGTGTTTTTTATAAGACAGGAGGAGTGGTGCAAGAACTTGAAGTTTTTATAAAAAAGAGAGAGAGAGAAATCATCTATCTTAAGGCTCATCTTGTTTGTTCAAGTTAACATTCTAATATCCTTTTCTTTAACATTTTTTATTTATTAAATCTCAAAATAATTCAGTTGAGTAGGAAATCCTCCATAATCGCATGGCATCTTGCTCCATCATGGATTCAACACGGGATCCTGGTTACCAGAGTCAGCTGTGGAGAACTCCCGATTTACTTTTCTGTAAAATTATTATTTTTTTAAGGATCAAATCAGATAATATTTATAAAAGCACATTGAAACAGTAACTCATTATACAAATGAAATGTATTATTTTATAAAATTATTATTCTTCGCTCACAGAATCATGGCTTGGTTATCCTGAAACTAATTGGGTTTTCTGAAGAAACAAAGGAAAAAAACAATTCTGTCTCTTCTCACTGATTTATAAAGAGTTCTCCCACACGTCAAACGATGTAAACCTAGCCTAGCAATTATCTTTCTTTTTCCCTTTTTCTGAAAGGCAAGACTTAGTGCAGTCATCTGCTGACAGTTTCCTGTCCTTGCTACTAATGGCAACTGCAATTTGATCAAGAGCTTTGATCCCTGAAAATAATCCTTTCCTGCAAAAAAACATCATAAAGTTTGGCTATAAAATAAATATTTTTTATTTCATCTAAATAATAAAAGGGAACAGTCATATATATTCTTATATATATAAGAATAATTTCTTTGAACAGAAAAATACCTAAATGCCTCAAGTCAAATGTTTAAAAGACAGAGAGAGTAGGATAAAATATTTGGACTATAAGTGAAGGTAAAGGATTAAGTTAATTTATAAAAGAGATGATTACGTTAAAAAAAATCCAAAATATAAGTGGCCAAATGACATAAACGAGCAATTTCTAGAAGTGAAAATGCAAATGATCAATAAACATAAGAAATTAAAAAAAACACAGTGAAATATATTTTCTGCTGACAAACAGTCCACAATTAAAAAGACTGATAACATGCAATGCTAATAAAAATATGGGGAAATAAGCCTACTTATATATTACTAGTTGAGAGTACAAATTATTGCAATCTTTTGGAAAGAATCTATGGACCACAGCAGTAATTCTAAATACTGGTGCCAGCAAGGATGGTGGCCTGTCTTTATTTACTTATTTATGAAACAAATATTTCTTGTGTGCCTTCCCTATGCCAGGAATGCAGAGCGAATAAGAGAAACAAATCTCTGCTCTTACAGAGCTCACCGTTTATTGAGAGAGAGAGACAATAGGCATAATAAATAAGTCAATTGCATAGTATATAAGGAAGTGATATGTACTTTGGAAAAAACCCCAGCAGAGTAAGGAAAGTCTACATTATTGAGATGGGTATGTAGGCTGCAGTTTTAATTAGGGGATCTGTATAAGCCTGGCAGAGAACGTGAAATTTGAACGAAGACTTAAAAGAAGTGAAGGAACGGCTATTAGCATGTTTACAGAGGAAGAAAGTTCCAGTCACAAGAAAGAGCCACTATAAATATAAATACATATAAATAGATAAAAAAATAAAGTAGTCGAACTTGTAAAACCAGAAAGTAAAATGGTGTTGCCAGGGTTTGGGGGCTGGAAGAATAAGAGAGATGTTGTTTAAGGGTACAACCTTGCAATTTGTAGATAAATAAGTCCTGGCGATCTAATGCACAGTGCAGTGATTATAGTGAATATAAACAGCAAACTCAGCAAGTTATATAACATTATATAACTCCCACTTCAAAAAAGAAATGATCATTATGTGACTTGATAGAGTGCTACCTCATGCTATAATGACAATCATGCTGCAATATGTATTTGTAGACCAGATCATCATGTTGTACATTGTAAACTTACGCAGTTATATGCCAATTATATTTTAACAATAAAAAAGTTAATAAAAGAATGGATGGAGATTGCAGTCTTCTCTCCCAAGGTTTATAATTTCCTTCCTGCTGAATTTCTTCATTTATGTATTCAATTCATGAGACCTATGTTTATAACACCTGAGAGGGTGTGTTGATCTGTCAGTTATCAGAAAGATAGTCTTACTTTTGGTCTATCATGCGTGCTCACAGAGTCCAGAGATTTGGGCAAATGATTTCTTTATTTTTTCCATAAAATCACCCATGGGTCCGTACAGATTCACCTGGAATGACAGCAGTTTGCACAGCATCAGCAAATCCCCTTCTGTGGTCTCCCTCCTCAGTCTCCTTGGTGCTTTTTCTCCTTCTTTGCCTGCCCTCAGAATCCTCCCTAGGCAGAGATTTTGCCCACTCCTGGAGCAGGCTGTAGGTCCTTCATTTTGTTCAGTGAGGAATATTTATAACGCTAGCAAACTTATCTCTTGCTAATACGACCTTCTTTCACTACATTTATGTTGTCCCATTAATTTTGCTAACAAAACGCAGTCACTTTATTCTGTCTCATCAGAGACCTCTCTCCTAACGTAGTGGGAATGTTCACATCTGACCATATAGCATAGTGAATTTTTTTTCTGTACTCCTTTTACTAGGTCCTCTGAAAATTTCCCATACTTTACAAGTTTCTTAAAAATCAAAAAAAAAATTTTTTTAAGGTTTAACGTACTTTCAGGTATGGAGTTTGATGGATTTTAAAATACAGATGTATCAATTTAACTACCACCCTGAATAAGATATAGATGATTTCCATCACCCCAGAAGCTTCCCTATACCCGCTTCAAGTCTATTCTAACT
>NW_011888805.1:9210453-9220987 GCF_000151845.1 Pteropus vampyrus
ACAGGTGTAGAAAACAATGCCAGAAGAATATTTCCCAAAATGTTTAGAGTGACAATTTGAGGAAAATGACCTATACTGATAATTTTATTTCCTTCTTGATGTTCTTTAATATTTTCCAAAATTTTCAAAATAAACATAAATTACCTCATACAATCAAGAAAAAAAGTTAATTTTTAAAAGTCATGGTATGGACTGAGAGGCTGCATCTGTTCCCCCTTAGGTGGTCACCTTACTTCTATGTTTCTTAATCCTTGGCTAAATAAACCAGAAACTCAACAATGACAGAAATATACAGCGCATTAAAAAGTAAGGAATGATAATAATTGAAAATTAATAAGCAGTGGGATGCTTCTGTCTTCAGTTATATAAAATGTGTTTTTAATTCCTTGTCTTATCACTTGTGGGCTTTTGAGATATCGTGTCAGGCCTTAGCAGTGAAAATAGATGAAGAAAAATTGTTTCGACACTGCTTGGAAGGTATGGAGAAAAGCTGTAAATCCCTCTCAAATTGTAAACCTAAAACTGCTCTAAAAAAAAATAAAGTTTTTAAAAAAAATTGCCTGGAGGTATGTAATGGAAGCAGTTTGCTTTGCTGGGCATCCTGTTCTCATCCACTGTCACTCGGAGGCCAGGCCATACTGTGGAGGAAGGCATCAGGAGCTTAGCTGCAGGTGGCAGGGGCCTGTCTTGAAACCAGTTTCTGCAGTGTTGCTCCAACATCAAGAATGCAGAAATGTCCGGGGCAGGCTAATTGACACCCCAAATATAGCCCAGCTCAAAGTGAACATGGAAATAAACTTAGAGGGAGAGAGTAAGGATGTGGACAACCTTGGCTTTTTTTTTTTTAAATAAAATGATATCTCTTCTACGTTTCTCCTTCAGGCCATGTTAAAGGTTAGAGACACGTATCAAGTATATTTTCCCAAATATAAGCCTTTAAAAAAACATTTAAAGTAGATACAAGCCGTTTCATGGAGAAGTGTTGGCAAAAGTCCAGAGACTAGTACAGAACTGAAATGAGGGTTGAGAGAAACCCTTCAAAGGGAACAACCGTTTTGAGCGGGAACCGCAGCAGCGTGCGGGATTCGGCTTCCGCGGGAGGGAGCCCGTGGGCACCAGGTGTCATGTTTAACTGATAGCGCTTGTTAATGACCCCGTGGGTGACAGGAAGGAAGAGGAGTGACCGTGGCATTCACCGAAGGATGAGCTCGTCCTATCGTATGCACAAAAGCTGAATTCTTAGATGGCTCGACCACTGGGTTGTGTGGTGAAATGGGGATTTCCACTTTCAAAAATAGTATGACTTCAGTTAGGTTTAAGATTGCCTTTTTGGGAAGTTTGTTATATTTAGAAACTTTTTTTTCTTTCTTCCCCTCCCCCCACCCCATGGCTTTTAAAGTCCATCTACAACATGGCCCCTCAACATTTATATGCCTAATTTACCCCCGCCAGTTCCATTTGAAATCAAGATGTTTTCTTAAAATGTGTGAAACAACCATTGCCTTGACAAAACTGAATTTTTATCAAAATGCTGAAAGTGGTAAAATAATAAGGGACTTTTTTTTCTTCTTTAGGCTTCTCTGTACTTTTAAAATTTTCTATATTGTGGTTTTCACCAAGGAGATGTCCCAGATCTGGATAGCGGTTTCTCAGGGGACCTCACACTTGTGAAGCTGTGCTCCAGTTACACTCTTCTGGGAGCTGTGAAGGCTCAGTCTAGAGCCAGCAAGCCACAGGATACACTGTGTAACCCAGAATATCAGTTACACTTAATGCAAAAATAGTACCAAGAAAAAATAAATTCGATTATGAGCATTTTTTTTCTTAAAAAGTAAAAATAAACTTGTTATTAAAAAGCAAAAAAAAATTTTTTTCTTTAAAATGCAGTAGCTCCATAAGGAAAGGTGGGTTTTCAAAGATGCGTTTTTGCATGGTGGCTCAGTTGACAGCTTATGCAAAGTTCAGTAGGAATTATACGGTGTGTTCTGGTTACCCCACAAAGCGAGGGGCAGAGATATCATGTATTACTGTGGCTTTAATTTGGGATATGGGAGGCACATGATTAGCCAAAACCAGTTTCCATCTTATTTCCTATCCTTCCTAAAAATGCCTGTCTGCAAACTGTAATGTGCTGTGCCCTCAGCAGCCTAGCGTGGGCAGAGGAGGGAAGCTCTTTCTCACTGTACCCTAAAGGATTCATAGAAGCTGATTCTTTGCCACCATTTAAAAAGTGAAAGGAAGGTAAAGAAGTTCCATTCACCTGCTGTCCCCTCCCTTGGAGCAGTGACACCAAATTCATAGGTTGGTGGTTACAGTGTTCCATCAAATAGTTAAATATATCTCCTTACTTGAGAGCACCATCAACTTGAAATGACCCGTTGTTTCTATTTCAGTGCGATCCCTCCCCCACCACCCCTAGGTTTCTACAGAATGTTTTGTAACAAGTCTTCTGGTTCTTTTTCTTCTCACTTATTAATCATTTGCAGAATAAGCAGGAATATTTCCAGAGGACAGCCTTTTTGGATAAAAGTCAGACTACCCTCCCTGTGGATGGAATTCGGGAACCATCAGTAGCAATGTAGCGACTGAGCCTGCCAACCTCTCATGAGAGTTGGGCCATACATTTCTTAGGCCCTACATTTCTCTCACCTCATGGAAATTTCCTTTTATCTAGTTTATTCTTCTCAAGTCACATGTCAAGAGATTGACCAGTTAGTCTCTTAATGAGCTTCTGGAAGTGAGTGAAAGGGAATTTAGGACTATTTTAATAAAGCCTTGTAAGTTCCCTGCTTTTTTTTTTTTTATGCTAATGGCTGTCATAGCAGCTCACACGGTGGAGGGGAACTGGCAGGTCAGGATAAAGAGAGGTTTTGGATGTTGGGGGGACTTCCCCATGCAGAGTTGGTCCTTGTCTAGAGATGGTGATTGGCACCCAGAACTGTACAAGAAAGAAAAAAATATATATAAAGTTCTGAGGTGACTTTTCTCTCTGAAGCTGGGACCCTACCCCACCCTTCACCTTCTTGCTAGCCCAACAACTTTATTCTGACCCAAGACATACTTCATTGGTACTTGTGGCCATTGTGAGGATTACCTGACATAATCAATGTGACGATCTTGGCTCAGTGCCCGGCACGTGGCTGAGAAATGCGGGCTGCTGCTATGAAGCACTCGAGGATAGAATCACAGGTGAAGGAAGGAGAGGAGAGCACTGGAGGCTTTCGAGGACCCTGTGGCTTAGGAAAATCCCCATGGAAGTAGGTGCCTAGACTGCGAAGCCATCAGTATAATAAATAAGTATCAAATAAATCCCTAAGGTCAGCGCCCTCTATTCAATAATATTCATCCTAGCTTAATTTAAAATTTTTATAATTTACTTATTGTGGGTCTTTTGCATATATAGTTTTAAAAATATTGCATTAAAATAACTATTTTGACTGTGTTTTGGGCCACCCCTTTAAATTTCATAGTCGGAATGAGTGCTTCACGTGTCTTACCCTGGTCCCAGCCCTGCCCAAAGCAAGGCTGAAGACTTGTTTAGTCCTAAAAGCCAACTCTATAACAAAGTATAGTAATTTGGTATAGGAGGTTGGAGGGGAGTGGGATATATCACCCTCAAATAAGCCACTTTGACGTAAGAATTCTTTTGAACTAAAGGCATTTGAACTCTTGAAATCCTTTATCTTATAAAAACAGAGCCTCCCAAAAGAAATCAATTTTCACAAATCCCCTTCCGAGCAACTCTATTCTTCTATTCTGAGTTGGTACCACATCCAGACATCTCACAAATTATCATATCTCCCATCTATTCTCCTAAGAGCCCATTTATCTTTTGAAAAAGTCATTTGCTTTCTGCCCTTTCCCCTCCTTTTTCCCTTCTAAGTTACACAGATCTCATGTTCTAATCATTCCTTTTGTCACTCATAACTGAGTGCTCCCACATGGAGGTGTGATGCACGTATTAATAAACTTCTGCTTGTTTTTCTCTTGTTAATCTACCTTTTGTTGGTCTAATTTATAAAATCCCAGCTGGAGAACTTAAGGTGGGTAGAAGGAAAATGTTTTTTTCCCTTTCCATCGAGGCTCAGACCCATCTAAATGATTACAATAGCAAGAAGAGAAGGAAATATCCCTTTTTTCTACTGACTGTGGAAGAAAGTCAGAATGGTGACTTTCAAGAAAGAAAAAAATATATATAATATATTTTTTATATATTATATAAAAATATAATATATATATAATATATATAATATATAAATATATATATATATATATATACAGTTCTGGGTGCCAATCATCACTATGTATTCCCTATCTTGGCATCCACTTGCCATAAAGACAGAGCTAGGCCCCTTAGAACAGAGAAAGGAAAAGAAGAACATGAGGAACATAAGCCTTTATTTGGAATGCCAGGCACGAGACTCCGAGAGAGCCTTCTAACCTGGGGAAATAGAGGGGACTGTTTTAGGAGCTCGAGCAGGAGGAGGTAAGTGTGAGCCAGCTAGCCGCATAGATGGTTCTCTGAAGAAGAAAGGATTGTTTTAGTGGATTAGCAGCTGTTGGGCAATTTGTATTTTATCAGGAGGGAGGGAGAGGAACAGTTTGGGGCTACAAACTGTGCAAAAATGGATGTGGAGGAAGAGCTGAGGACGAGGACTGGCGGAAGCCACTGTGGACGATGCCTTGCCCTTCGAAGTTCTCCACAGATCTGACTTGGGCATCATCTTAGAGTTGGAGGGGCTCAGATAGCAGAGGGAATGGATAGCTTATAGTATCTTGGAAAGTTTAAGTTTCCCTTGGGCTCTTATCTGCTCTCTAGAGAGACAATAGCACCATTCACAGCAACATGAGCAACAAACCATTCACCAATGGTTACTTCCAGGCCCCGTGCTAGATCGAGGGGCTATTCACAAGAACCATAACCATGGAGCTCCTGTGGTAAATTCCTGGGCACCTAAGTGACTGATACAAGATGAGCAGTGCTTTGAGAACTATATCACTTCGTACCACGCATAAAGAGTTTCACTGTAAAGAGGTTTTACAGGTATTGCCTAGTTTTTGTTTTCACTACTACACCATCAGTAAGGCAACAACTTTTAGCCATTCCTTTTATGCATGAAAGACTCACCTATAGATGGTTAAATGGCTCACTCGATATCATTCAACTGGTTAATGAGAAGATAGGAGACTGAATTTCCTAATTCTCATTCTTCAGTTATTTCTAGAAAACCATGTAGCGGAAGAAGTTGCAGCTAAGGACCCTTCTGACCACATAAGAGCTTTCCTTCTTCTAAACTTTATTGTGGTGCTTTTGTTGCAAAGGTTGTTGGCTGACTGGCCTCCAACCCAAGGCCAGTATCCTGAGCCCACCAGCCTGTCCTCAGGGGCCAGAGCTCACCAAAGCTTTTTTTGTTTATTTATTTTTTAATCACCCCTTCTCTTTTATCCTTATCTCAGGAAAATAAAACATCTAAGTTATGATGACTGGCCATAAAGTACTTCTAGCTGGCCTCTGTGGTCTAATCCTGATTCTTTCTCTATTGGAGAGGAAACACTGTGGCGGAAAATCCCCAATGTGTCCCAGACAGTATAAGCATTTATTCGTTAAATGATGAAATATTGTTTCCATGCCAGGGAAGTCATTATCATCATCATCATCATCAATGGGTGCTGGAATTACAAGAAACATACAGACTCTCTGCCTTCAGGGAACTTCATGTGAAGGGAGGAGACAGAGTGAGGTCGACTACAAGCAGACAATCTCTACACTCTGTGATTGCCCAGGGAGAAAACAGGCTCAAGGTGCAGAGAGGAAAAGATGCCTCAGTTTCCCTGGGGATGGGAGGAAAAAAAAAAAATTCCTGAATACAGACCCCTCATGAAATTGAGGCCACATGTGTATGTGTGTGTTGGGGCCATTCTGAAGGGGGTTCATTATATGTAAATGTATCCTACTTAACATTTTAGGAGTATGCTTGGGGCTACCGGGTCACCTACAGTTCTGTGACCAAGATGGACCAGAGAATTAAGTAATGGAATAAAAAATTCAATGACTGTATTTATGTCCCTTGGGCAGTGCTGTACTCTGCTTTAGGACCATGATACTATCCAAATGCAATTTATTGAGTGCCTATGCATTAGATATTCTGGGCATGAGAGTAATTTAGTAAACAAAAGAGGAAAATGAGGCTTATAGTCTATTGATGTATATTGAATATGTTTCTCAAATGACATCTGTTTCCCTTGGACAGTGGTTCCTACTCTTTGTGTTAGAAACACTAGGGAATCTTTTAAAAGTTTCCAAAGCTTGGCCCAACCTAGACCAAATTTAAGTGATTTTCAAGTGCAAAAAAAAGGTGAAAACTACTGCCCCGAAAATTCTGATGTACTTCCCTAGAGAGGCAGGTCATCCTTTCCCCTACTTCCCACCAACCTTTTGAAGGTCATTTATACAATTTACAGATGAGGAAACCCCAACTCGAAGGCTCAGAACGACACGTCCAAGGTAAAGGGCGCATTTAGAGAGTCACAGGGTCAGAACTTGAATCCGAGTCTTCTGATTTTAAGTCTAGCATGGTTTTTACTATGTTGAAAAGGTTGAGAAAACAGTGAATGCTGTTACTGCTTACAGCTAAGAGCCTAAGAGGCTCCCTAGGGCATGAGAAGTTTATCTGCAAGCCTCCTGCTCACTTCTCACTCACCGAAGACGTTAGCATCTGGACCAGTCTTTGTCCTGAGAAACGGAAATACTCAGAGGCCCATTCAATGTAGAGCCCATTTGACAGGCTCTATTCTATGACCTCTTCATTACCAATACATTTCTCCTACAGGTCACCTCAGTCATCTACTCCCATTGCCACTACCTGAATGCCACCTCTACTCCTAGTTCAAACAAAAATAGAGAAAATTGCATCCTTTCAGTAGGTAGGTTACATTCCCTCACCCAACAGCTCTCAGTCTCATCAGCTGTGGGCAGATCACCAATCCACACACTTACTCTCTTTTCTTTTAGTGCTTCCCTCTTTCATTTCCTTTATTCCTGCCTTAGAACCCTTGGGCCATCACTTTCATCATTTTGAGGCAAATATTTGTAACTCCCATGCCTACTTCTCCAAACACTCCCTTTGAGCATCAGCCTTCACACCTGTTGTTATCAATGTCTGGTATCCTCTTCCCCAACCACTTTGTCTTAGTCCTAATAATCCTTTAGGTCTCAGCTTAATTACTTAGATAGGATTTCCCTGACCCTCAGTCTAACAGAGATACCCTGCTGGTACACCATTCTCTCCCAATCCTTATCCTAAGTTGTATTTCTACATGTATCTGTGTAACGCTTTGTTTCATGTCTGTTTCCCCAACAGGCGAGGGCACGGGGCTCTGTGTTGTATTCCCAGCTATGGGTACATCATCTGGAACATAACAGATACTTTATAAGTAAGTACGTGAATAAATGAATGAATTGATCAATATCCTTAAGGTCATGTAGGGTTATTTAGTGACAGAATTACAACTTACACATCTGATTACAGTTTGATCTTTGACATGACTTTTCACTACAATTAAATTTTGCAGTTAAACTCTCAAGGTGCCCATTTGCACAGCCCTGTTGCACAGGATTCTACCAGAGGCAAAGTTTGCCCAGTAGAGAATCCTAAAGCCCATTGTTGAAGATCATATCTTCAACAGGACAGCTCAAGAAGTTGTCCACTCATCATCATGGGGTTGTGAACCCTGAAGGCCATAGTGCATCATGGGGAAAGGCTAAGAGAAGCATGTTTAAGCAATTATGCTGGCTGGTTCTACTGCCAGCCCTGAGAGATGGAACCTCCAGTTCTTTCCTAGACCAAGCCAAAAGGATCTTACCGAACATGCAATTTCTTTAATTCAATGTTAATGAATCTTCTTAAAAATTTAAAATTATCTTTACATAAAATATTTATTTATATAGAAGGATCTTTTAAATTCTGAACGTACTCAGTTTCTCCCTAAAAAGGTCATCTTCTGGCAGGGCTTCTCCAGGTTTTATGTATATAAGCTATTATGAGAACATTTTTTGTCTCCACAAGACATTATTTTAGACCCCTCAGCAATCTAAAACTTTTATTGCTTCTTTTAATATTAATTTAGACTCTAACTGAGAAGACTAAACTAGGGACTTAGAGAATGGAATAATTATATACCGCCTTAATTGGTTAAAATAGTAAGCACAAACAGGTTGGCGATGATAATAGTTTTATAGAGAATAAGATAGTTTGAGGCAAATAGCCATCCAAGGTGAACTAAGGAAGAAAGGCTTCCTTTGTTTTCTGCCGTATGTCTTCACCAGAGACAAGGCATGACCTGTGCTTCTGTTACTCATCGGGAGTCCAAATGGAACAAATGGTTGGGCGACCTTCTGTAACTACTGTTTTAACATAACCTACGTAACCTTGGCTTCCAACCTCAAACTAATGTTGATGTTTGAACTTTACCCCAAGAGGTCCGATTAAGAAGAGCTGGAGCAAAAGTCGGGTGTCTGTACTATTAAAAAATTCCACAGGTGTTCTGATGCTTGGGCCAGATTTGGCTGCTTGCCACCTTCATAAAATTTCTGAAGAGGCACCTTTGGTGACGTAGGTGACCTAAAGTATGTATTTCTTTAGTGTGGGACCCATCCAGGCTCTGAATTTTAGAGACCCCAGTGTTTCACACATATGCAAAATAAGTTTATTGAAGAACACATGGGTGGCTCTGTGGCTTAGAATCTGTCACCTCGTGTTGGCCTAGTATACAACTCATAGCCCTCAACGCTTTTAACAATCAATGCCATTCAAGCCCCACAGAAGCTGTGCAGTGTTAGAGGTGAGCCTGGCGGGCTGCACAGGAATCCATCTTTTCTGAGCAAGGAGCCAAGTAAGCCCCCCTCTCACATGTGTGCCTAGTTACCCTCTGCCTACCCTCTCTTTCCCCTTCCCCAAACTAGCTGGAATATCTTTTGGCTACGCTAAAGCATTTTAGTGGAAAAGAATGATTCATCTGAAGTTCATTCTTGGAAGTCCTGTTTTCCTTTGATAACAAACCCAGAGAAACCAAGAGGGGAAGCACTAACCCTGTCTCGGCTGTTAGTCTTTATTGAACCATGAATTCCCCTGGACTGGAGCCTATTGCTGAACTCCCTCATTCTTTACATAAGTAAACAAATAAATAAAATCTTTTGGCTGGTACCTAATAAAAACTCATACAGGCAAATCAAGTTTAGCACATCTCCTGGAAACTCCCAACTTTCAAACTTCAATAAGATAGTCATAGGGTATCCGATCCAATTAAGGTACATACATGAAATCCCCTGTAGCCTAACAAATAACAAACAACAGGGTCTTTCGCTTTTCTCCAGACCCTTTGATTGAGGTTTAGTGGCTAAGACTGAGATTAGTGAAGAAAAATATTACTAATCTGAAAACTTTTTTCTTGGGAGGAAAACTCCATGATGTATCAAAATGTCCTAACAATTATTTAAACAAAACAAAACAAAAAACTAGACTGAAAGTGATCTATTGTCAACGGGATTTGCCACTCTTGGCTTCTGTGCTTATTTCAAAAAGAAAGAGGGGAGGAAAATGTGGGTGTCATATCCCTGCTCTGGCCATATGGTTTTATTTTTATTTGGATTAATTTGGACAGCAACTTCCAAAAGCAGAGACTGATTAGCTTCCCAGCTTTCAAATAATGCCAAAGCAGCATCCGTCCCCAGCTTATTTTGATCCCAAGGCCAAAATCATGAAATGAAAAATTCCCAGCAGATGTAATTTATTTTTAGTGGACTACATTTTACATTTAGAGTTGGGAAAACTTATGTCTAATGTGACAGAGGTACAGACTATAAGATCTTTAGAACCTTTTTTGCTTTTCTTCAAAAGCACTTACTACAATGCTTCTCAACTGGGAGCAATTTTTCTGCCCACTCCCGACCTCCCCCCACCCCCACCCCCTGCCCCGCACCCGCACCCTGGAAGCATTTGACAACGTTACGTGACATTTTTGTTTATCACAGAATGAGGATTGATAGGGATGTGGGTATGGCTGGAGAGCAGGTTCTTTCTAATTGGGAGAAATCAGGGGCTGCTAAAATCTTACAAGACTCAGGACAGCTCTCCATAATAAAAAATTATCTAGTCCAAAAGGCCAGAAGTACTGATGTTGAGAAACTCTAACATAATGGGTCCCCTTAGCTAGCTATGGGAGTTATTGTGTCATGGACATACCCACAAAAAAGACAATAAATAATAGTAGCTGTTATCTATTGAATGTTCCCTGTGTTCTGAACACTTCATGCACATTAATTTTTTAATTAATAGATTATTAATCTATTAATAGTCTATAATTTTTTTAAGAGCAGTTTTAGGTTTACAGAAAAACTGAGCAGAAACTGCAGAGTTCTCATATGCGCCCTCACCCATCTTCTAGTTTCCTCTTTTATTAATATTTTGCATTAATGTGGTATATTTGTTACAACTGATGAGCTAATATTGATATATTTTTATTAACGTAAGTCCAC
>NW_011888805.1:9221037-9231339 GCF_000151845.1 Pteropus vampyrus
GTGGAAAAGAATGATTCATCTGAAGTTCATTCTTGGAAGTCCTGTTTTCCTTTGATAACAAACCCAGAGAAACCAAGAGGGGAAGCACTAACCCTGTCTCGGCTGTTAGTCTTTATTGAACCATGAATTCCCCTGGACTGGAGCCTATTGCTGAACTCCCTCATTCTTTACATAAGTAAACAAATAAATAAAATCTTTTGGCTGGTACCTAATAAAAACTCATACAGGCAAATCAAGTTTAGCACATCTCCTGGAAACTCCCAACTTTCAAACTTCAATAAGATAGTCATAGGGTATCCGACCCAATTAAGGTACATACATGAAATCCCCTGTAGCCTAACAAATAACAAACAACAGGGTCTTTCGCTTTTCTCCAGACCCTTTGATTGAGGTTTAGTGGCTAAGACTGAGATTAGTGAAGAAAAATATTACTAATCTGAAAACTTTTTTCTTGGGAGGAAAACTCCATGATGTATCAAAATGTCCTAACAATTATTTAAACAAAACAAAACAAAAAACTAGACTGAAAGTGATCTATTGTCAACGGGATTTGCCACTCTTGGCTTCTGTGCTTATTTCAAAAAGAAAGAGGGGAGGAAAATGTGGGTGTCATATCCCTGCTCTGGCCATATGGTTTTATTTTTATTTGGATTAATTTGGACAGCAACTTCCAAAAGCAGAGACTGATTAGCTTCCCAGCTTTCAAATAATGCCAAAGCAGCATCCGTCCCCAGCTTATTTTGATCCCAAGGCCAAAATCATGAAATGAAAAATTCCCAGCAGATGTAATTTATTTTTAGTGGACTACATTTTACATTTAGAGTTGGGAAAACTTATGTCTAATGTGACAGAGGTACAGACTATAAGATCTTTAGAACCTTTTTTGCTTTTCTTCAAAAGCACTTACTACAATGCTTCTCAACTGGGAGCAATTTTTCTGCCCACTCCCGACCTCCCCCCACCCCCACCCCCTGCCCCGCACCCGCACCCTGGAAGCATTTGACAACGTTACGTGACATTTTTGTTTATCACAGAATGAGGATTGATAGGGATGTGGGTATGGCTGGAGAGCAGGTTCTTTCTAATTGGGAGAAATCAGGGGCTGCTAAAATCTTACAAGACTCAGGACAGCTCTCCATAATAAAAAATTATCTAGTCCAAAAGGCCAGAAGTACTGATGTTGAGAAACTCTAACATAATGGGTCCCCTTAGCTAGCTATGGGAGTTATTGTGTCATGGACATACCCACAAAAAAGACAATAAATAATAGTAGCTGTTATCTATTGAATGTTCCCTGTGTTCTGAACACTTCATGCACATTAATTTTTTAATTAATAGATTATTAATCTATTAATAGTCTATAATTTTTTTAAGAGCAGTTTTAGGTTTACAGAAAAACTGAGCAGAAACTGCAGAGTTCTCATATGCGCCCTCACCCATCTTCTAGTTTCCTCTTTTATTAATATTTTGCATTAATGTGGTATATTTGTTACAACTGATGAGCTAATATTGATATATTTTTATTAACGTAAGTCCACAGTTTTCATAGTTTACAACTCTTTGTGTTGTACATCGTATGGGTTTTGACAAGTGTGTAATGACATGTATCCACCATTATGGAATCATACAGAAAGAATAATTTCACTGCCCTAAAAGTCCTCTGTGTTCCCCTATTCATGTCTCTCCCCTACTCCAAAGCTCTGGTAACCACTGATCTTTTTACTGTCTCCACAGTTGAATGTCATATAGTTGGAATCCTACTACATGTAGCTTTTTCAGATTGGCTTTTGCACTTAGCAATATGCAGTCAAGTTTCTTCCATGTCTTTCCATGGCTTGATAGCATTTATTTTTAGCACTGAATAATACTCCATTGCCTGGATGTACCACAGCTTGTTCGTCCATTCCCCTACTGAAGGACATATTGGTTTCTTCCAAGTTTTGGCAATTATAAATAAAGCTGCTACAAACATCTATGTGCGTGTTTTTGTGTGGAGATATGTTTTTAACTCATTTGGGTAAATACCAAGGCACATGCATGATTGCTAAATTATTTGGTTAAGAGAATGTTTAGTTTTGCAAGAAACTGCCAAACTATCTTCCAGGATAACTGCATCATTTTGCATTCCCACCAGCAATGAATTAGAGTGCTCGTTGCTCTATTTCTTGCCAGTATTTGGTGTTGTCAGTGTTTTGGGGTTTAGCCCTCTAATGGATATATAGTGCTATCTCGTTTTAATTTATAATTTCCTGACAACATGTAATGTCAAGCATCTTATTATATGCTTATTTGCCATCCGAATATTTTCTTTGGTAAGGTATCTGTTTAGATGTTTTGCCCATTTTTAAATCGAATGGTTTGTTTTCTAATTGTTGAGTTTTAAGTGTTCTTTGTTATTTTGGATACCAGTCTTTTTAATGGATATGTGTTTTACAAATATCTTGTCCCAGTCTGTGGATTTTTAAAAAATTTTCTTAACAGAATCTTTCACAGGGCAGCAGTTTTTAATTTTAAAGAAATCCAACTTAGCAATGTTGTCTTTCATGCATCATGCTGTTGGTATCGTATCTAAAAAGTCATTGCTAAACCCAAGGTCAGTTAAATTTTCTACTATGTTATCATCCAGGAATTTTATAGTTTTGTGTTTTAAATTTAGATCTACAATCCAATTTGAGTTAATTTTTGTGAAAAGTGTGAGATCTGTGTTTAGATTCAATTTAAGAGCATTGCTTATATACCAGATTCTTCATGAACCACTTTTCAAGATTGGTAATTTCCCCATTCTAAATTTAAGGACATGGAAGCTCACAAGGGTTAAATATCACACTCAACTTCATTATGTATTGACAGAGGAGAGATCTGAATTTAGGTGTATCTTGGGTCTGACTCTCAAAACTATCTTTCCACAACATTGTGCTCCTTTTCAAATTGAAGTGAATGTGCTTTTATCTTCTACTCCAAAATCCATGCCCATTTTGGAGTAGAATTTATTTTGAAATTAAATAGGTATCTAAAGGAGAATAAAATATCGAGAGCCACAATGGTATAACAGAAATACAGGGTTTGACTTTTGCAAGTAGGCTACTAAATCTGCAATTAAGATAATGAAAAGAACACTGTAAAGACCAATGCTGACCCTAGAAAAAGTTGTGAATGGGGCAGTGTTTTAATAATAAGCATACTTTAAATTATGTCACATAAAATTTCCTGGAGATGTGGAATTTTCATCAAAGACATCATTAAAGACCCTGACTCTCTCTCTAGCTTTGAGTTAAATAATTTTTAGTGGGCTGCCCTTTGTCCTCATGCTTGTTGGCTCATAATGGAAATATGGCCAGGCCAGTCACCACATCTATACTCTAGGAAGAAAGAAGGGAGAGAGTATGACACTTGCCACATCTATTCCTTTAGTTAGAAAAGGTAAGGGGCCCTCACACAGACTTTCCTTTACATCTAATTGGCTAGGGCTATGTTACTTGGCTACTCTTACATGTTCCAGCCTGTATAATGGAGGACTGGCAATGTATCCATTCAAAAGTTTTTGTCCTAGAAATCGCTTATAAAATATTATCTTGTCTCTTGCCCCATCTCTTACTGTATGTGAAATCTCCAGCTTAGTGACTTCTTAATCTCCCATCTCCAATTCTGGCTCCTCTGATTATTATTATTTTTCTCAGGACTATATATATTATACTTAGGAGACCACTGGAGAAGCTAGATTGGTGAAATGGGCACTAATACTTTGGAGAAAGAGGCCTTGACAATTGGCTTTCTCAAATCCTAGTACATTCATTTAATATTCACTCAGTCCAACAAATTCATAAGCACTGCATTGGTGATAGGGAACACATCAAGAACAAAAAAGGGAAAAGCATACTAAGGGAAAAGGGACCCAATTATTTCATTAAATCTCAAATAAAGCTTTCAATTTTTCTGTGGTCATCCTCCATACCCAGTAGAGTACACACTCGAGAAATGCATTCACAGTCATCTGATCTGATATACAGGCATATCTTTTTATATTCTAATAGGCACTTAGTAGTACTCAGTGTTTAAGACATGTATATCATCGTATGGGTTCATTAAGAATACGAGTGACTTTACACTGAACTGAGTGCCTTTACAGGTCAGGATTGGTCTTTGCCAGGGTCAGGTTAAATCCATCACAAGGCCATCTCTTGCAAGTACCAATTGAATAGTGAGCACATTAGTAGGGGAACAATAGGTTCAAGTAGAAGGATTTTTTAAAAATTACAGAACACAGCACAGACCTTTTCTCAAGAATCCTATTTTCTAACTGGACAGATTGCTCAGTCACAGTATCAACAAGTTGAAAGGGAACACTGGGAATGTAAATGCTAAGCAGATACACTGAGGGAATCATAAACTTGGGTTGGATTAAATAAATCTTTAGCAAGAAGCACATTTTTAATTATACTGATAAACACCAGACTGCTTTTGGATATAGTTCAATTTAATTTCAAAGAGTTTGATTAAGAGAGTTAAAAATGATAGAGGATAGGGTAGGCTGACAAAAAAGGAAGCAATTGTGCTTGCTGGACAAGTTTGTTAGGACACCCTCAGGGCCTGCCCATAAAGAATCTCTAAAAAGGAAATGAATTAAAATGAAAAGAATGGCCACCAAAGAAGAAGAGCTTAAGGGGCAGGAGAGAATCAATTTGGCTCCAGGATTCTGTTGTTTCCCTAACATATTCCCTGCCTCTCCTCCTGCCAATGGACCTGTTTTGTAGCATAAAGGTGTTTCCCCAGAACAAATGAGCTGTGAAGATGCCAAAAAGGAGTACGGCTTTAGCCATCAATCCTCACTTTCATTCATTCCCTAATTCTGCTTATTTTTCTGTTTGATTTGATGAGAGGGGAGTTTTTGATGGAGAACAGCCTGGTGAGAGACTGTGGCTGACTGAAGCTATAGAGGGATTTATTGTATAGATTGGCACCTGGCCTGGGAATATCAGCTACAATCAGCTGAAAGTCATATGACCAGATGGGGCATTTCAGATTCTTTCCCTTCATTTCCATGCAATCAGCATTTGTCCAGTGTCTATGTAGAGGTCTCATTCTAATCTGGAGGTTACGCCTTTTGAAGGCTTCAGCCTTTGGGAGATCATAGAATACTTCTCATGGGCATTGAGAGGCCATAAAGGGCACTCTTACAGAATAGAAATAACAGCTTTTGTTTATTTATAGGAAAGTAAAATAGGAATAGGAAATTCCTTGTTGCTGAAAAGAAAGATTACAGGGTGCAGGCAGATTTTGAAGAAGTTAGAGAATTTGTGGATCTGTCGCTTAACTAATGAAAGCAATAAATAATCCTCTAATGACTTCTTCATACCTGCTGCAAGGATAGTTACAGCCACATTATACTTGAAGCCAGGAGGTTTAAAGTTCATAGATGCCAAGGAAGAGGCAAGAGACCTAAAAAACCTATTAGGTAAGTAATACCCCAAGGGAAAAAAAGTATGGGTATTATAAAAATTAACGTTTAAAAAATACATGTAGGCGTGCAGGCTTTATCGTAGTCTGTGGAAATTCAATAGGCTCATGTTTTTGTAAAAAGAACATACTTTGGAAGTTGGACTTGAAGGCATGAAGGAGGAGAGGAACATAGAAAGGGCTCCCAGACAAAATAGGGATGAGGGTGTGGAAGTCCCTTTGGTTTGGCTTCCCCAAACTGTATTCAACCCCCTTCTCTTGTTCCTCTTCCCAGATGGATGCAGAACAGCCACACTCTCTCTTTCCCACACTCTCTTGAAACTGAGAGTGGCCATTCGACCCATTTCTGGTGAAGAAGGCATTAAGTAGATTTGCAGAGGGACTTTTGGGAAAGATATTTTGCTTTCTGATTAAAAGGACAAAAACTTTCCCTTGCCCTAATTCCTACTTGAGATGCTGAACTGAGGTCAAAATTTTATAACCACGAAACAAAATTGGAAGGATAGAGGCAATACCTCGAGTTTGGCTAAGCAGAAAGACACATGGTTTGGGAGTGTAATAGTTACTGAGCCACTTTATGGATTCCAGAATTGCCTACTTCAGACTTCTTGAAAAACAATCCCACTGAAAACATGTGTTTTTCTGTATATGCCATTACAGGCATTTTAATTTATGAAGAAGAATTAAGGAAGATGTCAGATAGTACAAGCAAGATTTTTCTCACCTAGAGACCCTGCCTTTAAACACACACCTTCTCTTTTACCATTTGAATTAAGATAGATAAAAGTTATACAAAAAAAAAAAAACACATAAATACATGCTAATGTATAAAAAGAGATCAATAACTAGTGTTTATTTCTGATTTGTGAATGTATAGACATTATTAAAAAAGAGTTAAGTAAAATTGAATGGTGGGATAAACAGATCACTGAGGAAGCTTGCTGCATCTCCATCTACAATATCTTAAGTAATTATAGTCCTGTTTGAGAGCTGGGCATTGAATTACTTTGTCTTTGAGACCCACTTGTACTCTAAGAGTAGAGCATATGAACAAATGGGAAAGCTGTATTTTTTGTTTCCTACATTTTAGCTTATCTTTCTGTCTGAGTTGAGCCTTGGGCATTGTTCCATGTGCTTGCTCTTCCTTGCCCATCAGTCTTCCTCTGCTTTAACTTCCATCTTCCCCATCAATTTTTCACTCGACATGTGTTTAATGAACATTCTTGCTTGCCTTTCACAGGATGTCTCCTCTCTGCTAATGATCTGCTGTTCCTCCGTGTGTGCTTACTTTCCTGCTCTCCTGTATGGTTTTATTCACTCTTTCTCTCCTTACCCTCATTTGTGCCCTTCACATTTTGTTATGTTCTCTCTCTTTCTCTTTTTCTTCCCCTTTATCTCTATTCTTCTCTCCTTTCCTTGAAAGGAAATGAAGAATAATAAACTATAAAATTATGCTTTTCGAAGATACTCATGATTTATTAAGCAGATTACTGAACTGAAACGAATGTACCAAACATGATGATGAACTGATGAAATTCTTACACTATCTAATTTTCATAAAGCAGCATAATTTAACTTTTTCCTTTAAAATCTTGTTTTATTATAAAAAGAGACTTTCACTCTGGCTTCTTGAGTATCCTCCTGCTCAGTTTCTTTCCCTTTTCTACCTTCATTTTACTTTGAAGAAGTCATTTTGATGATCTAGAATGGTGGTGGATAGATAGAACTGAATGGGCTGACAACTGAGAAAAATTAAACCTGAATCTCAAGAGAGGACTCAGACATAGACGTATTAAAACAAAACAAAACAAAACACAAAAACCTCTAAGTGATTTTAATGTGTAACCAGAGGTGAGTACCTAGTACAATATTCTAGAACAGGCATTGTCGATATAGTACTACCTATTAAAATTGTGTAAGTCAAGGTTGGACTGGAAATATAAGGAAACCCCCCATTGCTTTGAGGATGGTAAAATAAAGGAGAAAAAAAAAACTCTCCTCATGAGGGTATCAGGACTTCCCAAAAGGGTAAGAGGAGGCTGAGATGACACTGTGTAGGCGCTGCCCACGTTCAGGGGTATGCCCGAAGTTAAAATTGTTTCCAAAAACCCCTGTGTAACCACAGACAGTGCTGAGCTTGTCATACTTATATTTAGAAACAAAGCAATAACTACATGAAGGGATTCCATCAGACATGATAAAAATAAAATAAAAAGCTCTCTCCAGCTCAGAAAGAAAAATTAAATTTTATACTCTAGTCATCTTGTTGAAAAATGCCTGGAGAAAACACAGTGTTTTTTTGTTTTTGTTTTTGTTTTTGTTTTTTAAAAACTCAGTGGGAGCAAACATAACAGGTTTTAGGGTGGGTAATTTTGCAAAAAGTTTTCCCAGGTAGTTTTACTGAAACTTTTAGGAAGTTTTTTTGTTCCATTTAATGATTCAAGTTTAGAGTGCTGGGGCGTGTGTGTGTGTGTGTGTGTGAGAGAGAGACAGAGAGAGAGAGAGAGAGAGAGACAGAGAGACAGAGAGATGGAGAGACAGAGAGACAGAGACAGAGAGACAGAGACAGACAGAGACAGAGAGACAGAAAGAGATAAAGATTACAAAATGGATCAGACACATGGTTGGCGAAAGTTTATGTTAGGACAAAATCTCTGGCAGGCAACTTGGCAGTATTAATTTTTAAAAAACTTAGAATTTTGCATTCTACTTCCAGAAATTTTTCCTGAGGAAATGATCATGGAATGACGGACTGTTATTACTATTTATATTAGCAAAAAATTGAACACAGTCTGCATGTAACAAAATAAAATAAGTAAATATAATACACATACATATATAATTCCCATATAATGGGATGTACTACTATGTATTCATCAGAAATAATGTTACGGAAGAATTTTCTGCAATGTGATAAAATGGTTGTATGAATTATTAAAAACAGCAGGTTACATAATTGCATATATGATATTACTTTGCTTGTGTTAAAATATGTATTTATTGCTATAAAAAAGACTGAATGAGTATAACATCAAAAAGTTTACAGTAGGTATTCTCAGAAAGCAAAATTCTTGAAAATACGGAATAAATAGTTACATTTGGATACATAGTGAGTTATTAAAAATATATTGTTGAATTTTATTAAATTGTGTGATAGAATTACAGGTGATTTTTATTTTCCTGTTATGCCTATTTTCTAAATTTTTTGCAACTAATAGATATTACCTAAAAATGAGAAAACATACCAAAATTTATACTATAGAAAATTTGTCTATCTAAACAAATACTAAAATAAATAAAAATTAGTTTAATTTTTGTTTAAGTGGTAAAATAACAGAATAATGAATACATTTTTAGTCTTTAATATATCTTTATATACATGTACATGCACATACACACATACCCCTTGAAATTCACACTTCTGATGATATAATTGTGTTCATAGAGGACTCAGAAGAATCTACAGATAATTCGTTAAAACACAAAATCTATATAGGAAAGTCAATTATATTTTTATATAATAGCAAACAAGTTAGAAAAAGTAATCGAATTTTTAAAAAAAGACAGTAGTCACAAAAGCAGTTAAAAAAGCTTAAGATACGCAGAAACACCTTTTCCAGAAGAGGAACAAGGATGCTATGGAGAATATTGTAACACTTTAATTATTAAACCCAAGTGGTCTGACTTTAGACTATGACTTTAGACTTTCCTGAATTCATGGAAGAAAAAAATCAAATTCTTCACTATTTTCTACCATAACTCAAAATCAATTTCTGAGATAATAAATACTTATATATGAAAAACAAAGCTTAAAAATGTTTAGATGAAAATAAAGGATAACATTTTAATGATCTCTGGAAAGAAAAATATTTCTAAACTAAGATTTTTGCCTATACAGGGGAAAAAAATTGAGAACATTAGAATTAAGACTTTCAGTTTGTGAAAACCCGGCCAAAAATTTGGAGAAGATCTTTGCAACATACATGTCTAATGAAAAAAAAAAATAATGAGAGTATTTAAAGGCAGACTACAAATTAATAAAAATATGGCAAACAGAACAATAGAAAAACAATGGGAAACTGAGCCAAAGATATGAGTAGACTTAGGACAGAAGAGCTAATTCGAATGATCAAAAAGTATATGAAAAAATTTTCAAACTCATTAGAAACCAGAAAAATTTAACCAAATTCAGAATGAGATACTATTTTAATATCTACCAGACTGATAAAAATAAATAGCTTTTTAAACAACATCAAGTGTTGGTAAGAATGTTGGACAATGAAACATCTAAAATACTACTATAAATCAAAGTATAAAACTTTTTTTCAAAATAAAAAAATGATTGTCATCATTATGTAATATTGAATGGTTATATACCCTTTGACCTGTCACTTTTAGTCATGGATAAAATACCCAGGGTAAATTTCAGCACATGTGTCCAAGAGACACAGACAAGAACGTTCATTTTTTTCTAACAGCAAAAACCAGAAACAACACAGATGCAGATAAACAAGAGAATGCATAAATAAATGTGGTATATTGGTACAGCTAAATACTATGTCGCATTGAAAATGAAGAACCACACACTACACTCAACAGCATAGATAGTGATGAATGAAAAAAACAAGTCATAGAAGAACAATTATATGAAGTTCAAACCGAAGCAAAATAAAGCAATACATTCTTTAGAGACAAATATCTATGTAGTATAACTAGGATGAAAAACAATAGAATCATAAACCCATAACGAAAAACACTACTCTTTTCTTAAGAAGCTTACTTTCTAACTCGGGAGATCTGTTCACTCACATGCACTAAATCTCAAGTCTCTGGAATAATGAAGAAGAA
>NW_011888805.1:9233834-9235143 GCF_000151845.1 Pteropus vampyrus
AAAAAAAAAAAAAAGTTACACTGCTGAAACTTCTGAACCAAAAGAAGACAGTTTCCTCCAATCGCAAGGAACTAAGACAAATATCACATTTCCTGGCTGCCCACTCAACTTACCACACCCCTCCCCCAGCTCCCCTTCAGCAACAGAGAAAGAAATCACAGTAACGAATTAATAATTCTGTGAGGCAGACTTTCCTGTGTGATTCAGCCCCGCAGCCGGAGGAAGGGCAGGCAGCAAGTTCTTTAACTCTGCGCGCTCTGGACTGGCTTTCAATATTAGACATCCGGAGTTTTTGAAAATTAACACTGGAACAAAAGTGACTATCATACTCCATGTCCCCTTCACCCACCTTCAGTCAAAACTTTATTTTAGATTTTTTTGGGGCACTAAAAATGAAAAAGAAAAGAAATGAATGGGAAACTATCTAGAAATATAGAAATCAAACCAATACTAAAAGTGTATTGTAGCAATTACCACCACCTATGATTGATTTTATGACAAACAAAAGGAAAAATGTTTTAACCATAAGTGACACTTCTTTAACTCTGTACTCAGCTCCTTCCTCTCTCTTTCCAGCATATCTATTTAATCATGCATGACTGCAGCAAGGTGATGCAACAGTTTCAATGTAAGTACCTCATCTTGGCCTGGAACAAGAGACCTGTGTGACTGAGGAGCTGTAGACAGCACGTCCCTTGGGCATAAGAATAGCAGTGAGAGTTTTTCCACTGTGGTCTTGCAGGGGTATCTTAGGCACCTGAACCCCCTGGGAAGTGCCCTCCAATAATCCACAGACCAGATGGGCACTCCAGAGCACTGTGCTGACTTTCCTGCCCTACACATTTCTAAGATAAGAATCTAATAATAAATTCGATTTCCAGTCCCGTTGTCTGCTTTCTGGGTTTTCAAAACCTGAAACATTTACCTAAAGCAACATACACGTGCAGAGGATATCCCGTTCACCCTCAGTGGGATGGAGGGACTCTGAGATGTTCCTTTGACTCGTTTTTCTGTCCTCCACTGACATCCACAGGATAACTTCCATGGGATATATGTTTCCAGTAGGTGAGCTTCCCACTAACAGAAAGAGTGAATTCTTTCAGATCACTAGCGTAAAATCAACATCTTATGCTAAAACCTCACAGGACGCTCTAACCTGGGAAGGGTGAATTACTGTACAGAGAATATTGCTGTATCGACAATCACATGGGATGGTTGTCTACCCAAGCAGAGACCGAGAGGATCCCCAAAGCATGACTGTCTGGGACCACTCAAAATTCACTATTATTGTTCTCTGGCACATGACAGA
>NW_011888805.1:9235193-9240946 GCF_000151845.1 Pteropus vampyrus
ATTTAAAGGCAGACTACAAATTAATAAAAATATGGCAAACAGAACAATAGAAAAACAATGGGAAACTGAGCCAAAGATATGAGTAGACTTAGGACAGAAGAGCTAATTCGAATGATCAAAAAGTATATGAAAAAATTTTCAAACTCATTAGAAACCAGAAAAATTTAACCAAATTCAGAATGAGATACTATTTCAATATCTACCAGACTGATAAAAATAAATAGCTTTTTAAACAACATCAAGTGTTGGTAAGAATGTTGGACAATGAAACATCTAAAATACTACTATAAATCAAAGTATAAAACTTTTTTTCAAAATAAAAAAATGATTGTCATCATTATGTAATATTGAATGGTTATATACCCTTTGACCTGTCACTTTTAGTCATGGATAAAATACCCAGGGTAAATTTCAGCACATGTGTCCAAGAGACACAGACAAGAACGTTCATTTTTTTCTAACAGCAAAAACCAGAAACAACACAGATGCAGATAAACAAGAGAATGCATAAATAAATGTGGTATATTGGTACAGCTAAATACTATGTCGCATTGAAAATGAAGAACCACACACTACACTCAACAGCATAGATAGTGATGAATGAAAAAAACAAGTCATAGAAGAACAATTATATGAAGTTCAAACCGAAGCAAAATAAAGCAATACATTCTTTAGAGACAAATATCTATGTAGTATAACTAGGATGAAAAACAATAGAATCATAAACCCATAACGAAAAACACTACTCTTTTCTTAAGAAGCTTACTTTCTAACTCGGGAGATCTGTTCACTCACATGCACTAAATCTCAAGTCTCTGGAATAATGAAGAAGAACGGGCCTGGGGAAGGGTACATGGGACTTCAAAAGTGTTGCTAATGTGTCATTTTCTTAAACCCCGTGGTGGATAAGCAAGGATGCATTTAATTATTATTCTTTGGACCTTATACAGACGTTGTAAATTTTCTTTTTTACAATATTTAGTCCAGTTTTTTGTTAAAGAATAAAAACATTGAAAATGAGAGAAAACTTTATTAAAGCAATTTGAGCAGTCTAAACATTCCTCTTAGACATGGTGGTGTGGGCTTTTGAGATGGATAAGTGTCATTTTTAAACTTGGCTGTGTGATATCTCTGAGCCTTAGTTTTCTCATTTGTCAAATGGGAATAATACTTAATTCATAACGTATTGTTAAGATTAAATGAGATTTTTAAAAAATCCCAGCTCACGGACTGGCATATAATAAGTATGCAATATGTGTATTTTTATTATTATTATTAAAATATACCATAATAGTGGAGTTCTTTAAAAATAAACAGAAATAGAAATTTTAGTCTTCCAAAATGAAATATGCTGAGGTTATATTAAATTAGCGCTGCATTATTTATAATATTGTTCCCAAATTTAAAGAATATATTTTGTCCAAATAACTCCAAAAATCGCTGCACGTAGTCTAGACTTTCTCACAGCTCATTTTATAGGGAACGTTTACATGTCACTTGCATTTTGTTTATCACATTAGGCTTGATTACTAAAAATTAGGATGGGTCGCCAGATGGCAAGCATTGAAGCATTGACGATCATTCATATTAATGTTCACTTCCCATGAAAAGAAGATAAAGGGAGGTTAAGTTCAAAGAAGAGACTGTTAGGCGACAGATCTGAGCAGACTTGACTGAGAAGTGACGCTTTAAATTACACAAGGATTTAGAGGCAGGCAGGGACCCAGCTCCTCCTGAGGTTAAGGTTTTATGTGGGCACTCCATCAGGATGACATCATCTGATAAAATTATTTGAAAGAGAATTGGTTTTACAGCCCCAGAGAAGTGGACTTGGGGTAGCTCCCACTGGCAAAAGTCAAACTGCTTAAAAAAAAAAAAAAAAGTTACACTGCTGAAACTTCTGAACCAAAAGAAGACAGTTTCCTCCAATCGCAAGGAACTAAGACAAATATCACATTTCCTGGCTGCCCACTCAACTTACCACACCCCTCCCCCAGCTCCCCTTCAGCAACAGAGAAAGAAATCACAGTAACGAATTAATAATTCTGTGAGGCAGACTTTCCTGTGTGATTCAGCCCCGCAGCCGGAGGAAGGGCAGGCAGCAAGTTCTTTAACTCTGCGCGCTCTGGACTGGCTTTCAATATTAGACATCCGGAGTTTTTGAAAATTAACACTGGAACAAAAGTGACTATCATACTCCATGTCCCCTTCACCCACCTTCAGTCAAAACTTTATTTTAGATTTTTTTGGGGCACTAAAAATGAAAAAGAAAAGAAATGAATGGGAAACTATCTAGAAATATAGAAATCAAACCAATACTAAAAGTGTATTGTAGCAATTACCACCACCTATGATTGATTTTATGACAAACAAAAGGAAAAATGTTTTAACCATAAGTGACACTTCTTTAACTCTGTACTCAGCTCCTTCCTCTCTCTTTCCAGCATATCTATTTAATCATGCATGACTGCAGCAAGGTGATGCAACAGTTTCAATGTAAGTACCTCATCTTGGCCTGGAACAAGAGACCTGTGTGACTGAGGAGCTGTAGACAGCACGTCCCTTGGGCATAAGAATAGCAGTGAGAGTTTTTCCACTGTGGTCTTGCAGGGGTATCTGAGGCACCTGAACCCCCTGGGAAGTGCCCTCCAATAATCCACAGACCAGATGGGCACTCCAGAGCACTGTGCTGACTTTCCTGCCCTACACATTTCTAAGATAAGAATCTAATAATAAATTCGATTTCCAGTCCCGTTGTCTGCTTTCTGGGTTTTCAAAACCTGAAACATTTACCTAAAGCAACATACACGTGCAGAGGATATCCCGTTCACCCTCAGTGGGATGGAGGGACTCTGAGATGTTCCTTTGACTCGTTTTTCTGTCCTCCACTGACATCCACAGGATAACTTCCATGGGATATATGTTTCCAGTAGGTGAGCTTCCCACTAACAGAAAGAGTGAATTCTTTCAGATCACTAGCGTAAAATCAACATCTTATGCTAAAACCTCACAGGACGCTCTAACCTGGGAAGGGTGAATTACTGTACAGAGAATATTGCTGTATCGACAATCACATGGGATGGTTGTCTACCCAAGCAGAGACCGAGAGGATCCCCAAAGCATGACTGTCTGGGACCACTCAAAATTCACTATTATTGTTCTCTGGCACATGACAGACATTCTAGAAAGTGTCCAAAGGCTTCTCATTCACAAAGGAATAAGGAACTCCAGATACAACTTCATGCTGAGAAGTATTTGGATAACAGCCTTCTTCTGAGGTTTGGGCTTTAGTGCCCAGGGCAGCAGAGAGAAGTCATCTCACCTCCTTCCCCCTCCTTCTGAGAAACTTCTGCCTTGGATTTTGATATCACAAATCAATATGATCCTATCCATTAAATGCATTTCACAGAAGCTACATATAAATTACTTGAATATAGACTGCCTTCCAGTTACAAGTATGTTCCCACAGTTAAGAAACATTTACGCTTCGATCTTTTTTAATAATGTTAACATTTACTTTAAGAAGAAACTGAGATTTAACCTTTGTGCATTTGATTCTTTCCCACAGCCTTCCCTGAAACTGGGGTAGATGGGCACAAAAAATTCTTATGATTTTAATACTGGTTTAAAAATGCTCTACTGAACCATGTTGTTATTTATAACTTTAATGCCTTTTATGAAAGATGTATGCTAGTAACAAGGTATTTTTAGTTTGTTGAACAACATAATGGATTCTGGGTTTGGGATTCTAGAAGAAAGAGCTGGGGGCGGGGGGAGTATAATTATTTATCGAATTTATCAATCTTTGCTTTCCCTTTCAGATAGCATGCCATTTGATCTTGTTTAAGAAATTCTTTTCTATCCTCAAGTCAGAAAAATATTCACCATTGTTTTCTTCTCAAAGATTTAAAGTTTTGCTTCAGACACATGAATGCTTGCTCTAAAGTTGATTTTTATGTGTGGTATAAGCTAGGACTTCAACTTTAATTTGGTCTGTAATTGTATCTGGGTACTTTCCTTTCTCTACTACTCACCCCAATTATGTAACATATTTCCATGTATGCGTGTGCATGTGAAGTGATACTCAGTCTTACCGGTGATCAAGGAAATGGTAAATAAGACTATCAAGGTACCATTTTATACCCATTTAATTGGTATAAAATGTGCCAATACCAAACTCTATTATTTACTATCAATTGTTTATCTGGGATAAATCCAGCTAGCTCATGGCATATTATCTTTCTATACATGATTAGATTAGGTTTTCTAATAGTTTGTTTCACATTTGTGTACTTACAATGATGGCTGAATTTTTCTTTCTCAGTCTATTCTTGTCTAATTTTGGTAGCAAGGTCATACTGAATTCATAGACTGGTCTGTGGAGTATTCTTTCTCTATAAATTATAGGGCTAATATGAGGGATAGTTTTTAAGAAAACTTTTTTATGATTTCAAAAGAAATATATACTTATTACTGGAAATTATAAAAATACCCAAAATTATAAAGTAAAAATAATTTATAGCATTATTATGTAGGAGGTACTACTAATTTACTGCTAAGTATATTTTGGTACTTTTCCTTCTAGAACTTTTTGTCAATTTCTGCAAGATGTATTCAAGTCACTCACAAGTCTCTTTATATATCTATGGACACACACACACGCACATACACACATGCACACACACGCACATACACATACACATACACACACGCACACACACGCACACACACACACGCAGAGTTACGGTCACAGCAGCATATATTAATTATTTCATCTACTTCTTTCACTGCTTCATTCGCACTTCCACATGCTATTAAATATTCTTCCAAAGCAGGAATTTTAGTAGCTGTATATTAAAGCTAATTATTAAAATGAATCCATATTAAACTCCCTCTGGGTCTCAAAGCAAAATTTTTATATATTTTTAGGTGAGTAGTTAATTTTAAAAACTCAGTACAATCATATAGTAATGCATATTTTCATTTCCTGTTAAGCTTCAGACACCTGCCACCTTTATTCTTAGCTCCATCCTAGTCCTGAGCCAGCTGGCCTGACCAAACCTTGAAATACATCAGGTGCCCCAATCCTACCCATAGGTGCCATCTTAAATTTGTGTTGGAGCCAAGCCATTGTACCTGAAGTGGACGACAATCTTCAGTCCACTGAGACCCATTATTTCTCTTCCTCCTGGCCCACACTGAGCTCGCTCAGCCTGTGCCTCTGGGCAGCTTGTCTTGATTAATGCCAAAACTCTCCATACAGGCCTGTTGTCATGTCAGATTTCCTGGGGCCTTGATAATATGCTGTCCTATTGCCGGATATTTATTCATTTATTTTGTTAGTCAGTTGGTCAAATCAACAAAAGTATATTGATTGCCTACTCCATGCCAAGCTACTATGTGGACTTTGAGCTTTTGCTGAGATATCATCGCACATATACAGACCCCAGTGAACTCTGCCTGCCAAGTGCCTGATTCTGGAAATCACTTCTTCCTGGACAGTCCTGTTTTGCTCCAAATTGGACCTCTTAGATATTGATGCTATATCACATTTACTATATCCCTTTGGGCACTTAACTTGAAAATCTGGCCACCCATCCTAAGACGCACTTTTATAGCCAGGCTTTCTTGGGTTCTGACCATCATAACATTTATAGTTTATCTAAATGTCTTCATATATATTTTCCTTTTCTAGTTTTAAATCTTAAAATGACTCTGTGAGATAGGAGGGGAAGCTTGTTAAATTTCTATTT
>NW_011888805.1:9240996-9242875 GCF_000151845.1 Pteropus vampyrus
CTTTTGCTGAGATATCATCGCACATATACAGACCCCAGTGAACTCTGCCTGCCAAGTGCCTGATTCTGGAAATCACTTCTTCCTGGACAGTCCTGTTTTGCTCCAAATTGGACCTCTTAGATATTGATGCTATATCACATTTACTATATCCCTTTGGGCACTTAACTTGAAAATCTGGCCACCCATCCTAAGACGCACTTTTATAGCCAGGCTTTCTTGGGTTCTGACCATCATAACATTTATAGTTTATCTAAATGTCTTCATATATATTTTCCTTTTCTAGTTTTAAATCTTAAAATGACTCTGTGAGATAGGAGGGGAAGCTTGTTAAATTTCTATTTCAGGGAAGAGGAAATTGGCTTTAAAAAGTCAATGACTTACTTATGTTTATATAGTTAATAATTGGCCTCTTTAGGATTTGAATGAAGACCTTTTGTGTCTTATTTCAATGTTCTTTCCACTTGATGAGGGCTGGAGATGACTAATCTTCACTTTGAATTGCCCTTCAATTCATCTCAGGAGGCAGCCAACTTTCCAGCATGAAAGATTAATGTATCAGGCCTCCTAGGGCAACACTTTAACCCCCAAATAATTACACAAAAGGTATAAATATCAGATACTGTTACAGTTAGTAGGATAAAAACCAGTGGATGTGAAGGACCTTTGAGAATTATCTCTTAAGTTGTCCCGGTCTCTTGTATATAAGGCTAGAACCAATGTGACAATATGGTTCTTAGGAGGCACAGATCTATCAAGGGGAAAGCTCTGTACAGCATTTCAACAGATTCAAACTAACTTGGCTATTTCAGAGTAGAGAAGTTATCCTCATATACACCCAGTCATGAGTCACATAATATTTTAGTTAATGATGCACTGCATATGTGATGGTGGTCCCATAAGATTATAATGGAGCTCAAAAATTCCTATTGCCTAGTGATGGACATTGTAGTGCAATGTATTTCTCACGTGTTTGTGATGATGCCGGTGAAGACAAACGTACTGTGCTGCCAGTCATATAACAATATAGCAACTATAATTATGTACAGTACATACTTGATAATAATAATAAATGACTGTTATTTTATGTATTAATTATACTTTACTTTTTATCATTATTTTAGAGTGTACTCTTTCTACTTATAAAAAAAAAAGTTAGCTATAAAAGAGTATGCCAGTGTGTTACGCTGGCAGCAGCCTCATGTATCTTGTGTTTGCCATGTCTTTTGATTGTACCATTTTCTCTCGTGCTTGATTTAATCTCATGTTGTTTTCTACAGGAACATGCTATATGGGCTTGCAGCCTACCAGCCAATAGGCTATATCATACAACCGAGGTGTGTAGTAAGCTATACCATCTAGGTTTGTGTTAAGAGCACTCTATAATGTTCACACAACAAAAGCGCCTAACAAGCACTTCTCAGACCGTACCTCCGTTATTAAGAGGCACATGACTGTCATGTAGAGGCAGTGCTAGTTGCTACCATTATTGCTGGCCCTTTCAAGCTCTCCTATCTGTATAGGAGCTGAAGGCTATCTTGCTAGCAAGATTCTTGTTCAGACGGCCCTTCTGAGAGGAACTCACCAGAGATTTAAAGCAAAAGAAAAGGAAAAATCATTATCCCCTCACAATAGCCGTAGGTAGCAAATATAGGCAGAATGAAAATGCAACTTTTCCTGAGCTTTTCTCCTGCAACCATTCTATCAGTTTTGTTAACATTATGTTTCCTATATTAAATATCTTCCTGCTTAGAATTTCTAGATGTTTGTTTGTTTGTTCATTTTCCTGACCTAAGTTTGACTGATTACAGCACTTTCACCATGGTGTTATAATTTGGGTATTCATGTTTGTTTCTTTCTCTGAGTGGGAGCTCCTGCAGAT
>NW_011888805.1:9242925-9268525 GCF_000151845.1 Pteropus vampyrus
AGTTAGCTATAAAAGAGTATGCCAGTGTGTTACGCTGGCAGCAGCCTCATGTATCTTGTGTTTGCCATGTCTTTTGATTGTACCATTTTCTCTCGTGCTTGATTTAATCTCATGTTGTTTTCTACAGGAACATGCTATATGGGCTTGCAGCCTACCAGCCAATAGGCTATATCATACAACCGAGGTGTGTAGTAAGCTATACCATCTAGGTTTGTGTTAAGAGCACTCTATAATGTTCACACAACAAAAGCACCTAACAAGCACTTCTCAGACCGTACCTCCGTTATTAAGAGGCACATGACTGTCATGTAGAGGCAGTGCTAGTTGCTACCATTATTGCTGGCCCTTTCAAGCTCTCCTATCTGTATAGGAGCTGAAGGCTATCTTGCTAGCAAGATTCTTGTTTAGACGGCCCTTCTGAGAGGAACTCACCAGAGATTTAAAGCAAAAGAAAAGGAAAAATCATTATCCCCTCACAATAGCCGTAGGTAGCAAATATAGGCAGAATGAAAATGCAACTTTTCCTGAGCTTTTCTCCTGCAACCATTCTATCAGTTTTGTTAACATTATGTTTCCTATATTAAATATCTTCCTGCTTAGAATTTCTAGATGTTTGTTTGTTTGTTCATTTTCCTGACCTAAGTTTGACTGATTACAGCACTTTCACCATGGTGTTATAATTTGGGTATTCATGTTTGTTTCTTTCTCTGAGTGGGAGCTCCTGCAGATATAGGTGTGTCTCATTCATGTTTGTATTTCAATACTTTCAGTACAGAAGGCACTCTCTAACTATTGTTAAAAGAGTACACAAAGAATAAATTTGAGTGGGGACAGTGTGAGATATTTTTGAGCAAACCATGAAATGCATATCCTGAGTAGGGAAAAAAGAAAATCTTCAACTTTAATCTAGACTTTTTTTGTGTGGGTCAACTAGTTGATTCACATTTACAGCACTACCTTGATTAAGAAATTCTATGCAAAGAGTCTCTTTATAACAAAGTTGGACCCCTTAAGAAATCTCAAAAATACTTATAATGCAAATTAGCCCTGACATGCTTGTTAGGGATCAATTCAATGGTGCATGCTTCTCATTAAGGTTCATTAGTGGTGATCACTATAAGAGAAACTACATATATGGTTTTCATTTTTCTGGCCCATAGTTGGAGGGAGGCATGGCTGGGTAAAATATAAAATTCTGATTCCTAATTAACACTGTGTCAACTTTTACTTCTGGAGAAAGTCCAAACTGTGTCAGGCATTGAGTTAAGCATTTGGGACACAGAAAAAGAGGTTCTTTACCTTAAGAAATTCACATTAGTGATAAACAAGTTAACCAATAATTATAAAATAGTGACAGAGAGTGCATGGAGTATAATGGAACACCTAAGAAAAATCAGCTAACTCAGATTGGAGAGTGTGTGAGAGAGAGATGTTTCTTGAATTAAGGGACTTTTAAATTGAATCCTAAGGGCTGCATAGAAGTTGACTAGGGAATAATGGTCGTGTAGGTAGTGGGAATGGCAGAGGCAAGCTCGGAGTCATGGGGTCATGGGCTCATGGCATGCCTGGATTTTATGTGGGCGTGCATGTATGCAGAGAGCTACAGGCCCACATCATAGAGGGCCTTTTGGGCCACACTAAGGAGCTTGGACTTAGCTGAAAGTCCAGGGAGGGCTTTTAAAAACCAATCCTATGCTTTGCCAAAATTATTCTCAGAGTTCAGGGACTCTAAGGTTCATTCAAGTTCTTGCCCCTGAAATCCTCCTGGTCTAGGGTTTTCTATGGTTCCAAGGGGGGAACATGATTAAATGGACATTTAAAGAGATCCCACAGGCTGCAATGTAGAGGATGGTTTGTAGGGGTCTTAATTAAGAGCAAGAAGACCAGTTACCAAGCTGGTGTGGTGGTTGATGGGCATGGGGGCCTAGAAGAGCTGCTAAATTTCAAATAAATAGACTTTAACTATTCTTTTCTTTCTTTCTTCCTTTCTTTTAATGAAAAAATAGTTCTTTAAAAAATTCTGGTTCTCTTTGTTTTATTTTTATTTTTATTAAATAATATTTTATAGTATAATTCTCCATTTACCTTATGGTTTTCAACATATGCCTACTATATTATTCTGACATCTGTTAGCAAATTCTCTGACAATCAGGTATCATCATTAATGTATTTTGGGGATAGAAGAGACATTAGCATATTTACTCAGACATGGAATACCAAGTTGTCTTTTCCTGAAAAATACAAAATCCTACATAGACAATAAGAAGAGGCATAAAGTCAGTTTAAGGAATATGTTTCTAAATTCTGTGGATAAATAATTGTGGTACATTTTCCACAGACCCACAAACTATTCTGCTGCCTCTAAGGGCTGTGTTTAGCTTGTGCTAGGCCAATGGGGCTGATCCTTTTGTGGATCCAAAAGCCTCTGTGTTAACAATTTCCTTTCCAGACTTCTAGACTACTCTTGTTTTTTTTTCACCGTGCAAAAGACTGTTTCTTTTTAATGTCTTTATGAAATGTATTTTTTGTTTGTTTGTTTTGGCCAGCAATAATTTTACATTCTTTCTCTTCCAGTCTGTTCATGGCTTTTGGCAGGCTAGAGATCTCAGCCTCAGATAAAAAATTAAAAAATGTCAGTCTCCTACTTTGAACATATTCTACACTTTGAATATGGTGTTTTAAATAAAAAGTAACTTCATATATGAGTTAGAAAACATAATACTTTCGAAAGTGGGGAAAAGGTAGTTAGTAACGTGACAATTATTTTTACTTTAAAGTGCCTGCTTTAAAAATCACAAACCTGATGATATTTTTAAATCCTCAAGAAGGCATAAAACAACTACCAGCTTTCTATTTAGTCATTTTAAGTTTTCTAAACTTAAGTTTAAGTTATTTTTAGTTTAAGTTTTCTAAAGATGATCATCCAAAGTGTGAAGCGCTAGCTGCTTCCTATTTTCTGATTCAATGTTCTCCTGGAAAATCTAACTATAAAACTAGAATTCACAGAGAAGCATTATATACTTGTGAAACTAGTTCAGCATTCAACCAACATGTTAATTGATTTCACCTTTATTAAACTGCTGGTGGGAAGGGATGTGCGACACCCTGAACATGGAGGATTTCAAGAGCAAGGACTTGAATTATGTCGGTTCCCTAAAACCTGAAGAGAATTTTACTGACTCATACGATTGGAAGATGTTAGAATGCCCCCCACACCATGCCCAGTAAATAGATGAGTATTATTTTAAAGGTAGGGGTGGGGGTTGGGATGGGGGTAGGGAGGACAGTGACAGAAGGATTTATTCTACTTCTTCGTCATTTCAGGATTCTAAGTTTCTTAATATTAGGAAATTCATGCTTGCGCTTGCTATGATTCCTCATGCTTTAATTATGTCTTCTCTTATTTTGATTCCTCTGTAGTATGGCAGCTGAATGTCATTTTTAATATAATAAAGTATTATAGTAACATTTCAAAATATGTCTAATCTCATGATTGGACTACCTAAGAAATTCCAAGGATTTCCCAAATTAATAGCATTTAACTCAAGATTCTTAGGTAGAGACTGGAGAGGGTTATGTCTCAGAAATAAGATTTTCCCTGGGAGTTAAAAAATAAACCAGCTCAGAAATGTACAAAGTCATCAGAAGAGGTAGTGTGTGGCCTAATTGAAGGTGTTGACATGATTAGGGGAAAGTGGGCCAATCAGAAGATGGAGATGGTGGCACAAAGATCAGGTAGTGTCTCAAAGGTGCACATGGTCCATTCAAGCACCACATGCAGACAATAGCATCCTGGAGGACTCCTGCTGTATACAGAATAAAGACTTTACCTGTTGGAACCTGGAGATGGCACTATCCCAATATACAGAAGAATGCATTCATTGCTAGCTCCCTGAGATCTGATTCTGGGCTCACCAGGCATCCTGATGACAGGGATTTCTGTGGAATAAGCCTCTGAGGAGGGTGGTGCACTGACCAGTGGGTGCAAGTGTTTGTACCTCTCTTGTAAGTTGTTCTCACGTAAATTATCAATTTAGTAGCATATCTTTGATCTTGGTCAATATGATATTGTCTCTGGAAGATGGAGATTTAATGCCACTTTTATGCCAAAGAAAACTCACAATGATAATAAATGCCACCTAGAGAGGGTGCAGATGACAAGGTGATCACCTGCAGAAGACAACACCTGAAAGAAGTTACCTGCCCTCTTCAAATGCCCTAGGTACATTTGTGTAATTGTGTTTCTTTTCTCTTCATTGCCTCTGGGAAAATTGTTCGTACTCTTTTGGCTATTAGTGATTTTAAACCCTGGCTGCATACTACATTCACCTGAACTTAAAAAATTCAATACCCAAGAGTGCCATCCCATGCCAGTTAAAAGTGAAATTCGGCATGGACTCGATTTAAACGACTTCTAGGGGATTCTATATGTCCTCAGGGTTGAGAACCATTTTATTGTAGGATGAGGGGAAGAATTTCCCTAATATATTTTTAAAAACATTTAATGGGCATTTTACAGATGGGGAACCTGAGACTCAGACATGAGTTAACTTGTTCAAGTCTGAATAACTAACAGGCGATGGGGTAGGGGTTCGAACCTATAATTTCTTTTACAAAATATCGAGCTCTTTCCATGATATCTGGGAGAATGCAGAACAAAAGGCAGGAACTCTACCAGATTCTGGTGAAGGGAGAAGAGAGAAGGGAGTGGAAGGCAGATGAGGAAACCAGAAGGCTTTTAAAGATAAGGCAGAGACGTAGAGAAATTTTCAGAATGTTCTCCAGAAGCTTTCTCTGGGGTGTGTGCAGAAGAGTCACTGGGGCTTGGCAGGAAAATGGTAGAATTTTTTAAATTTAATTTTTATCTCTTAAGTTTTTGCATGTTTTGCAAAGCACAAGATACACTGATATAGTAATATGTATATTACAATATGTATATATAAAGAAATAAACACATCTTTGGGGAGTACATGCTCAAAATTTTTTTACTGGTAGGGACACGCAGTCAAAAAAGCAGAGTCCATTGTTTATAGAAAATCTTCTCAGCCAGGGCTTGGTGCAGCGAAATTTATCCAGGCCCATGACTTACAATATGCACTGAAGTACTGGCCAGAGTCAGAGCATGGCCACGGGTATTTTCAAAACATCCTGCAGGTGTTACTGGTGTGGTGATAGGAGTCTTGGGTTAGGATCACTGTTTGAGAGCGGAAGTTCTGAAAGTTTGGTCTGGAGACCTCTGGAGGTCTTTGCGACTCTGTCAGGGACTCCATGAGGTAGAAAAATATGTTTATAATAACACTAAGGTGTTATTTGCCTTTCTTGTTCTCAGTCTCTCATGAGTATACAGTGGAGTTTTCCAGAGGCTCCATTACATGGAATGATGTCATCATTCTGGAAACTAAAGGAATGTTTGCTTGTGTGTTCTGTGCTTGGAAATATTTTTTAGTTTTAATTTCTAAAATGGTAAATATAAATAGATATAACACGCACAAACAAAAACTCTCTGGGATCCTTAATAAGTTTTAAGAATACAAAGGGATCCTGAAACTGAAAAGGTGTCTTATTCTAGAGAATGCAGAAGAATAAAGACTTGTCTAGAAGACCATGAGATAGATATAATATAGTGGCAAGAGACAAGAATGAAGACTTAAGTTGGTTTGAATTGTAAAGAACATTGCACAACATGTTGGAAATTGAACTCTAAACGCTTTTCATCTCATATCATCTTTAAAAACATTTTTGAACATGCATTCGCAATATGTATATATTAATTTAAAGTAATTAAACTATGATCATATTACACAAAACATTAAAAATCACGAAGCATTAGGAATTTCAAAACACTGAGGTAACAATAAATGAAGCAATATTTTAAGATAATTATTTTTATTAATGGTAAAATGTTTTGCTCTCTATAGGAAATAATAAAATTAGTAAATGTGCTTTATTTTTTAAAAAAATCATCATCTATTGCTTTGTGATATAGCCATTTCAAAGTCTGATTCTAAGTTTACTTTATTGTGATTCTTGTTAAGACTGTCAGAGCTGGGAAAGATACCTACAGAAGATAGAAAAACAGAAGATGGATAGAAAGAAAAAAATCACTGTGTCTCCTTATTTATGAATAATTACATTTCACATCCAGCTATCAATTATAACAAGGTTTTTGTTGAAACTCAGCTAGTAAATTTCAATCTTTGATGTTGATTAGTTGGAAAGGTATAGATATGTTGATATTTCCAATAAACGGGTTCAAAACAGTCTGAAACTCTTTATTTGGATAATTTTTAAACATTAGAAAGTTTGATTTCTGAGTTTAAGAGTGTAAATAAGAGAGTTTATAGGTGGCACAGCTATATCGGTTTTGGCAATAAAAATCACATAAAAAGGGATAAGTCAAATGTAATTGTGTCATTATGCAGGAAGCGAGTAAAGGAAGTTGCCACTGCTACTTGTTGTGGTGAGAGCTCACAATTACTTCAGAACTGCTCAGGTGACCATGACCCCTGATGCTGACAAAGGGAGAACACCAGCAGTAATTCATATCAAATATTAGCTCAATGAACTCAGAGGTTTCATTTTTTTTTTTTTTTTTCCTGCATCTCCTGGCTGCATGCACCCAGCATTGGGAGCAGTAAAAAGCCATCAAGGAATTTTAATTAAAGGAGAAGCATCACCAAGTCTATGATTTACAGGCACAGGTAACTAGTAAAGGTACAGCAAATGAGTGGGCTAAAAGGGGAAACTAGAGCCAAAAAGATAGAAAGAGGCCAAGATAGAGCAGCAGAAGAATAGAGGGGAAGGAATGGATTTGAGAGCCATTTTGAAGATACATTTCATGGAAGTTTGAATGCGGGAGGAGGAGAAGAAAATCTAGAGGTGGCTAGGAGGAAAATACTCTTCCCTGAGCATGGAAAGAGGGCAGGGATATTATATAATGAATTTAATTTTGGATATTGAGCTTACATCCTGGTGTGGTATGAAAGTGACATTCTACAGCATTGGAAGTGAAGATCTAAATAAGCTGAAGCAAAGCCAGTTCTTTCTAAGTCTTATTTTTCAGTCCTCTTATACTTAGGTTTTTTGGAAAATCGTCATTTTATTTGAGATGGAAGAAAGCCATTGATTGGATCCACTTCAGAAAAACAATGTACACACCCTAACATAAAATTTTGCATATGCTTTATAGAGTCCCCAACCCCCAGAAGTCTATCTAGGACTCCAAATTGGAGCCCTGACCTAATTGGCTCCAAACCTGCCCCAGTTCCCTGTCTAGGAGCCATTCTTCTGAGTCAGAGATAATTTGCTAACCATAGGTCACTTCCTATTTAAAAAATCCTGATGACTTATGGTCAAATGCTTATGTCCTTTATGCTGATTGAAGAATTGTAATTTTTAAAGCTGAGAGAGATATAAGGAAGAACGAAGAAAAAGAGGTCAATTTGAGACTTTGCGATTCCTCCACAAAGGGTTCATATAGCTCGTACAGGATGGGGTGCAGTGGGGCTCGCATACACAGTACCACCTGCAAATGATTCTCGCCTAATTGAACCAGAATCTAATAAGAAGTGTAGAAAAGCAAGTTAAATGATACCATAAGAAAGCAATTAGCCAAATCCAGAATGTGGGCTATTCTACAGAACAAATGAGCTAGTTGCCCTAACAAATTAATAGCATGAAAAATTAAAAGGGAATCGTACAGAATAAAAGAGCCTTAAGAAATGGAAGCAATCGAAAGCAAAAGCTGTTTGTATAGTGGCCAATCTGAGAGATTAGAATACATACTTAGTATTGAATGATACCGAAAATAATTTAGTGAGGTATAATAATGGTGGTTACATAAAAAGAACATATTCTTCAATCAGAGATGCACATTGACGTATTTGTGGGTGTGAGGGCACAATATCTGGGATTTGCTTTCAAATAATCCAGAAAAAAATAAGAAGGGAGGGTTAGAGATGAAATAAATTTGGCAAAATGTTGATAATTATTGAAACTGAATGACGGATATGTGGGGGTTCATTACACTCTACTTTCTTGCATGCTAAAATTTCCCACAAGTTGAAAGAAGATTATAAGTAATTTTTAAAGTGTGGTTCTAAAATCTGGCTGATGATCAGAATCTCCTGGGGAACTTAAAAAAAAAAAAAAAAAGATTCCAGGAGCTTCCTAGTCCTCCTGAGTCAATCCCCTATGAGTCCGTATGTACTGGGTTGAAGAATATCACTTTAAAATTTCCTGGGACACGGATGCTGTCAGTCCTCATGGCCATCACAGCCATAGGTCGCCTCTTCTAAGGGCTGACCCAGGAAATCTTACACTAGTCTTCCTTCCTCCCCTCCTATTTCTCTTTCTTTCCTGTCTCTCTCTGCTCCTCCCCCTTGTTTATTCTTTCTATACTTTATTAAGGGTTAGGGTAGGAACCCTCAGAGGAGCACAGGGAGCTAGCATCTCATGGGAGATGGAACTGGCAGGCCTTTCCCACTCCTATCGGGCCCTCGGTGTCACACACTTACTATTTTACAAAGTTCTCTTACTACCCATGGGTGAGATGCATCTCCTGCCCAGGTGCACCTTAAAACAAAGTCGTTTGGGAACTCGATAGGCATTTTTCTTTCATCATTCGTAAATAGAAAACATGAAAATTTGTTCTTAAATAATTTATTTTTTAATAATTGCTTTTGTGAAAAGTTACAATTATTTAGGAAAACTTGAAGAAATCCAACATAGTAAACAGAAGTCTACTAGGGACAACTACATGTGCAAATTTCAAATATTTTCTATAATAAGTATAAATAATTCCACTTTTTCACATTAAGAATGAGAATATTGATACAAACTATTAAAATGTCAACTTTAAAAGAATTAATGAAAACACTGAAGTTTCTTTAAAATCTTTAGAAAAAAATTATAAAGGTTTATGTAGAGGAAACGACTTACGATGCCCCAAGTGAAGAACATGTCAGCTAATTAGAGTTACAGATTGCCAATATTTTCTGGTCATAAGTCCAGACCTCCAAAAATGGCAGCTTTTACCTCTGGGGACAATGCGTTTTCCCTTCTTTCTTTTCTACAACAAGTATGACAGTTACACAAAGCACACAGAGAAACTACAGGCCAAGGACAGAAAGAAATCTCTTCATACTCATGGTTGTAGGGTTTTGCTGTCCTCGATGCTAAGTTTTCACTGGCTGCCAGGACACTGCCCAGCACCCCAGGACACAGCATTAACACAGCAAATAAAACTATCATTAATGGCCACATCTTTCCCTGTGACCTTCTCGAATCTCATCCCTGATGCCTTCCAATCATATCTCTAAGGAGGTAGGATACTCAGAGGCAATCATGTATTGTGGCTGGGAAGTGGTTCTGTCCGAAATTTCATTAAGAAAAAGTATGAGATTTTAATAAATTTACTCTTGATGTGATTCCTTTTTTCCTAGGGAAGGCAACCAAAGTGCATCAGCGAGGCCGACGCCCCCACGGCAGTGAGGAACTCGCCTGGTTCCATAACACGACCCAGAGCAGATATGTTATCTCAAGAAGACACTATAGCATTTTCCTCAGAGAAGAAATATCTTCATTTAAATAACCTTAAAGTCTGCAATAAAATAAATAAAGTTAACTCCACAGACACAGGAACTTTAACAAAGCAGCAGGCTGAGTTCATGAAAGCTGTGTATATAGGTGGTGCCCTAGCAACAACCAGAAAATAGGTCATTATTATGCAGTCTCCTTATTCCTCTAGGGCAGCATTTCAACTTAATAAACAAAATTCCCTCATACATAAGGGTACATTATATATGTACACATTTTTATGCACACCTCAGTTCTAGCTAACCTCTTTAGAAGTGAAGACAGTGATGACCAAAAGAGTTACACAACTTCCCACTAAAACGTTGTCATTTTTTACAAGGTGCATATTGTAAAGAGCAGCTGTTTTGCTTTTTGGTATGAACTTCGTCTCAGCAGCCTCAGAATCACAGTCCATGAGAAAGGAATGAGGCAGGTAGAGAAAAACCATTAACCACTGACACTCTGAAAAACGTCTGTTTTCCCTGAGCTTCCTGAGCTTCTTGTAGAGGGCCCGTGAGTCACGAGGATTCAGCTTCCCATCTCTGAGCAATGTCGATGGAAGGCAGGTGGAGTGGCTCTGACTGTGTGTCCTTCCCCTTTTCTCAAAAGATGATGAAGGATTCCTGGCACGCATTCCAAGTCCATGAACGTCCTGGCCTTCCTCTGGTAGGAGAGAAGGAGCAGCCCCGGGCTGGCTCCGACACCATCTGTTGCTGGTCACACGTTTTGCGTGAAGGCCACCTGGGAATGTTCCCCAGTTACCAAATTCAAGGCCACGACGCAGAGCTTATCTTTCCTCTCTTGCTCAAAGACACTGTTGAGCCCACTGTTGCCGGGACGGCCCTCCAGAGGCATCAGTGTATAGAGCGTAGCACCATGTTGGCTAACAGCCGGGGCTGGCTCACCTGTTTTGAGTTAGCCGTACAATTGCTTGAACTGAAAGCATTCGTTGCAGTAGCCGTTGCACTTGGCATTGCCAAAGTGATCGCAGGCGGGGGCCCGGCAGTGCTGTTTGGGGGGCTCTTCAGGAATAGGCTCGCCCCGATGGGCTCCGGGGCCCACGCGCTGACCGAGGTGCTGGCACTCCATGCAGAGTTCCTCGTTGCGGCAGGCCAGGATGTTCTTGCAGGAGGCTCGGGCACACTTGGGCCTAGAGGCGTTCTGTGTGGTTCGAGGCATGTCTCTGCGCTGGCTCATTCTCTGAGGAGAAAGAGAAGAGAGAACTGTGATTTACATCTCTCAGGGAGAGCACCGTGCGATCTCATAGGACAGTGTGGATGCCAAAGGGCTCTGTCGGGTGAAGAGCAACTGCCTGACCGAGGGAACGGAGTCGCATGTGCAACTGAAGAGCAGGAGCTGTCGACTACCCTCCCAATCCCACAAAAGCAGACCTGGCCCCAGAGAGGCCGATGGAATCCCCAGTCCTCACGCAGAGGCCTGCCAACGCCGGCTCAGCTCACTGCTGTTGGGATTAATTAGCTGCCCTTAATTATTTAGACAGTGTCCCTACCATTCTGTAAACAACAGGAGAGGCATCTATCAATATTTGCTTTTCTTATATGCCATTCATGGAGGCACCTGGATGCTCTGTCTCCTCCTCTCGTCTCATCTATCTATCTATCTATCTATCTATCTATCTATCTATCTATCTATCTATCTATTAAACGAGGCAACCCTTGGTTGACCTCACAGATTGCAAGGACCTTGTCAGCTTACAATCGTCCTAGGTAGTCTCCCATCCAAGTACTAACCCGGCCCAATCCTGCTCTTGTCTCCTCTTGATAAAGGATTATTACAGAAAGTCTGCTGGCCACTTCAAATCCAAAAAGTCTCCGATCGCCATCTGGCTTCTGAAGGCTTCTTAAGAGGTTTTATTCTACAGCTAGTTTTATTTGCTTTTCAAAACAAATTCTAAAATATACCTAGGTTATTTGAGTCACCAGCAGTTGCTGCACTTCCAGCCCCAGGGCCAAGGTGACTTTTTCCCCAGGTTCTCCCTGGAACTCAGCAGGGAGGAAAGGCTACTTATCACAGTCGGAACAAACAACTCCAGCAGGGAGGACTGGTCCACGGGAGAGAGGACAGTTCCTCAAAACGTCTTACCAGTTGGTCTTCCGTCCTTTTTGCTTCATGAAATCTCTGATTCTGAGCTTCGATGAAGCATTTCTGACAGTATCCTTCAAACACAGTGCTTCCAAGGGTGCCACATTCCCTCCCCAGGCAAGGGACAGCATTCTGGAACCTGGAGGCCGTGGGACTGGCTTTCCCTGAGGCAGCAACAAAATCTAGAAGAAAATTGATGGTAATCAGTACCCCATATGAGTCACCAAGCAGAGAGAGACAATGACATGAGAATAAAACAGGTTCCAAATACAGATTAGGCTAGCCTTCACTAATATATTGGGCAGCCTTTTATAAATTCAGCAAAATAAAAAAACAATAATAATGATACTATTATTGAAACATCTTTGACTTGACAAATCTCTCACTTTTGAACATGCCTCACCAGTCAGTCACAGTAAAAGAACAGAGACATGAACTGCCTGCCCTTCTTTCGAATTAGAGATTTCTAAAAACCACAAATGTTTTCTTGCAATGTCAGTGGAGACTTCCTCTCTCCAGCTGCTGCTCTTCAGATTCTGAATTTTCTCTATTATGCCAAAGTTTCAAAAGAAGTCTAGTTTAAACTCTACCTTATAAACTCAACGCTGAGTGACCTACAGAAATAAATTCTATGAAATCTGTCTATGGGGCACTTTTGGGTTTTAGAACACGGTATTCTGTGCCTTTTGCTTCCACGTGCGGCTAGCAGGATCACTGTGACTGTCCCTCTGTGCGAAATTTTACGCCAGGGTCTTTTTTTTTTTTTTTTTTTTACTAGAGGGTCTCCTTTCCTGAAGTTCAGGAACGAAACCCCTTCTAGACAGGTTTCGAAACGGGGGTTACAAAAGCCATCGTTTCACTCACGTTTGTTTTCTATGTACTCGATGAAACACAGCGTGCAAAAGCCCTGGTTTTCTGGAGTCCCAAAATATATGCAGCCGGCTTTTCTGCACTTGCTCGTCCCAGTCCTGTCTCCTGGAGTCCGTGCAGCCTGAGACAGGCAGCCAGAGGGGGCCTCGCTTCCAGCTCTGTGGCAAGAATGCGGAGAGGGACTCTGGGTGAGCTGTGACGGGTCCGACTTGGATCTCTGATGACAGGAAGGAGGGATGCTGGAGCTGAGGTTTGAGGAGGGCTCTGCCGTAGTCCTTTTGAAGCAAGTACTGCAGATCCCATTAAATGTCCTGGTCACGTCCTGGAGGCATGCTCGGCACTTGCTAGGATCTAAATGCCTCGTGCTGATCGAGGGATGGCCCATATTCAGTTGCCGAGCACTGTGGCAACGCTCACAAAACCCGTTGTGCTGCACGTTCAGCGTGAATGGGCAGCCGGGGCTCCTGCACTTCATAGCGGTGGTCTCGCTGAACAGGAAAAGGCTGGGTGCTGTCGGCGGTGCCGAATGAGGTCCCCCGGCTGGCTCCTCCGGGCGCCAGGCCACGGGCTCATAGGCCTCGCCCCGAGAGACCCCAAGCGCCACGTCAGGGCCCGGCTTGGAGTTCAGCTTTGGGGATTTGTTCTGGTTCTTTTGCCGCCTCTCTGCACATTCATGGCACAAAGGCTGGGTGTTCACAGACATGAAGAAAGGACAGTTGGGCGTTTCGCATTTTACATCCATTAGAGAAAGTGGAGGAACAGAAGGTTCCAAAGGGTTCTGAGTGTGCAGTTCCCTCCGCCCTGGCTTGCTGTTCTCCTGCCACTTCTTGTACTCGTGCTGGACAAGTTCAAAGTAATCGTCCACCAGGTTTATTTCTTTCGGTAAGTTAGCTTCATCCAACCTAAAGACCAAAAGGAAAGATATGAGATTACACATATGCACACGTGCGTGCACGCACACACACACACACACACACATTTGTACATCATTAGCTCATAAAGCAAACTTTCAGAATATGAATTCTGGCAATAACTATAATCGGCCACTGAAATGCAGGCTTAGCATGAGAAGTTTGCTCCACCCAGCACTTCACAATCTCAAGAATCACAGTCTTCTTTAATCAGTCTTCGTCCACCCCAAATTATGTATAATTCCAAAGAAAGGCTACTCTGAGGCTGCCTCTACACTTAATGACTCCATTCCTCTTTTAAAAAGTCACTTTTACTTTCTAACTTCTCAGAGATCAAATTTCTAGTTCTTTTGGGATTAGTCTACTTTATGCTACAAACCACTTTGGAGCTCTGTGTTCTGTGTTTTGCTGTTATTAATTTTAAACTGGTGCCTGGTCTCTATTAGAGTTAACTCCCCTGAACAGTAACTAAGAGGCAGACACACCCCCAGGTGTTATTTATTTTTGACTCTGTAATTTGTTACTCTCCACTTCAGGAAACTGATTCTTTTATGCCTGCACAGTCATCTCATGCATTTCAAGTTCTAAGAAATAGGCATCTCTTTAACACAAAACCAGTGTTTAAAATTTGGATAGCTGTACACTGTGCACTCTGGATGTTTCCTCCCCTTTCTCGGTGATGAAATCACGTGGCTGCCACATAAACACATTCTACAACCTAGTCTGTGTCTGGTGTGTCTGTCATTACCAAGAAGCCTAGAGCAAAATGCTTTTGTTTCTAAGAATTTTCACTTGTTAGTCTGGTACTACGGCAGTTAAGAAAAACAACTGTCCTTGACGTAAACATACTTTTAAAAGCCAAAATTCTCAGCACCCAGATATGCAGGAGAATCATTATGGATAAACTACTTGTTTCCATTTGAAACCAAAGTTAATAACACCTCAAGTGACCCTCTTTGACTCATACACAGGCCTCTGTATTTGATGCATGTTGGAGGAAACTGGCTTCAAATAACTTTACTGTTGAGCTTTGGGGTGGCATCAGCGTATGCGGCTTAATTAAAAATAGTTAAGGACAAAGAATAGAGCTAAAAATAAAGTGCTTACTTTGCAGCATTAATCAAATGGGTGGTGCCATGATCCCAGCCTTGGACTGGGATTTCTATCACCATCAAGTACTCTTTCAACAGCTTTTCCTTCATCTCATTTTCAGGTTGTGTCAAAAAGTGAACTTTCAAGTCTTCAAATCGTCCTTGCTCTCTGTTAACAAGTGGAACAGCACGGATTTCTGAGGAAGAAAAACAAAAGCCCAATATGATTCAACTAAATGAGATTGTGTGTGAGGCTATGCATATAACAATTAAAATTTGACAATATAGAAAGGATACAATTGGAGCAGAAAAGTATTATCTAGCCACAACCTCAAATGGGGAAATGAACTGCACTAAACTCTAATATAAAATGCATTGTTTCCAGGAAGGCCACAGAATACGAAGTAGCCTGGAGGCAATGGATCTTATTGTTTAAATTCCCACACTTCAGAATCAGGCTGACTCACATTCGAATGCTGCCTTGGCTACTTTCAAATCTGTGACATTAGGTAAGTTATTAAACTTCTCTGAGCTTCAAGTGCCTTATCTATAATATAAGGCTACCAATGTTTGCAGCCCACAGGGATGCTGTGAGGATGAAATAAAATAAAATAATATACCTAAAGCATTTACAAAGTGCCTTTTGCATATTAAGCTATTATGATAATAGCTAACCTGACATTTACCTGCTCCTTGCCAGGTGCCGTATTAAGGGCTCTGTGTGCCTTAATTTGTCATGTATTAATAGAAATGGTGGTAGTAAAATACATACAAATATCTTCTACTTGCAACTAACATGCTAAAAGTACTTCCCAAGCCATACACAAAAAATAGGGGGGCGGTATCATCATACTGCTATTGCACTACTGTTGCTAACCAAGCAAATGACAGATTACCGTATTTAAATAAAAATAATACACTTCAATGAGACAATTTCAATAAGGAGCAAAAGAACAAAAGAGCAAACCCTGACGTTCCGTGGGAACGGGGTGTACCGGCTCTGCCCTAACGAGGTGTCTCTATCAGCAGTTACGAATGTGAGTTGATGTTTTCTCACCAGGCCCACTGTCCTTCAGGGTCACCAGGGGTACAAAGTGTTGGCTGTCGTAGCCGAGAACGATGGGGTATCTGTAGCATTCCTGGGCTGGCCAATGGAGAGGCAAGTAAATTCCGCCCACCTTCAAAGGAGCAAAATTGGAACCTGATTCCAAACTTCTCAGCATCTTGTCTATTGAAGGAAAAAGAAAGAAAAAATAAGGCCCTCAGGTGACTTTCATCAAATTACACTGAGCTACCATTGCCTCTAACTTTGGTAGCGTGAGTTCTTCCTAAAAGCTAAAGCGTGAAAGCTGAAAAGCACTTAAATACAAATAAGTGATCTGCAGGCATCTCACCTGAAATGACAATGATTGGCCTTCTGAGGATGTTGCAAAGGACAAAAATGTGGATTTCTTCCAGTGAATTATACTGAAGGCCAATGCGGGCCCCTGGTGTGTCTGTGGATGCCATTTTGATAAGGTTGTCCCATTCATCATTCCAATTCTAAAGGAAGAGGGATAAAGATGAAAAAAAAAAAAATAGTTGAGTGTACTCTGCATTAAAAAAGCAGTCTGACTTCATTCTATAGTTATTCATTTATATAATTCAGCTTACTCTTCCCCTTTCTGGAAATGATAATTCAAATGATCACACTTTTTTCCCCATTTGGGGTTTCTTCCTTTACGTTTTCCACTACAAGGCAAACTCAAAAGTGGGGGAGGACAGGGACAGTACCTGCTTTCAAAAAAATCCCTAATGAGGCATAACTTGAAACCCCTCATCCAAATGTATACAAAAATTCCAAACTTGTGACTGAGAATGGTGAGGTCTGAATTTGACTGGCTGGCTCAGTAAAGCATGCAAAAGACAATCAAACCAAAAAACAACCAAAATGCCACAGGGAAGGCCGGGAGCAGAATGATCCAGCTAAAATAAATTCACACACAGGTGGGAATCTGCTGCCCTGAAGCTCCCAGCAGTGACAAGAGACTCTGGTACATCCCAGAAGAGGTTTCTGGTGTTTTCCATTGACTACGCGCTTTGCTTAGCCAAGTTCATGTGACCTAGTAAACCATATGCTACTGAGAGCTGGGGGTGGCCTATGGTACCCTATCTCCCACCATAATGTTCTGTCAATAGATGCTTAATAGGGGAACAAATCATACCCAGGTATCATAGCAAAGCCCCGTGTCCACAAATTCCTGAGATTTAAGAGACTCCAGCTGCCAGCGTAATTTAAAGTTGCGTGTATCCGTCTCCTTGAGGGTGCTGAAGAGTGCCTTCCTCAGGACCAAGTCTGTGTCCTGAACACCCCACATGTACTGAGAAGCAGCGTGCATGAGGCAATTTCCATCACCTGAGGACACAAGAGAAGCAAATTCAAGCAATCCAACCCAATAAAGGTTTTCAGCATACATGAGCTCTATGGCTATCGTGGGGGACCCAACAGGGCATGCAGAAATGCAAATGGTTTAATTCTTAGTCAAAGACTAACCGATAACATTGCACTAGGTGAAGACAGCGTTAAGGGAAAAAAATCATTCTTTTCGCTCTTATTTTTAATGACTGATAACAGAGCGAACGAGCCAGAGACAGAGAGCCAGAGACAGATAAGACACCCAGAGACAGATAAGCACACGGGACCTTGGTTCCAGCCTGGCTCTGCCCTAACTAGTTTATGTGACCTTGGGGGAAATTCCTTAACCTCTCTGAGTATTTTTTCTCTTTGTGCAATGAGGGCATTGGATTATGATCTGTAAAGTCTGTCCTTTTCTGATATCCCTTGATGTTCTGGCTAAGACACTGGCTCTATTACTCTGATTCTAGGAGAGGACACACAGGACAACATGCACAAACCAGGAAGGCGGCCTGGCTCCTTACTAGACAGGGACTGTCTGGCTATGACTCAGTGGTAAATGACTTGACCATTCCACTGCAGCCTTTCAGGCCTGGGAGTTTCTTCTACTGTTTTGTAAAGTGGGATTGAGGATAGTGAATTACCACTCATCCAGCCGCACCCCCAGAAATGCCTTTTGTGAACCTGCTTGTTAGAAACTTGCAGAGTCCTTTTTAAAAGTTAAAGAGTGCCTGAATTTGGAAATAATTCAGTGTTTAGGGTTGCATTTAAGAATTTTGACATTTCGAGCAAAACATAGGTCTAATTTTATTCCATTAATTTGTTACTTTTATAGCTTAAGATATACAATTTAAGAGACTGCATTTTTTATCCAATGGCTGAACGATAAACATTTTGGGGGAATGTTTACTATAAAAGAAAAAGTTTATTCCTTAATCTCTTTTGACCAGTGCACAATTGTTCTTAAAAAGAAAAATTCGACTGTTTTCTTTCTAAGTAGGGCAATAAAGCTATTTTATCAAATTTCAATTACTGTCAAACCGTAAAAAACAACAACAAAAGCCCTCAAATACACATCCACAGCCTATATCCCTTCAATTTACACACTTATAAAAACTAACTAAATAAATATTCAAACAAATGAACGAAAAATATCGCCCAAGCCTTGTATCTTGGCAGAAGTGTGGCAACAATTGCATTCTGTTGAAATTTCCCCTTTGCAAAATCTAGAGCAAAGATAAGACCTTTTTTCTTCTTGTTGTGCTTACTTTCAGTTCTTTATTGAGATGCACCAGTATAAAATTCCCTAAGTAACATCTGGAATTCCCCAGTGCTAAGTTATTTGACTAGCAATTGAGCAACAGCTATTGTACTTTTTGTTCTGGTGTGTAGACATTTAAACTGCGAAGTGCACCCTGGACTTTCCAAGTGGGTGTGGTCAGGGTGAGCTGGAATAGGGCTACTCATTATACAAGTGAAATCGCTGCAGCCAATAGACGCTGGAATTTTTCACATGAAGTTTCAATTTTATGCCACCTACTCCCTTCCTCATTCACCACAGTCTCATATCCTCAAATGCAAACTTGTGAATCACCCCCTCCCCAGACCACTGACTTTATAGAACCCTCCTATAGGTGGAAGGCTTAGAAAAGAAGGTGCTGATAAAAGTCAGAGGAAGAGTCATTTGTGTCCCCTCTCCCCTAAATATCTTTTCTTCCTTTTCCAGAATTTTAAGAAATTTTCTTAAAAGTGAGGGAAACCAAAGGATTCTGAGCCTAAATATCCCTTTTTCCAGAAAATGTTATCAAACCTGCACTGGCTTTTGTAGTTTGCTTTGTAGGGTGAAAACTTGTTGATTTAAATGACAAATCTTTGCAAAACAAGTGCTTACTCTTTATATTCCATTTTTTTCCTTAAGGAAATGGAGCAAGTTAAACTCAGAGTGTCAGTTAATGTTGTTCATGATAATCAGGTTTTCCTCTTTCTACCACATCTCTAATTCGGCAGAACCTCTTTGTTTCCAACTCTCCCAAAGCTGACTCTATCTTTTTTTTTTGCAACAAAAAAAGGACTATAAACCCATTGATGATGACTTAACATAATTACCTGCTTCTATGCATCGCTTGATTTAATGCTAAGAACAATAGAAATACTAGCTATCTGTGCTTCTAAGAATCTATGTTTCAAAAATACAAGCAAGATGTTGAGATGATGCATAAGACCCCTCAGAACCAAAGCAAAAAAACATGTCCCTCAACTTACCCAAGTCAAAAATGGCCAGAGTTAATATAACCAATTAAGTTACTTAAATTAATGTTCTTAACATCTCATTGTCGACCAGGATTTTTGGCACTTGGATGAATGTATTATTTTGATTGAGATAATTTAGGGCTGTAACCGGTCTAAGGACCTGTTGATTTCTGCCCTTACTTAGACTATAAGCATTCGATCAATCTGGAACAGTCTACTTGCTTTTTAATAATTAGCTACACCTATAAAGTAGAATTTTATATCTGCATGAAACAGTATTCTCGGATGTTTCTGTGATGTACATACATTGCTCAAAGGAAATAATTAAAAAACAAAACAGGAAAGCTTAGAACAGGAAATAGCTACTAGTAGTAAAGGGCCACTGGGCAGATAGGCACAGACAGTAAGAAATTCAGTACTATGTCTAAAAATAATGCTGTAGAGGTCTAAAATCAGCTCTAAAAATCTCAAATATCTTTCTAGTTCCTATCATGGGATCATAAGCAACAGAACCTAGGTAAGGAAGGAGTAGACAATAAAACATCTTCTTGTCTTCAACAGACATTCATTGGTGAATCCATAAAATGCCATCAATTCAAGTGCAAGGTCATCATCACAAGCATTTTCTAATGACAGGGGGAAATAATAGGAATGCTAGTTTTCACAACATGTCCTTTTGAACTTAAAGTCTTTTATTATTTCCATTACTGGCCAGGGAAGGCTATTTTACAGTTGAATTAAACAGTCAAAAGAATTAGATACACAGTCACTCGCAAAGGCATGGTGTTTAGAAATGCGTTCCCCAAGCCCTAATGCGCTCTGCTCTCTAATATACACAACTTGAAAATATCCTTAATGAGCATATTCACAAAACGAGCTTGCTTTCATCAGCTGCCCCCATTGAGTTTCTATACTAAGGGGCCTCAAGAGATTTGAGTTCGGTCTATTGAAATTTAGTGAATGGGGACCCAGCACTGTGGAAGCCGCCCCCCCGAGACAAAAGCTCATCTTACCATTTGTTTTCAGGGCCACAAGCTTCCTGACTTCTCGACACCAATTGAGCTTCTTCTGGCTTTCAAGGGAGGCCTGGATGTTTCTGTCGATGAGGGCTTTTTGGATGATCTCCCGAAACTGTGGACAAAACTGGCAAGTTCTGAACATTTCCAGTGTGTATCGGTGCATGGATTTAAAATGATGAATGATCCCATTTGTAGGTTTAAAAATATCTTCTGGAGTTCTCTCTCTGATCTTCACAGCTTTCCGCATATTGCTCAAATACAAAGCCAGAGGAAGTTGTTGCTCAGCCATCGTGCTCCACAATACCTGAAGAGGAAGAAAAAAACCCATTCCGTTAGCCTGACTTTGAATCTACTCTCCTATATACCTGCCTGCAGGAAACCCCAGTGTTTGATCTTGTCATTACCCTAATCTGTAGGCAAAAGATCTTAGTCACTTCTACTCCCAGGATACTAGCTGGCCCCAAAGATTAACTCATACTGGACTGTTTTAAGTTACATCACTCTTAAAGATTAGTCTAAACAAGAGAAGGAAGGCGGAGAGTGGGTACTGAGGAGGAGGGGAATAACCCTATACTGGAAAGACAGTAAATATTTTGTGAAAAATCCTGCAATTTTATGCTGTTGTCCAGGCATCTGATTGGAGTTTCCTCTTTAGCACCAAAGAGAAATATTTATAAAGAGTTTATTTATAAAATACATTACAATATTTTTTAAAGAGTTATAAAACTGAATGTTTTAGAACCAATGAAAAAGCCTATTTCTAGCAAGATGCTTTGCAATTTTAAGAGCAAACGAACAGCAGTCTTTCTGAGCCTCTCCACTAAACTTTACAACATCAAAATAATAACAATAATAGAATACTAAATTCTACACTTCCAAGAGCAGACACTGGAGCTCAATTACTTCAACACAACTGCCAACCAAAATTTATTATCGCCTTTCAGGTATCAACACTCAGATGTATTTCCCACCCTGTCTTCACCCTGAAATCTTCAAACATAATGAACTGGTAGAAGGAAATTAAAGTCTGGAAGCAGAAGAGGAAAGACATTGCAGCTAGGGGGCCACTCAGGACAAATGAACAAGGAGAGGCACAAAGCCAGCATCTACAACCCACGCCAATAGTGTGGAATGATGTGAACTGATGTACCTTGGGATCTTTGCAGTGTGGAGCTGTGTGAAGAGCCAGCTCTCATTCACTTGCACTTAGTAGGGTGCCTCACCATACATCCTAATTTCCAAGATGAAGACAAAGATGGTTTCAGAGCATTAAGATATTCCCTAGAAAGTTTCACAGCAATTGTTAATCCCACTCCTGCATCATGTTATTTGCCAGGGCAAGCTGCTAGTTGAGAAAGAAGTTGAACAGATAGATGTAAGTGTGAAAGAAAACCTAAATATTAGAGAAGCCACTCTCGGGTGGGTCTAGACTCTCTTAAAGCGATTGAAGACAGTTGGCCTAAATGACCTCAAGACTGCTTCTGAGGAGTTTCCTGGTAGAAGTTTTGGGTCAGGATTCCTGATCTGATTGCCAGATGAGGTTTGGGAGAAGTCATTCTCTGGGTCAAACAGTAATTTCTCTTTTGATGTCAACCATTCCCTGCAGGTAGAATTGGGCAAAATTATACCAGAACCACACACACACACAATGAAGGGACAAAAACATCACACACACTTCTCCTTTGTGTATGGCAAAGTCTCTTTCACTAAGTCATTCATTTGTCTGTCCATCACTCAACAAGCATTGTCCGGCCATCTAGTGAAGGCCATACTTGATGCTGGGGCTAAAAATCAAAGGCGACCTTATTCCCCTTCTTGAGGTCACATAACCACCTTAGTCTGCAGCTAAGGCAACAGAAGTACAGGTCCTGCGCAGGTCCCACACCATCCGGGGCAGAACTTTGCCTAGAAGCCCAGTCTTCCAATACCTGCCTCTTGCTATTCTCACAGCACCATACCTATGGTTGCAATGCCTGCTCTTCCAGGTGGAAACAGGCAATAGGAAGATTTTCCAGTTAGGCGAAGCCTCTTTTTGCTTTTCTGAAACTTCTATTATTTTCTTCTGAACCTAAATATCTTTCAAATGGTGAGAGCTGTAAACCATATGCAAGACATGCAAATGTCAACATTCCATAGCCCAAATGCCATCTCATTCATAGGTTTAGCCTTGCACAGCCTGCAGAATTGCATCCTTAAAGGAAATCAAAACCCACTGTCTAAGTGCCCAGTACTTGGACTTCTCCACACTTGAGAAAAGAATATAATTTTTCTGACCTGTGATTGTAATGTCCTTATTGACAAAAACATACAATATTACCCTTAACATTTAAGTTTCTGTTACCTCACTGGCTTTTTATCAACAATTCCTTATGGAATTTTGGAATGCACCCCTCCAAAAATTCAAAAATTGTACAAAGAATTGCAAGAATGAAAGAAGCACGGTAGACAATGAGAATGGAGCAGTAACTGGCTGCTCAATAACCTGGGCCATTGGGGAATGTATGTGGTCCAGAGGACTGCCTCTCTAATGAACAATGGTTCTTCCAGAATGCTGCTCTGAGACACTTGACGAGACCGGCTTTCCAAGGAAAGATCAGAGGCAGGGAGAACCGAAAAAGCTGAGCTCCTTCCTTACTTAATACCACTGCTTTCCTGACAGGCCAGGTGGCAGGATGTGGGACAACCCAGGCTGACAAAGACCGCCTGACTGTGAGATAGGAGCTGGGGCAGGGGCCTGCAGATCGCTCTAAACTGCAGCCTCCACAAGGCAGGCCAAGGCAGGCCACTTCTACCTGCACACTTCTCTTACACTGCTGCAGCTGAAAATGATAAACACCGTCCCGCGACCCCAGCCCCCACCCGCTTGCAGAGAACTCTGGAGTGTTTGCAAGCTGTCCTTGGAAAGGTTAGCTGACTCTCGCCTGGTTTTGTTGACCCTAAGACATCCACCCCCCCGTGCGCTAGTTCTGCACAACCTGAGAAAAGGCCATAGCTTTCTGCAAGGTCTCCGTGGCCACGAGCATGCAGCCCTTGATTCCAAACCAAAAAAAAAAAAAAAAAAATACACGAAAAGGAGCAAAGCATCAACGACCACCCAAGCAAGCGGCCCCGGGAGCGACTCTCCACCAGTCAGCTGCACTTTAAGTTCTCTGCATAACCTGAAAGGAACAGCTGGCTGCATGAATCCAGGGCTGTCAGCCTAACATCTGGCGCGGCGACCTCAACTCCTAGCATTTCAAAACCTACATAATGGGCACAAAAGGCCAACAAACTGCCCTCCAGGACCGTTGCAAAACCAAGGGCAGGTCGACAGGTCCAGCCCCGGAGTCGCTGCCAAATGCGTACCCGCAGCCCTTGCCCGGGGATGCGGCGATTACCTCTCGGAGCCGCGCGATCCTCTCCCGAAGTCCCTAGTCCGGGTCAGGGCAGGCGAACGCCGCAGGCGGTGGTCGGGGTCAGAGCCAGGAGAAGGCGGCTCCCCATGGACGCCCGGGCTCGGGGATCGCTCACTGGCTGGGACAGCCGGGGGTGTGGATCGCGCCCGCCGCGGCCGCTGCTGCTGTGCTCCGGCGGCTGCTTCTGCCGCTCCGCCCCCGCGTGCTCTGAGCGCTCTGCACTTGGCCCGCCGCAGAGGCCGTAGACTGCCAGTTCTCTTTTTTTCCTTTCTGTTTTACCGCCGCGGCTAGCGGGGGATTTCCACTCAGGGACTTTCCGAGTCACGTAACGCCGCCATGCAGTGCTGTAAAGAGCCGACGACGGCCCGCAGGGGTCGCAGGAGAGTAACCGAGCTGCGGCCCGCCCGCCCCTCCCCTCCCACCGCGCGAGAAACTCCTGCGCCCCGCCCCGGGGTGTCCCCGCGTGAGTCACCTGGGCATTTCGGAAGCTGGGCCCAACGTCACATCCATGTGGAAATCGCGGTGATGGGAACTGGAAATGAAATAGGTTTTTTTTTTTTTTTTCTCAGCCGTTTTTCTGCAGAAAATCATCAACTGTGGAGAACAAGAAGGGAAATAATAAAGAAAGAAAACCCTAAAAACCACCTTGGCGTCCGAGACCTCAGGCCTCAGGGCAGGTTCGAAAAGCTTGGGCTGTGCACATGATGCGCTCGTAGAGGAGCTCCTTACCCTGGGCCCCTTGGCTCCCCAAGGGGATTTCTAGTAAAAGCAGCAGTCGCAGCCTTGCCCTTCATCCCCAGCGTTCCTGCCAGCCGGGCCCCCAGGCTGATGGGATGCAGGTCTGAGGTGACAACAGATCCCGTAGCCCTGCAGCCTTAAAATTCGCAGGAACCAGGCAGAGCTTAGATAAAATTAGGAATCTGAACAACTACCAACCCCATTCAACACTTGATTGATTTCCTCTTGCCCATTTCTGCACACCAGGTGCCCAGGTGGCACCACATTCAGGTAGCATTTCAGTTTAGAAATCACTTCTAGTCCATGACTGCCCTTGCTATGTCCTCCCGCTAAGATCTTATTAGGAGTCTTTTTAGATGTCCTAATAATCACCCCCAAGGTGCCAATGGGGTGATTTTTACACCACTCCCCTTTATTAAATAGCATGGTAACCCATTGTCTTCACCCGGAGGGTGTCCTGTGGAATTATGTGTCTACCACCTGGGCAGTGGAGGTGCAAGAGTTGTGGAGAGAGGGGTGTTAGGCCCTTTTACCACTTCCTCTGCCCATTTCCCAGAATGGCTAACTAAACTAGGACCAGATTGAAATATTCTGTACCATTTTCCCCTTGTAGACTTAAATAAGGCTATATATATCTCATGTTTTGAGTAGAAAAAAATATACTCCTTTATCCAGTAAGGACCTGCAGTGACTGAGAGGGGGCCTGGATGGAGGGTTCCATTTCCATTTTTTTTTTTTAGCAAAGGGAAACTTAGAGCAGAGTCAGGAGTAGCCAAGGCCCCACAGCTGATGCAGGTCATTTAAAATGATGGCTGGAATTTTTTCGAAATCCAAACCTCCTGATATTTGTTCTCTTTTTGTTCACAAATATTTTTAGGTGCCAACGCTCAAACGATGGACAGTCAAGCTAATAATAATTAATAATAATATCTATCAAGTCCTTACCGTATGTCAATCTTAAGGTGAAATGTTTGAAATGCATTCTGCTCTTTAAACCTCATAACAACTCCACTTTGCAGCTGAAGAAGTTGAAGTTTAAAAAGCTTAAGCGGTTTGCCCAAAGTCTACACAATCAGTAAGTGGCAGAGCCGTGACTGGCACTGGGCCCATCTTACTTCAAAGTCCACAATCTGAAATCTCAACTATTAAGACATTAGTCTCAGGAAAGATCCTACAGGATTGAGTCTCAGGGCCCCCCTTTGTATTCTGGCCCCCAGCCTCACAACACATGGCAGTGGTTTGTCACTTAGCC
>NW_011888805.1:9270815-9290752 GCF_000151845.1 Pteropus vampyrus
TAACATTCCTATTGAAACCAGAACTTCCTAGAGCTTAAAAGTAGAAATTGTAGGCAAGTTAGCAGGCTGGAGACAAAGCTGCTATAGTTCCATGATTCTGAGACTCCATGGTTGCAAGTCCCATCATGGACTTAATAACAATGTGGCAGGTGGGGAGAACAACCACATTATATAAATGTACTACGTTCCTTCTTTTACTCACTGACAATAGCCTACATTTATTGATTTAATAACATTCCTCTTTCTTCACTATGTTGTGAAGAAAAGACTTTCTTTCTACTCTCCTAGGTTTAGTAGCTATATGTATGAACTGATATCAGGCTGATTAACAGGAGACAATGTGTTCGAATGTATTAACTTTTAACATTATATGCTTGGGGCATCACAGGAAAAAAAGCGAATACTCAAAAAATTGGTGAGATTTGACAGCTTATGTATTGTCCTATAGAGGAAAGGGAGGGGGGTTGTAGGCAACTTAGAAAGGAGGAAGTGATTTTTAGGAAAGAGGAACGGGCCCTTAGAGGAATGGATGGAGGCCAAGATAGTTTGTGACAAAGTCTGTCTGGGTGTGGTGTCGACTTCTAGTCTCTACTCCTGTGATAAGAGTTGATCTTTGCTGGTGGATGAAACTCCAGGGGAGGGGACTAATGACAAGTGAGCTCCTTTTGGAGGATCTGTCTTGAGGCAGATAAGGGAAGGTGAGAGAAAGCCTTTTTTTTTTTTTTTTTGCCCTCCTAATTGTTCAGAATTTAGCTTACTGCTCACATGTCATTTAATCAGAGAGAAGCCTCCCTGACTACCTTTTTCTCCTGTTCTGTCTTATTTTCTTTGCAGCATTGATCACAATTGGAAATTCTTTATTTATCGGTCAAATTGTTTATTATCTTCTTCCCCATCTGAATGAAACTTCAGGAGATCAGGATGCTTGCTTAACATTGTTCACCTCCATATCCCTTGTGCTCAGAAGTGTTCCTGGCACGTAGTAGGCACTCAATTAATAACGATTGTGCGAATGAATGAAGAGAGAACTTTTCTAACTACAATTCTAAGCTCGCAGTTACAGACAATGACAACTGTATCACTTCACCCCCGGCATTCAAGTCTTTTTACATTAAATTCTTAAACTAATCACTATGTCAGAAATTCTTAAATGTTATAACATTTATAACAAAGTGTGTCATAAAATTAAGGCAATACGGTATTTGGGGAGTCCAAACATATCAATTCAGTTTACTGAGCCTACTCTTTCAATTTGGTTCAACTCTTTCTGTTCAGTTTACTGGGTCTTTTGGGTTAATCCTATTAAGTGATTTATCTTTTTACATAAGTTAGAGAATAGAGAGAATAACAAATAATAATAAGGAAAGAAGAGGTGCCCCTTTTTAAATTTTAAGTCCCCAAATATACTGTTAAGTCTCTCTAATTCACTGAAGAAGAAAATAGCCTGGCTTTAAATAAGAGTGTGTGTCCCTGAGATGAATGAGCCAGTCATTTTTCTCTTTCTTATTAGAACAAATAAACAACAGCAGGGCAGAGAAGCACCGATCCTCCCTCTGTTTGGGGTATTTATTATGTATGTTTATGCATATCTACTATTCTCTTGATTGCAGTGAAGTTGACCATTTCCCCATGTGAATGTTTAGAAGTTGTAAAATGTTTATTTATGCACTTTAGTTTTTAAAAATTCATTTATAAGTGAGCTTATCATATACAAAAATATTAATTTTTTTCTGTTACTGAAAAAAGCTCTTATTTTCTGAACTTGTTCTGTTTTCATAAAGTCCTAAGAACTTAGCCTTTTTGATTCTAGTTTTCATTAGAGAGCATTTAGAAACTTAGAAATGAATTTTGCCATTGCCATATTTTAAGTATATACTTTGGTGACAGTCTGGGTTTTTCATACTTGAAATAAATCTGCCAAATCCATCTTGAAACATGTTCATCTCTAGAGAAAACAACTAGATAGGCATTATGCTTCATCTCTAGAATGAAATGTAGTTTTCTCCTGTAATAAGCAACTTTCATGGTATCTTATAGATGTTCTCCCCCAAAAAACTTTGATTCTTGAGGCTTTCACAGTTAGTTCTTGGCTTCTCTGGTTCAGTGAAACACTCATCCTTTGGCTGGTTCTCAATGATGTCAAACATTCAAACTTGAGCAAATGTGGGATTTCAGATAAAAAAAAAAATTCTTTAATAAAAGAATTTAATTCATATATACATTCCTGGCTTTGAAACTTCAGGAAAATTATTGTACTGCTTGGGTGGCTGAAAAATTCTTGGCCCTGGGCATTTTAACTATAATTGCTCAGAAATGTACAACCTGTTACATCTTATCCTCTAACTACAGTAGTTTTCTCTATAATAACTGAACTATTCATACAGAACTCTGGATGCTGCCACGTTTTCAAAGTGCCTTTCTAGAACTAAATCAGATGATGTGAACGGAAAACTTACCACAGGAAAACATAAATAACCTCCTAAACTAATGATCATTTAAGCTTTAAAGTGTCTATTTATCTGATGTTTTCTGAGCTAGTATTTATTTCAGTTCTTTTTTATGTATGTCTTTTCTTTTCTTTTCTTTTCTCTTTTAGGTGAGGTAACCCTTGGTTGACCTCACAGATTGCAAGGACCTTGTCCACTTACAATCCCTTATCTTTTTTATTTTTTACGCCTACAGCATCTGGTGTTCCTAGGTGGTCTCCCATCCGAGTACTAACCAGGTCCGACCCTGCTTAGCTTCCAAGATCGGACGGGATAGGGTTTGTTCAGGGTGGCATGGCCGTAGACTATGTAAGTCTTTAAGTTGCAAATTCTGATAGGAATTATATTGAGAAACTTTAGGAAAAATGGTAGAATTTTCACATGAGCCAGATGATTATTTTTTCCCTTGTTAAATTGGTTTCACTTGTAAATTGAAACATTTGGATGCACTAGTCCTTAAGAATCATTACAACTCCAACATGTTACTCTTCTATTGCTCCATAGAGAAACGTATCCATGAATTAATATTCTAGTGGGTTATATTTAATATAGAAATCTGAATAAAGGGTCTGAACCTCACTGCTGAGTTCAAAGCTCAGCTCTGCCACTTACTAGATCTTGGGCAAGTTACTTCACTTCTCTGAATAGTTCTGCATTTGAAAAATGGAGCTAATAATAAGACTTAGGGTTATTAGGAAGATTAAGTAAACTAATACATGTGATATGTTTAGAGCAGTGACTGACACATAGTAATGTTAGCTCTCATTTGTTCATTTTAGTGACAGGACAAATCTTTTTATTCTAAGGTTTGCTTGGAATTAATTATATTAAAAGTTATAACAAGGCTTTTTCTGGTTGTTTTACACATTACTAGCAAAGAGCATTTCTTTTAATTTTTTCAAGGGAATTCAAGAATTTCTTTATGCATTTACTTATTTTTTAATAAATATGGAATTATAGAACTATTAAATGTCAGCATGTGATAGGACCTTAGAAACCATCCAACGCTGATGATTTTTTTTTCTTTTCCTTCATTTTGACAATGTTTAGTAAACAATTTCCTTCAATTCTATTGAGGTATAATTGACAATTGTATATACTTAAGGTATACATGGTTATTTGATATATGTATACATTCTGAAATGATTACCACACTAAGCTAATTAACACATACAGTATCTCACATAGTTACTATTTTGTGTTTGTGTGATGAGAACACTTAAGATCTACTCCTTAAGTATCCAATACAGTACTATTGTTTTTCAATAAGACATCTTAATTTCAATCCATTTGAAAATATAACACATTAAACCAAGAGTAAAGACACTCTTATTTTTAATTCACTAAATGTATTTTTATTGGGATCAACTATCTTTATATACATGGCTTGATTTCTTGTATACATCATAATTTACTTTTTTAAAAAATAAAAATTACATATATTTAAGGTGCATAATGTAATGTTTATACATATACATAGTAAAATAATTACTACCGTCAAGCTAATTAACATACCTATCCATAGTTACATTTTGTGTGTGTTTATGTGGTGAGAGCTCCTGAAATCTACTCTCTTAACAAATTTCCAGCATACAAAAAAAGTATTATTAACTACAGTCATGCTGTACACTGGCTCTCTTATCTGTCCTACGTAACTGCAACTTTGTACCCTTGACCTACATCTTATTTTTCCCACCTCCCCACCCCAGTACAGTCACCATGCTATACAGTAGATCCCCAAACTTATTTATCTTATAACTGAAAGTTTGTTTCCTTTGGCCAATACTTCCCCCTAACAGAAATTCTAGAGTCCCTTGAACATGATTCGAAGGTCATCCTCAAGGCTATGCAGGATGGCTGAGAAAAGATGAGCCTTTATGGTCTCTTATCTAATTTCACCAGTACGGCTTTGCTTTCCTCTACTTTATATATTGCATTTCTTGATAAGAATTTAACTCAAATTTCCTCATTTGGCAGATGAAGAAACTGAGCCTTAGCAAGGTGAATTGATATACTCAGGGACACACAGCAGATGAATAGCAGACCAGACATAAAAACCAAGTTTCCTGACTGCGCAGTAGACCACATTCTACACCATGCTACCATGGACATTTCCAAACAGATGAAAATAAAAAATCAACAAACTCATAAACAACAATAGCCAAAACCCCCCACAGTATCTCTAGGAAATAACACCTCATTTTTGTTAAGCCAGATTTCTTCCACTTGATACAAGTAATAAAATTAAGCTAAGGGAATTAGAATTTAGAAGTTAAATAAGATACCAGAGACTGGGCCTTTAGATTGTTTTGTAAAATCTTCAGAGCCTTAATCAAATTTAACTTGCCTATCAATAGAAAAATGAATAATTGTTCTTTTAAAGGAAGAATCTCAAGGGCCAAATAATTCATATGTGTCAAGTATGAGATTCAGGGGCGAAAAAATTCCCTATGGCTCTAAAGCAAGCATTATAATTTGAGGTTTCCTGACAGTTTTATTTTATTTATTTATTTATTTATTGCTAGGAAAGAAATACTAACCTATCTTTTCCAGGCCAAATGCCAAGTTAGGCAATTACCCTTTGCCCACTTTCTTTCCTCAAGCTGTTTTAATTAGATAAGAACTCTGCCTTCATTTCCTTTTGTGAACTGAAGTGTTGCCACATGCCTTTCAACAACTGTTAATGCCCTAGTTTGCTGAATGCCTTTCCCTTCGGAAGGGAAAAGGTTTTGCCCTAAGTTCCTGGCTTTCTTCAGGGTATAAAATGCTTTCCAAGGAGCAGAGGGGCTAGGGGGAAAACTTTTCATGTTTCCCAATGCTAGATCTCTCAGCTTCAAGTCTGCCCAAAGAAGAATCAATAAGCCACACAGTCCCTGCCTGCCCCAGAGATATTTGGTAGATGTTAAGGGGAAAGCTTTAATAAAATGCTCAAGAAAGAATTAAGTAGATCGAAGTCTTGCAGTCAATCCTCCACCCTGCACCCTGTCCCTTAACTCCTTGAAAAACTGCCCAAAGAAACAATGGATCCATAAAGTCACAGAAGACAGGCAGTCTACTGACTTTCCCCATCTCATCAACAGCATGACTTTTCCACAGCAGCAGAATAGCAGTGCCCAGTGTCCACTGGAGCAAGGCTTTGTACTCAGAAAGAGCTGAGTTCTAGTACTAACTATTCTACTTAACAGTGACGTTATTTTAAGCAACTTCTTGAAACCTCTTTCCTCAGGTTTAGATAGTTTTACACTTAAAATATCTTAGAGCTGTCCCATATCAGCAACTTCTTTATTATTTTTTATTTTTATTATTTTTAATGGCTACACAGCATTTCATTATATTAGCTGTACCCTTATTCAGCTATTGACAATCATTTAGGCTGCTTCCAGTTTCTTGCTCTGAGAAGCAATGCTGCAGTGCGAGTGAGTCATTGCACACATAGGAATAAGTCTGTGAGATTATAAGTGGAAGGGCTGAGTAAAAGGCTCTTTGTATCTGAAAGTTGGACTGATTGTGCCAAATTATTCTCCATGTGGTTGACCCTCTGTGCTCACACCCTGGACTGCTGTTTCCCTATGGATATCTTTGCTGAAAAAAGCATCTCATTGAAGTTTAATGTACATTGCTCTTATTGCCACGAAGGGTGAGCGTCCTTTCACAGTTTAAAGATCCATTTTTATTTCCTTTTCTATAACTGCTCAAATCTGTTGTCCATTTTCTCTTGGGTGTTGGCCTTCTTTATCAAAGTATAAGAGCGGTTTATGTACCTGGAGATTAGTCCTTATCTGCTGTACCAATTGAAAATCACTCACACACACACATACACGCACACTTTTCTCTTTCAACTTTGTTTAGTTTTCCAAGCATTAAAAAAAAAGAATTAAAAAAGAATTTTTTAATGGCTTTTGGGGTTTTATAATATTTAGAAATGTCTTCCTCACTCTGCAGTTAAAAAAGTTAAAATCTTCCAATTTACTTCTGAATATTTTGTGACTTCATTTTTCACATTTACATGTTTGATCCATCTGAAATTTATTTTATTTATTTAAAGCTGTGAAGTAAGGATCTTATTTTATTTTATTTTTTATTTTATTACCTTATCATTTTATTTTATTTTACTGATTTTTCCAGATGACCATCTTGTTCCAGTGTCTTTTATTGAATAATATACATCAGTCTCCAACTAAATTTAGCCTAAATTTCTGTGCATATTTTAACACATTATTGGACTTTACACACTACTCTATTGACTTTTGGTCTGTTCTTATGCAAAAAAAAGTTTTAATAATTAGAATATTATAATATACTTTAATATCTAATAGGGTATCTATCTTCTAATTTTTCAAGACTTTTCTGGCTAATTTTGCTTCCTTACTTTTTCATACAATGAATCCACATATCTAGTCCCTCCCCCTCCAAAAAAATTTCATTAGTTTTTTTTGGGGGGGGGAGAGAGGAGTGCATTAAATTTATAATATTTCTTAGGAAGACTATACATTTATAATGTTGAATCTTTTTATTTAAGAATATGATATGTCTTTCCATGTGACTATTTTTGTGTCCCTCATTAGAAGTTTGAACATATAGATGTCATTAAGTAGAGAGGATTTGAAGGATAATAATGGTACTTACCTCAAAGAGTTACTGTAAGGATAAACTGAAGATAATGGCTCTTAGTCTGCTCAACAAATATAATGTATGACAAATATACACTTTATTGCCATATCCTGAAGTATGTGTGACTAATCTAATAAGGTAAATCATTCTCACAATAACCTGAAATTTCCATGACTGTGACCCATTCTTGCTTCTACCCTGAAATAGAAACTATTTTCCATTCTACCCTGTACCCAGCTCACCTCTGGGACAGGTGTAGCAAGAATGTCACAGATGTTCTCCATGACTTCTGTCCCATGGAGAACATCTGTGACATTCTTGTTGGACGTAAGAGTTAAACAGGTTATGGCTGCTCTGCCTGTCAGCACACTTCTCTTCTCAACTGTGGACAGGGTGAAGAAAATATTGCTGGACACTTTACAAATTTCAAAGCTTTTTTATTTTTGTTTTGAAAGTAGAGAGTGTCCCACCATAGGATAGTAGAAAGGTTGATTAAGAATACTCAGTCGTCTTCTGGCGTAGGGTCCTGCACTTGTTGAGATTCCCATCACAGGGCCTGAGAAGGATGTTATCACAACCCCTCCAGTGTGTGAGGGTATTAGCCTAACCACAAGGAATTCCTTGCCCCAATCCCTTCCCCATACCCAGAGAAATAGCTCTCAATTTTTTAATTTTTAATTTTTGTTTGAAATAAAGCCACACACACAAAAAGGATGCTTAGTGGTCAATCAAATGACATATGGATTATCGTCTCCTGACACTAAGTGCCCCATATCCATACATTTGACACATCCCTCATGGCACACTATGGTATGATCAATATTAAGCTTAATGTTTCATTTGCTATACCATATTTAATCTTCACAAGTAGGTGTCATTATCCCATTTCACAGATAAAATAACTGAGGTTCAAGGTCACAGATCTAGAAACTGACAAAACTGCTACTAGAGATTTGCTTGTCTCCAGAGTCTGTCCTATTAACCACAATTCGTAATTTAGCAGATTTTAAAGAACTTAAACAAAATCAACTGAAAAAAACACTGTTTGACTTCATGTTAGAGCATGCTCCTTCATCTGGAATGGTAACATTGCCATGCTAGGCATTTTTAGCATAAGTATTTTTTTTGTTAATAAAATCACACCTTGACTGAGGCTATAGATCCTGGTGCTTCTTGAAAATCAGCCTGAAAAAGTCCTGGGGAAAATTAATTATCTTTTCAGCTGCATTTGCTTTCAGGAAACAAGATTTACATTTTCATGCGATCTGAATGCGCCATAGCAATAATCACTGAGGGGTACTCTATTCAATTATGTGTCTTAATCGTTTAATGCCTTCATTTGATAGAAAACTTAAATGTGCCACACCTTCATCTGGCCATTCCCGGGTAATCTATCCAAACTCTCACAAATATTTCACCAAATATGAAAGATGAGCCAGCAAATTACTTACTTCCCAAGGAAAAAAGCATGTGGCCAGTGAATCAGGGGAAACTGCCTGCCTAGGGAACAACACACTGGAGGCATCCAGCATGAGTCACAGAACATGAGGACTATCCCATGATCGAGAAAGGTGAATGAACAAAGCCAGAGTTCCTTTTATAGTTTCCATTGGTGTGATTAGTTTGAGCTTGTTTCCACACAGGCTGACGAGGTCTGTTGTGGTAAGGAATAAGGGATTGTCACTTAGGCACCCAAAGGGCTACTCTATCAGAGAGAAGGTTTCAACCAGGTGTGGAGGGCATGGGGCCTGGGAATCACCATTGGGTAAGTGGGGAGACATTTGGAAGGTCAACATCGATGAGGTCCAACAGTGGGAAAGTCCTGGGGTCTAGGAGCAGCAGTACCACAGTTATAGCATTGGCAGGAGATGCTGGCTGGACTAGGTGTCAGAAGGCCTCACTTTTAGGAGAACTGGAGAGAGCAAGCCTGGGACTTAGTCTTGGAGGAAGTGGAATATTTGGTGTTTCTGAGAGGCAGATATTCAGAGAAAGGACTGACTCAAGGGGAAAGGCTGTTTCTTAGGAAATATATGTGTGTCGTGTTATCACTGTATTGTCTTCAGGAGGCCCTCAGTTTAGCACAAAGGGAGACACTCAGCTAAATATTTGCTGAGTGAATATATAAGGCATAAAGCAGGCATCCAGTTTCTGAATGTAGGACATGCGGCGCGAGCAGGTCGCTGAGTGGGGTTGACTTGATGCTGAGTCACCTGAACACTAAGGACATGGTTATCCCAGAGCCTAGGGTGGAGCTGAACCTGAAGGTGGTGGTCAAAGGCCCCGGGGGAGAGATTAGGAGAATGAAGATAGTCAGGCAGTGCCTTACTTATTCTTTGACAGCTTTACAGTATTATTAGGTCTTCATTTTTAATCAAACACACTGCCTTAGCCCATTCAGGCTGCTACAACAAAAATACCAAAGACTGGTGGCTTATAAACAGCAGAAATTTATTTCATATAGTTCTGGAGGCTGAGAAGTCCAAGATAAAGTTGCAGGTGGATTCAGTGTCTGGTGAGAGCCTGCTTCCTAGTTCACGAATGGCCCTCTTTTCACTGTGAACTCAAGTGATAGAAAGGGCAAGGGAGTTCTTCTTTAAGGCACTCATCGCATTCGTGAGGGCTCAACACTCATGAATCACCTCCCAAAGGCCCCACCTCAAATATCAACATAAAGAGGATTAGGTTTCAACATACGAATTTAGTGGGAACACAAATATTTAGTCTATAGTACACACTGAAATGATCATCACTTTTGATCAAACGCACTGAAAAGTTTTGTCGGTTTCTTCAGTTTCCATGGAACTAAGGTAGTAGACCCTTATTAGGGAAGTCTACCATTCAGTTTCAATTTATTGAACGCTTGTTATGTGGCTGTTGCTGTGATAGGTCCACTACAGACAGTATCTCTATTCTTCCCAGTAATCTTTAAAGTTAGATGTTGTTGGATCCTCCTTACAGATGAGAAACCTGAGGATCAAGTTCAGGGTTACACCCAAGGCTACATAGATAGGAAATATTGGGGCAAGAGTATCAGGCCCAGAATCAACCATCTTTCTCTAAAGCTCCCTGATGTGAGCCTCTCCCTGGACTAGCACTTTTCAGACATTAATGTGGAGATGGGTCACCTTGTTGAAAAGCAGATTCTGGTTCAGAATCTGAGATAGGGCCCAAGGCTCTGCTTTTCTAATGTTACTGCTGGTCTCTGAACCACATGCTGAATAACAAAAGTCTAGAGCAAGCTTGGCCAGATAGTAAATATTTTCATCTCTGTGGGTGGGCTAGGTAGTCTCTGTCACATCTACTCAACTCTGCCATTATAGTTCAAAAGTAGTCATAGACAATACGTAATTAAACGAGTGTGGCTATGCCCTATAAAATTTATTTATGAACACTGAAACTTGAATTTCATACTATTTTCAAGTGTCTCGAAGTATTATTTTTCTTTGGATTTGTTTACCCCTGTTTAAAAATGTAAAAACCATTATTAACTCATGGGGCACAATTTCTTGACATGGGTCAGTCTAGAAATTCAGCGGCCTTGATATCCAGGGGTTGAAGAATTTTTTAAAAAAGATAACCTAGGGTAAGAACCATTACCAACCACGACAGCTGGCAAACAGGTGGCTGAGATGGGAGAACACAGGCCTTGGAATCAGAGCTACCTCTGTGACAGGCTTTGTCACTTTTAGCAGGGTAACGTGGGAAAGCCTTTTAACTTTAAAGTCTTAGTTTAGTTTCTTCAAGTGTAAAATGGGATTAAAAAGAGTACCTACCTCATTGGATTATTGCAAAGACAAAAATGAGATCATGCACATAAAGATTTGTGACACCAAGCAGAGATGAATTATAATCTTATATTATAATGTTTTCATCAATGACTGAAACAGGCTGTGAGGACAAGAGCCCAGCAGAAACTGACTGGAGCTCAGAGCTGGCTCCAAGATTCTGTTAGAAAGAATTTGCTGATCCTCACACTATGGATGTAAACAACCATCCAGTTTTGAGGAAAACACTTTGAGGAAGTGAGAACTATGTGCAGCTATATAAAGTAGGAACAAGGTCAATGCAGAGCACTTAGAAAGATGTTTATTCGGGGCAGGCCAAGGAATGCCTCAAGAGAATTGTTGGCATGGTTGGTATTGATTTAATAATGATTATTAATAGCTTGACACAGCACTTACCGCCTGCTTGGTAATGTTTTAATGTTCTATAAGCTAATGTTTTAGTGTTTTATAGGCAGTAACTTATTTAATCCTCACAGTCACTTTATATAATAGACAGTATTTTTGTCTGCGTTTGACAGATAAGGAAACTGAGGCAAAGAGAGGGTAAGTAACATGACCACGGCCACCCTTTTCATTAAGTGGCAGCACAGTTTGGCTCTAGGGAACTTGTCCTTAATCACACTGGAAGTTTTTACCTCAAGGTTTTTTAGGTTCTTTGGATAAATTAGCTTAGCAGGGCATGGGGACCATGGATGGGGGGATCTTCTCCCAGGGAGCAAATGGGACTCTGGGATTTTTCAGTTCTTTTATGTCACTTGGTGATGACAGACAGCAAATCCAATTCATATGGAAATGAAAATAATTTTTTGGCCTTTGTATTTCACATTCACTAACAGCTCAAGCCAGAGACCTGTGCTACTTGTATAGTACACAGTGCAAGTGCAAACTGTACTCTGTATCTTGATGTAGATTCATTTTCAGAAGCAGGTGGAGGTGGTACACATATTTTTGTCTCTTTTCTGTATGGGTGATGACCTTGGTTGCATATGTGGACTGTGAACAGGCAGTATAAAACACAAAGATGCTCGTTATGGATAGGAAGGAAATGCCACCTGAACCAGGTCTCCCGAAATTAGTGCCTCTGATGACTTGGATCCAATGGGTCTGTAGAAAACTTTGTGTAATTCCCCATATCGTGCATTTTTCTTTTTTCTCCATTAGTTATATTCTAACAATTTAACAGATCTTTTAAAATTGAATTTGGAAAAGGAATTTTTAATAAGGATATTTCCAGCTCTATAAACCTGAAAGAATTTGAGCTGGAAAATTGTCTCACAGTGTGTGTGCATATTTGGGAGCGTCCTCATTAATGAGATCGGATTTCCAGGATATTCCGGAATTGCTTTGACCACATTTTTTTTTTAATTTGCAAGAGGAACACTGAACCTAGAAATGTTATGTTACTTTTTATCAAAAGACAAATAATATTATATGAACTGCATATCTTTATGGCTTATAAAAACTGTATTTATAAGCTTTGACCATGATCCAGTATCAGCTTTCTCAGTTAAAGCAAAACAATCTCAAATTCTCTAAAGAATTCTTCCAGCCGGTTAGTGACTGTGTGCCTTCGTGTTATTTCCAAAAGAGTAATAGATATATCTTGGACTGTGGCCCTGCAGAAAATTACTATTTTATTAATTTAATATGATTTAACATATTATAATAATATTTCTATTAATTTAATGATAGTCATTAAATAATGATGACTTCATACAGACACATAACTAACTGGCATTTGTAATGTAGATTTCCTTTCAGTTTTCTGTTTTACTGATTTAATACTCAGAGATATTTTTAATGGACTCTATTTGTTTTACAAGAAATATGCCTTAAGTGGCTCAAAAGGAGAGCTTGCCTAATTTCTATGAAATATGCGGCCAAGAAAATCATCGGAAAGAATTGTTTAGATAAATGAGAGTCATAGAAAAAGTCCTGAATTACTTTAAAAATACTTTGTAGCAATTTCTTACTATGTTATGAGAGTCAGTATAATCAATTAGAAAAATACACAGAATACCAGGAATTTCTAGCCTCAGACCAGCCTCATTCATAAATATCATATGACCTCTTGTAAGTGACTGGGGACAGATTTCTATGGCAGTAAAGTGTTGATTTTGTGTTCTAGATAGAAATTGTTCATGATTTAACCCCCAAATGTCCCATTAAGTAATATTTTCTTACATCAGGCTAGGCAAATGAAACAGAACAACATAAAAAGCGTTACTGAAATGTATTTTCTAAAAATTTTTAAATTTGAAAAGAAATTCTTGAGGCACGATGATTTCTATAGGTATTTGGACCTTTAGTAAACAGATAACCTGACCAACACCATAATCTAAGAGAATACAAAGGTAATATGCGTTATTTTTACTTTTAGTTCCCTTTGGTTAGGTGAGGAATTTATGAGGAACTTATTAGGAAATATTGAGATCCGGGCAACTCCCAAGAATCTATAACGAACAATTCAGGACGGTATACAATTAAGTATTATTTTAGTGGCTCAGATTATTGAATAGTATAGGAATTCAAAGGAGGATAAATCAACAAGGCAAGAAATTAACAAGCCAGAGCTTGAAGCTCCCTGAAGGAATCGAGAGTTGAGCCAGGTCTCACACAACAGGAACAATGTTGGATGAGTTCTGGAGAAAGGTGAGGGCCTTCCAGGATGGGAAAGTCAAGTGGGCCGAGTCACTGAGGTGGCAAATGAGCCCAGCAATTTGATGGGAGTGGAAAAAATTTGCCTGACTTGAAGAGAAAAAAAACTGGGCTTGGTTACACTGTAGAGGCCAACTGCAAGTCACCAGAAGACTTTAGCTTTGTTAGGGGAGAGGAAAAGGTGCCTTGGAAAACTTTAAACAGGAACGTGCTATGATGAAAATGGTGTTTAAAGAGGATCGATTTGACAATAAAGTACCCTTCGGGTGAAAGCTTCTTATATACTGCAGTGTCTTAACTTTGCTAACCAATGAACCTTTCACCTTCACATTCCCTTAGACATTTTATCTAACATTTCAAATTTATTTAGTGCACTATTGTTCTAACATTTTATATCAATATATTCCATGCGATCGCACTATGCCGCTTTCAGTCCTTCGGACCAAGGGCAGGTAAAAATGCACAAATGTGGGTAGAGTTGTGTTGGTAAACAAGGCAGATATGGTGTTTGCCCTCAGAAAACTTATCCACTGAGAGAGATTGGCTGCAATAAATTGTTACAAAATAATTAGTTACAATTGCGGTAAGTACTAAGAAATACTAGGTTATATGGGGAAGTCTCACAGCAGATTCTAATGCAGACTTGTGGCCTGAGAATTCGGGGAAGTCTCTCTGGGGAAGTGACATTCACAAGGAGATCTGATTGGAGTGGAAGAAGGGAGAGTAGAAGCTGAGGGGTGTTAGAAATTCTAAGAGGAAATCACTTGTGAGGGGCCAGAGGTGAAACAGAGTCCAGAGCATTCAAGGAACTGAAAGAGCCAACTGAGCTGGAGCGGTGGGGGCTGAGCAGTAGGAGAGAGTCTGGGAGGAGGCAGATGGCACAACGCCTTGTAAGCCACAATGAAGGCTTTCATGACACTTTGCCATCTTCCTCAAAGTGTGCCCTCCCCCTTCTCCTGCCCAGAGTGACAGTGACTTCAACATCTACACCTAACAATGAATTCTCATACTAACTGTATCACTTCGGTGTAAATAAGCTGTAGCTGACCTGGGCGACTCATTAGAATTTAAAGTCAAGCAAGAGTATCCCAAATGCTGAAATTCTCTGTGTGACCACAGCCACTGTGCCTTCATCTCCCACCGAACTGCTGACTCTGACCTCATTGCTCTGTCTGCTCCCTTTCCTGTTCCCGACCACTCACTAGGCTCACTCTGACTTCCATGTGATATTCCAGCACAGAGCTCAAGTTCAACTGCTTAACTGAACACTTACTTCTATCTGACATCTCTCTTTCTGCTTGGCCTCTTGTCATTGTCACACTCCCATGCTTCACTCCTGAGTAAATATAAGCCTGTTTTCTCTGCTCCTCTCTTAAACTTTGCTGGGAAACTCAGGTCCCTTCCAGGTGACTTCTGATTAATGCTGCTAGTTTCAACTTGACCCTCATGTCACTCGATAAACCTTTTCTTTTACTTGATAACCATTTTTGGTTGATGGCTTACCTAATTTTTCCTAACTGCTTTCAAACTTTATCATCCAAGACTGTTCTTCCGTCACCTCTGCTTCTGTCTCAGGGATTGGCACCCCGTCCATGAACTACCTGTGCCAGGGATGTAGACGTCCTCTCTACTCTTTTCACACTCTCACATTCAGACAGTGGCCAAAGCCATTAACTGGGCCAACTTAGCCTTTCTTTATAATCTCTTTCTCTTCATCCCAACAGCTATTTCCCAAATTCAGATTATCACTTTCCTTGTCTCTCAACACGGAATTCCTCCAATCATTCTTCCACATGGCCTCAGCCGTGAAATCTAACCTTGCCATTGTGTTTTTTAAATAACTCTCCAATGGTTCCCATTACGTATAGGAGGAAAATCCAGTCTCCATAAGGAGGAGAGCCCTCTGCGGTCTGCCCTCTGCCCACCTCTTCCATCTTCCTGTTCAGGTGTGCCACCTCCTTTTCCTGCCCCATTTCATCCTGGAAACTGATATCCATTCTGTCTATCCAAAACTGCCCTTCTTCCTCTAACCCACCATGCTATTGCATGCCTCTGGACATGGTACTCCTCTGTCCAGAGTGTCCTTTCCCACCAAGGCTACTTCCCAGGTACTTGTTATCTTTTTAGATTGAGCTTACAAGGTACAGGAAGCCTTTCTGAACCCCTTTCTTTTCCTCCTCCAGTCATCCTGTTCTCTTTATCCTCCATGCCCCCAATGCATCTTTCTATCACAGCACTAATTATACTTATTCGCAATAATTTGTTTTCAAATCTCTGTTCTTCAAATGGCTACAGGCACACCTCTGAGATAGTGCAGGTTTGGTTCCAGACCACCACAATAAAGAGAATATTGCAATAAAGTGAGTCGCCAGAATGTTTTGGTTTCCTAGTGCATATCAAAGTTATGTTTACACACTATGCTGTAGTGTATTAAGTGTGCAGCAGCATTATGTCTAAAAAAATGGTGCACATACCTTAAGTTAAAAAATAGTTTATTGCTAAAGAATGCTAACCATCATCTGAACCTTCAGTGAGTAGAGGGTCTTGCCTTAATGTTTATGGCTGTTGACTGACCAGCATGGTGCTTGCCAAAGTTTAGAGTGGCTGTGAGAATTTCTTAACATAAGACAGAAATGAAGTTTGCTGCATTGATCGTCTCTTCCTTTTACAAATGCTTTCTCTGTAGTATGCCATGATGTTGGATAGCCTTTTATCCACAGTAGAACTTTTTTCGAAATTGGAATAAATCTTCTCAAACTCTGCAGCTGCTTTATCAACGAAGTTCATGCAATATTCTCAATCCTTCGTGGTCATTTTAACAATCTTTACAGCATCTTCAGCAGGAAAAATATGGCACTGATAGACTTGCTCAACACAGGTTTCCACAGATCTTCAATCTGTAAAAAGCACAGTATCAGCGAAGTGCAGTAAAATGAGATATGCCTATTTAATAAGCCCTGTGAAACAGGAACTGTGTATTATTTGACATTGCATGTTTGGTGCCCAGCATAGTTCCTGACCTACTATGGCAGTTCAGAGGAAATCACTACATCAAAGGACAATCTCTCTCCTGGCAAATGATCTTACGGTCTACCTTACTGAGATGAATGTCTCATGTGGGACCCTCGGTTGCCTTCTTCTTACTTCTTTCCAGAGAAAAATTGTTATGTCCTCTCATTTTCCTCAGTCCTGTTTTGAGGAAGAAGTGTCCCTAATTCTTTCCAATGTTCCCCTCCACTCCAGTGTTCTGGATATAAAACAATCCTATTTTTCCTGCACATTGCTCATAAATTATTGCCTCTCTATCTTCTACTTTTTTGTTTCTTTTCGACTTTTTCTTATAGCCTACAAATGGTCTTGTCTCTCCACTTAAAACAAAACAAACTTACTTCTCCCAGCCCCTTCCCGATCATTTTGTCTATGATAGTTTTTCCCTCCATACCCATCCCTGACCTTACTCTCTCGTACTTAATTATTTTCTTAATTGCATTTATCAAAATAGTATTGTTTTAGTTTTTGGTTAACTAATTTTTTGTACTTGCTAGAATGATATGATATTTTTTGTACTTGCTAGAATGATATGATATTAGTATGATAATTTTATAAAAGTGTATTTTGAAATTTCTTTTATTGCCTATCAAGTCAGTTTATGAGCTTCTCTATTAAACCTTCATGTCCATCTACAATATAATTCCAAACCAGTTTTCCACCTTATTCTTCACTTACTTTGTGTTCTTGCTGAAGAGATTATTCATTAGAAATGCTCATGTATATTTTTTTGATTCATGATTGAACTGGTATAGCAAAAAATTTGTGGAATAAAGAGATATTTTTAATTTAATTACTTTAAAGCTTTGGTCTTCAGTAAAGTTTATTTGCACATACATAGCTCAGAAAAATAAACCCAAAGTACATACCTATAGATATATCTTGTATTAGAAACATCAAATTTCAAACTATCCCATAGCACAACTGAAGTTCCTTAAGATATACTTAACTCCGAGATGGGAAGACTGGGAACCCCTCAGGGCCTCTATGCAGGCCATTCTCCAGATGTCTGAGAGCCACCACAGCCATGATGATTCCTACCCAGTCAATTTGCTATTGGGCTGCTGTTTTCCAAAATCAGTAGATTCCACGGTCCAGGATCCCAGATCCAGAGTATGGGAATGCTTTGCAGTCAACCATTCTACTTTTTCTTGCTGTAGATGCCACATCTCAGGCAAGCAGAGCAAACAGCTTCTTGCACCAGCCAACAATCTGGAGTGTGGACCCAATCACTTGCTTTTCTTTTTTTCTTCCCACTCTCCTATACTCATGCCCTACTTTTTCAGGATGCTAGTTTTCCCAGTTATCCAGCGGCCTATCTTGATCCATATTTGCTCAGCTTTGTCGCCATCACAGAGAGAGCATTTATCGCCAAATAGAAAAACAAGCTGTGCTCTTGCTCTTTTCCACTAGCTCTGGGTCTCAGTTGCTTATACCTTCTAACTGTAATGTTATCAAAGGAAACAGGACTGCCCATCCCACGAGCATCCAGTAGACATCTCCTGCTTACTCGGCCATGAGCTATCACGTTCCCACCACGAGGACGAGCATTTGGAATACATTTAAAAACATTTTAAAACAATTTTATTATTTTCATTTTTATTAAATTTATTAGAAAAACAATATATTTTTCTAACTACTGCACAATTATTCTGTAACTGTACAACTGCAATGGTATAGCCATAAGGTGTCATGTATTAAATAGGCTGTTCTGGGAACGCTAACAAACTTTAATAATTTTGTTTCTATAAAAAAAACACTTCATGTTTCAAACAGCCAAATGTATGCAATCTTTGGGAACACACAGTTATAGATGCTATGATTTTAACTTTCTTATATATATTCTAAATACATTTATTTAGAATATATATAAGAAAGTTAAAATCATATATCTATAGGTATGTACTTTGGGTATACATAAATATAAATACATTTTTACTTATATACATTACATATTCTAATATATATGCATATTGTGTATACATAAGTATATATAAATATATATTTACATATGGGACATAGGAAAAAGAAAACTGTTCATGTGCAAAGTGGTGAAAAAATGTACTCCTTAATAACATTATATTATTTACGCAATTAAAAAAAGTAGCCTTAGCAATAGAGAACTGAAGAAAAAACTCTCTAAAGGAAAAAGAAAATCTCTCCTCTGCCCATACTCACAATATATTATTTTATGTCTTCATAGCATCTCACATATATATACCTTAATATAAGTCATATTGTAGCATAATTAATTGCTTATATATCTATTTTTCCAATTAACTGTGAGTTAGTTAAGGCTGAGGAATACCTCTTACTAGTTTTTGTGTACTAACTCGAAGAATAGCATGTGGCACAGAGTAGGCATTTGCATTTTGTAAATTATTGAATGAATGAATGAATGAATGAATAGGTAAATTTCTTCATGTGGTCCACATTGGTGGAAGTAACACATTCATATCTAGTCAGTTACAATCAGAATACATGACTATTGCAAAAAAAAATACATGAATATCATCTACCACATTACAACATCTGAAAACTTGGTCAAAGCAGAAAATAACATCCTTTGAAGGAGGGGTGTGCAAATAATTTATAAGTGAATCTGGAGGAAGTGTGAACAAGAGATTTTGGGGTTCATTCCTTTGTTATGTTCCCTGACTTCAGACCTCAGACATTTTCAGTTCCTCGAGGTTTTTTGTTTTTGTTTTGTCCTGTTTTGTTTCCAAATTTTCCCGAAGTCCATTAAGATGATAAAATTCTTTCCTCTTGCCAAGGTTTTAAAAGTTCTTGAACACATATGACTCTGACCATTAGGATTCTCATAGAACTATTATCAATGACGACTGTTTATGTGGGAATGGACTAGAGATTCAGGCTAGAGATGTAGATCGAGACAGGGCTGCATGGCCATCATTTAAGGGAATAGGTGAGACTCTAAGAGAGGAAAATGTAGGGAAGCAGGAGTGGAGACCAAGGAAAGGACCACTGAGAATGTTCATGGTAAAAACAGAACAATTACCAGAGGGCGGGGGGAGGGGAAGGGGGAAGGTAGATGGGGTAAAAGGGATCAAATATGTGGTGACAGAAAGAAATCTAACTATGGGAGGTAAACACACAATGTAAATATATATACATGCTTTACTGTTAAAATGTTAATGCAAGGTGACACATTAGAGGTATTCGTAAATGCTGATCAGACTTGAATTTGAATAAGGAATGTCTAGGAGTGATTGTTTTTTCTGTGTCTAATCCCCAAAAGTAGGGTAATCAGTCCTGACGTAAGATAATTTGAACATCTCTTTCTTCCTCTCTAATATAGTTTATTGGTGAAAAGGAGTAATAACAAAAA
>NW_011888805.1:9290802-9296150 GCF_000151845.1 Pteropus vampyrus
GTCCTGTTTTGTTTCCAAATTTTCCCGAAGTCCATTAAGATGATAAAATTCTTTCCTCTTGCCAAGGTTTTAAAAGTTCTTGAACACATATGACTCTGACCATTAGGATTCTCATAGAACTATTATCAATGACGACTGTTTATGTGGGAATGGACTAGAGATTCAGGCTAGAGATGTAGATCGAGACAGGGCTGCATGGCCATCATTTAAGGGAATAGGTGAGACTCTAAGAGAGGAAAATGTAGGGAAGCAGGAGTGGAGACCAAGGAAAGGACCACCGAGAATGTTCATGGTAAAAACAGAACAATTACCAGAGGGTGGGGGGAGGGGAAGGGGGAAGGTAGATGGGGTAAAAGGGATCAAATATGTGGTGACAGAAAGAAATCTAACTATGGGAGGTGAACACACAATGTAAATATATATACATGCTTTACTGTTAAAATGTTAATGCAAGGTGACACATTAGAGGTATTTGTAAATGCTGATCAGACTTGAATTTGAATAAGGAATGTCTAGGAGTGATTGTTTTTTCTGTGTCTAATCCCCAAAAGTAGGGTAATCAGTCCTGACGTAAGATAATTTGAACATCTCTTTCTTCCTCTCTAATATAGTTTATTGGTGAAAAGGAGTAATAACAAAAACCTTTGGTTAATAAGCTTTTCATAAAATTAATCCAGTTGTTATGAAGCTTTTGTCTATTTCACTTGCATCTTTTCCTAATACGGTAAATAGTGAGTTTCAGAGAGAGTTTTCTTGGTTTGGTTTTACTATTAGTTAATACTTCTAAAATGTCCCATTTTCACTGCCAGAAGTTCCTCATTTCTTGTTGGGAGCCGTGGTTATTGAGGAGGGGGAGTTCCTTTAAGGCTGGTAACACTTTGGAATCCCCAGGGATGGTCCATGACAAAAGAGATTAGAATTCTGAAAATGATACCCTTCAAACCACAACTAGTCAATCATCTGAGTTACAGTCATCAACCAGGTCAGCTTGAATACGAGAAGGGGGAAAAAAAAAAATCTTCATAAAAGTACAGTGTACCCAGGAGAAAATTACTCAGTCATACTAGAATTTTCAGATCCAACCTATCAAAATATTTCTAAACTTAAAATTCCAAAGAGGCTGCCATATCAAGTATCTGCCATAAACATTCCTGCACTATACAATTATTTTAAAATATATTTCGTTGGACACATATTCTTTAAATTGGTTTATAATGTCTTCCTTAGCGTTCTTCTTCAAAAGAGATTTTTGCCAACATCCTAAGCTTCAAGTTAATTAAGTTACTTTTTAAAGATGTCTACGTGTCCAATGTAATATAAAACACTGAATGTATTTGAAAAACATAAGCCTTCAAATGATTTGTTAGAGTTTATGAGAGTGATAGGTCTGAAAGGACATACAAATCTCTACCATGAACGCTAGTCATTAAAGAGTTTCTAGAAGGGGATCTCATGTTATCATAGAGAGCAATAAAAACTGAAGAATAATTAATTAAATAATTTTCCTTTCATAAATAACTTAGGAATTATTGTTCATGAAAATAGTTGAATATGTCTGGTATTACTGAGAAGGGCCTTCTCTCCATTCTGCACTGTGGCCCGGTCTCAGCATGGACAATTTGCTTAACCATGATGTATCCAATGTTAGCTGCCGTCACTACCACCTGTGCTAGACTTAGTTTTCTTTTTTTTTTTTTGTATTATCTTTTGCTCTCACAAGCAAAAGTCTTCAACACGTAAGGAATAGCATAATATATGGAATTCACGTTTTGTGAGCCTGGATTTACATGCCAACTCTGTAGCTTCCTGGCCTTCCCTTCCCAACCCCTCTCACATGGTCATCCTCATCTCTAAAATGCAAGTAGTAAGACTTACCTTCTAGAGCTAGTAAAGAGTAGGTGGGAAAACATATTGCTAAGTTCCCAGCAAAATGTTGGCACGTAGTAAACTAATAAATGCTAATGTCCTAGGAAGATAAATTGGGGAGGGTCCGCTGAAGACCCAACCTGAAGTCCTGGCTCCAGCATTCACAAGCTATCCATCCGCCTGGGATTTCTCCTGACCACCCCATCTCTCTCAGCCTCAGTTTTCTCCTTTGTAAAATGGGCACAATATTTCTTAACCTTCTTCACTGAGTTAAGTGGCTTAAAGGAAACAATTTTAGGAAAATTACTTTATAAAAACTATAAGATAGTAAAGTGTTACTAATATGATTACAAAATTTTTGGAAGTTAGCTTTCTTCCTGTTGGGAGTAGTATTTTTTTTTTTTTTTCAACTGGAGCTCAATGGTTTTTTTCTGTTGAAGGTTGTGGCACTTTTTTTTTTCCTGAATGACTCACGTGACATTTGTTATGAGCTATCTTGCAGGTTGCTCTTTCTTTCTTTCTTTCTTTCTGTCTGTCTGTCTGTCTCTCTCTCTCTCTCTCTCTTTCTTTCTTCCTTTCTTCCTTTCTTTCTTTCTTTCTCTCTCTCTCTCTCTCTCTCTTTCTTTCTTCCTTTCTTCCTTTCTTTCTTTCTTTCTCTCTTTCTCTCTTTCTCTCTCTCTCCCTCTCTCCTTCCCTCCCTCCCTCCCTCCCTCCCTTCCTTCCTTCCTTCCTTCTTTTCCTGTTGCCGTGATTCTGATCCAATTGCTTCAAGAGCAAGGACTTGGTTGTAAACCTGTGGGCTGCAATGCTCAGAGGCTGAGGGGACATACTCTCAGGAGCATAGCACCAAGGATGGAAAGGGACAGAGTTGAGGAGTGGAGCAGATCCGGTCTTCTGTGACAAGAGGACAGAAAAACAAAAACCTTGGTGATATGCAGAAATTCTGAGATAAAGAGGAACTCTGAAGAGCTTCCATTGACTTGCCTGATCTTAGTAAGAAAGAAAAAGGCCATGAGATGAGTGACAGCCAGAGGGAGGTCCTGGGATCTTCACAGCGTAGATACCAAACTCAAAGCATTCCACACATCTTTCTCCCTGTGTGATGAACAAAGACTATGTCCTATTAATTTTTAAAAATCCCAATTCCTGTCACAATAGCTGGCATATAGTTGGCACTAAAAAAATGTTTCTTGACTCCAAAATGAGTAGAAAATAATACAATTATTATTTTATTATGTTACATAATAATAACCACATATAATATAACATACACAATATAATAATAATAATAATAACAGCAATTATTAGGTAGTTATGACATCATATGTTTAGAACCTTATGTCCATTATTTCATTTAATACTCAGAGTAGCCTTACTAGCTAGTTACTAACGATTATCCCTATTTTAGAGATGAGAAAACTGAAGTTTTGGAAAGAGATTCTGAGACACTGTTGTGGGTCACAGGTAGTAGGTTAAGTAAAGAAAATAAAATAATTATAGGGGAGAGTTGAGAGTCCGACTGAGGACAAACCACATGAGTTTGAGATGAAACTCTCAGTACAGTTATTGTGTTTGCTTCAGCAACGTTCTGCAGCGGAGCAGAGGGTTGAGTTTACCAAACCTTGGAATCCCGTGGTTATGCAGACAAGTGGATAAATGGATATAAGAAGAATTGAGATGTGTTCTTCAGCCTGGTGGTGATGAGTAATTGTCATTGGCTCTTGAGTATTTGAGGGTGTGCTTTACCCCACCCTCTTAGCAAAACTACTTGGCTTCTGGCCTGTATGATCTTAACTTCATTTGGGAAATACTGGTTAAGAGGATTCAGAGGGGCCACTTGGTGGCTGATGAACTTGACCACCTATTCAGCCTATGTTTTGCACAATGCAGTTATTTGCTGACTAATAGGTGTAGAGGGTAGAGGAGGAGAGAGGAATCCTCACCAAACAAAAAACTGAGTAGAGTTACTTGCATCATTCATTAAAAACTATCACATCATCTATCTCTCATAAAACCAGGGCAAGAAAAATGCACTAGCTGTGAAGGGAAAGCTTGCTCCATTTTACCAAAGCTAGGTCTGCTTAGAAAAAAGCAGAAGGGTTTGTATGATCTTTCTTGTACAGGGATGGGGAACCAGGTGAGTAAGACTTAAATTGTTGAGTTATGAAGAAATAGATACCATTATTTTAATTACTTTGAACAAGGAAGGATTTGGTGCTATATTAACCTAGCACTTAAGGTATTTTTGCATTCTCTTTGTAAAAGCAACTTGTACAGATCGTGCTATTATTACTTAAGTTTGGATCCAGACAATAAAAAACATATTGAAAAAAGAAAAGCAGAAAAGTTGGTAAGAAGGTTTGAAATGGTGTCAACTAAGGATCAGGTAAAAGAGGTGGCCACGTTTGTCTGGGCCAGGGAGGCCCTGGCACAGGTGCTTGCTCTCAGCCCAGGTTTCACATTGTATCTATCTGCAGCATTTTAAAAAGTCCACCTACCTTGTTCTACCTAAAGAAATACTGAATTATCGATTCGGAATACAATTTGGACACCTGGAGTTTTAAAAGCTCCTCAAGTGATCCTGAGTTGAGAACCATTGTTTAGGGGGCATCAGGCCTGATTTGAAATGAGCAGTACCTTTTGTGGGAAAGGAACTAGGTCTCTCCTCTTTAGCACCAAGAAAATAACTAGCGATAAGAAGTGATGGGGAGGCAGGTTTGGGCCCAAAGGGAAGAAGAACGTTCAAAAGCTTTGAGCTGAACTGAAAATGAACATGGCTTAGTGGTAAAGAAGCTTTGATCACTGGAGGTGATCAGGAGAAGGTAGACAACAATTGATTGGGAAGGTTGAACAAAGCCAGTGATGGCACAACTGTGCCAGGAGGACCAGAAGCATCCCTAAGTTCCCTCGCCCTTCATTCAGAGCAGCTCTGATGTCTCTCTTTTTCAATATTGGGTTTCCCCATAAGACTTCCTTTGAAGAAAGCAATCTGCTCAAAAAAAAGTTTTAAAACTACTTAACTAGTTGACCTTTATAGCTATACCAACTCTGAAATTCTATAGTATTAAATGCCGTTGATGTCTTCTAAGAAATTAGGCTAGCGACTGATCCATTCTTTCAAAGTCTGAAGGGAAAGGAAGGAGAGCATGAGATACATGAAAAGCCTGAGTAGAAGAGGAAGGGCTTGTCTTTGCTAAGGGCCAGATGCAGGAGGCTGCGACCCTGTCTAGGTTTGGAATTATCTGGGAGCTTTGAAACAAAGCTTTCCCTCAAAACCAATCAAATCAGAATATCTGGGAATGGTATCTGGTGGTAGGTACTCATAAAAGGCAGTGAGGCTGAGAGTCATTGCTTAATGGTTGAGCAGTGAGAAATGTTCTTTCGTATACATCGAGACCAAATACGTTAGACAACCTCTGACACAGTAGTTTTTAAACTTCAGGTGTTTCAGAATCACCTGGAAGACTTGTTCAAACACAGAT
>NW_011888805.1:9296200-9309016 GCF_000151845.1 Pteropus vampyrus
GTGCTATTATTACTTAAGTTTGGATCCAGACAATAAAAAACATATTGAAAAAAGAAAAGCAGAAAAGTTGGTAAGAAGGTTTGAAATGGTGTCAACTAAGGATCAGGTAAAAGAGGTGGCCACGTTTGTCTGGGCCAGGGAGGCCCTGGCACAGGTGCTTGCTCTCAGCCCAGGTTTCACATTGTATCTATCTGCAGCATTTTAAAAAGTCCACCTACCTTGTTCTACCTAAAGAAATACTGAATTATCGATTCGGAATACAATTTGGACACCTGGAGTTTTAAAAGCTCCTCAAGTGATCCTGAGTTGAGAACCATTGTTTAGGGGGCATCAGGCCTGATTTGAAATGAGCAGTACCTTTTGTGGGAAAGGAACTAGGTCTCTCCTCTTTAGCACCAAGAAAATAACTAGCGATAAGAAGTGATGGGGAGGCAGGTTTGGGCCCAAAGGGAAGAAGAACGTTCAAAAGCTTTGAGCTGAACTGAAAATGAACATGGCTTAGTGGTAAAGAAGCTTTGATCACTGGAGGTGATCAGGAGAAGGTAGACAACAATTGATTGGGAAGGTTGAACAAAGCCAGTGATGGCACAACTGTGCCAGGAGGACCAGAAGCATCCCTAAGTTCCCTCGCCCTTCATTCAGAGCAGCTCTGATGTCTCTCTTTTTCAATATTGGGTTTCCCCATAAGACTTCCTTTGAAGAAAGCAATCTGCTCAAAAAAAAGTTTTAAAACTACTTAACTAGTTGACCTTTATAGCTATACCAACTCTGAAATTCTATAGTATTAAATGCCGTTGATGTCTTCTAAGAAATTAGGCTAGCGACTGATCCATTCTTTCAAAGTCTGAAGGGAAAGGAAGGAGAGCATGAGATACATGAAAAGCCTGAGTAGAAGAGGAAGGGCTTGTCTTTGCTAAGGGCCAGATGCAGGAGGCTGCGACCCTGTCTAGGTTTGGAATTATCTGGGAGCTTTGAAACAAAGCTTTCCCTCAAAACCAATCAAATCAGAATATCTGGGAATGGTATCTGGTGGTAGGTACTCATAAAAGGCAGTGAGGCTGAGAGTCATTGCTTAATGGTTGAGCAGTGAGAAATGTTCTTTCGTATACATCGAGACCAAATACGTTAGACAACCTCTGACACAGTAGTTTTTAAACTTCAGGTGTTTCAGAATCACCTGGAAGACTTGTTCAAACACAGATGGCTGGGCCCCATCTCTGGAGTTTCTGATCGAAAAGGTCTGTAACCAGGCCAAAAATGTACATTTTTATTAAGTTCCAGGTGATGCCAATACTGATGATCTGGGGACCACACTTTGAAAACCATTGCCCTAACAAAAAGGATTTACTTTGGACATGAAGAAGAACCTCCTAACAGCAGTAAGTCCATTCATAGCACACACCCTTGATATGGCGTGATAGTGGCACTTTACCTATGTGGTCTTCCCGGCAAAAATACATTAACCTCGTCTGACTGTAAGAGAAACGTCAGTTGAGGGACATTCGACATTCCACTTTCTGCAACATAGTTGACTTCAAAACTGTCAAGGTCATCGACAACAAGGAAAGTCTGAAAAACTGTCATAGCCTAGAGGAGCCTAAGTAGACATGACTAGTAAATGCAATGTGGTATCCTGGATAGGGTCCTGGGACAGAAGAAAAAAAATAGGCAAGAATTGAGAAGTCTGGATTCTACCAGAGCCCATGCTCTAAACAATTAGCCTCTCTTGCTTTTCTGGAAGAGGATACCAGAAGTCCCAGTCTTGACTAGCCTGGCTGGAGGGTCTCTGCCGAGATCTGGACTGGAACTTCTCAGGGATCTCCACAACTGCTTAAGGTCTAGAAAGAGAATGTCCCATCACTAAGCTGTACTTCTATTCACCATGCTTTCCACGTCTCTACCTCCACCATCACCACCAGCAACTGGTAAATATTGATTGAGCTCCTGTTCTGTGCCAGGTATTATGGGTACAAAGTTGAAAAAGAGACTATAGTCCTGCCCTCGGAAACTATGGAGGAAATAGACATCCAAGCAAACAAGCCAACGAAATCCCCAACAGCCTCTAAAAGCCAAAAGAAAGAGTCCTCAGAGCCCACGGGTACAGAGACCACCTTGCCTTAGGGAAGGATTCGGAATGAACTGACTCCCTTCTTCTCTCATTGGGTTTTTCAACTCCTACTTCCCTGGTCTCTTCTACTTACAACTGAGCAGCCTAAACCACTGAGAGTTGAAGTTCTCCGTACAAGGCTTTAGGATGTTCAGAAGGGAGGTATTCTGTTCATCCAATAAAGAGTTTATGGATAAATAGAAGCACCAACTCAGCATATGCTTATCTGGCTTCTTCCCCCAAGGAATATTCATATCTACTCTCTGTTCCTCCTTCCAGGGCAGGAATCTTCTGTCCCATTCGTAAGCTATTCTGGCAGCCTTGTCCTCTCTTTGTATCCCTGTCTACAGCAATAACAAACAGCTGTTGCTGAGGCGTTGTTGTTGACGTGTTACCTTTCAAAATTCCCTCTTGTCACGGGATAAGCCTCTTCCTGATGATGAATCTTCATTATCTAGACTGACGAGCGGCCCTGTTGCCATGGCGAGCTGATGGCATCAGGTGTTTTTTTTTTTTTTTTGCCTGCATCACTCCTGCCTGGGGTGCCACAAGGAAAGCAAGGACTCTTCTGTACGTCATGCGTGGCTGGCCTGTGGCAAGCTGTGGCCAGGTTTTTCCTGTAGGTAACACCTAATCAACCAATCAGCTGCAGATAATATCAAGACCTCTGTTTGATACGTTAATAGTGACAGACAGGCTTTCACAATTATTAACACAGTGCCCTTTGGCAATGAAGTTGTTTGGGGGGAAGAAAACACTCTGGTCACCAGACTTGAGATGCGAGGGCTTGTGTTCACATAAACATAATCTCGCATCACTGCTTGTCCCCACGAACTGTTTTGTTCTTAAAGAGTGCGTCTTTGAGCTCATCATCTGATCTCGATTTCCTACATAACAACTTTCTTGGTTTATAGGTCCTTTGGCAAGTGCGGCAAGCACTGCTTCCTGTTTCTAAACTTGCAGGCAAGCATTCATACATCTCACAGCTGTCAGTTTTAACCAGATAACAGTGGCACTTTCTGGTTGCTTTTTTATCTTTAGATTCGGTTAAGAGGACCCTGGAAGTAAAATTGATTTATTCGATACAGTATTCTTAATTAATTTGGGTAAATTTCCATACAACTCATAATCTAAAAAAGAAAGAAAGTAGAAATACATGCTCTTCCTACTTAAGGTTTAAAATTCAGTGATGACATGACTAAAGACGTGAGCTCCCTACCATGCCCCATGCTCCATGCTACATCCTGTGCTCCATGCTACGTCCCATGCTCCCTCCCATGCACCTGTGGGAGCTGTCCTGATGGGTGAGGCTTTCATGTCTTTACTGATGAATTCAAAACATAGTACCTAACAATTAGCTTCCCTCAGTACCATCACAGCCATTCTCCCATCTGGGAAGACCTCTTGTCCCTGATGGAGGGCCACTTCCTAAAGCCTCTCCCCTCTCCCGGGAAACCAACTCTAATTTGGTTCCTGCCAGGTCCTAATCTTCCAAAAGAGGTTTGGATTTTCTTCTTTGCTACTTGAAAACACAAAGACTCTCTCGATTTAGAAGGGTGACAGTTGCCTAGCAGGAGTTGATAAGCAAATCCTGGATCTGGAGACTTTCATGTCCTGGAGGAGGTGAAGAGAGTAAAATTACCTTTTTTATTCTTTTGAGTCTTCTCGGATGATAGAACAAAATAAAATCTATTCTCTATATAGCTTATATTTGTATGTAATGGATGTGGCATAATTTGTGAAACCATTGCCCTTAGGATAAAATTTAAATTTCTAAACATGATATACAGGCCGACCCCCATTTGGCTCCTGCCTACTTCTCCTTGCCCTTGTTCCAGCCCTGCTCAACGTCAAGGCTTTTTAGACAATTTTTTTCTGCAGGTCTTGCATATGCTGTTCACTTTTGCTAGAACACTTTTCCCTTCTACCATCCCTGTCTTCTGATTAACTGTACACATTCTTTCCATTTTAGCTTAAATGTTACTTCCGCTGTTTCGGTTCCCTCTGCTGGGAGATCCTGCAGCAAATGTTGTAATTATTTGATTAACTGCTCATCTCTTCCCAGACCATAAGTTCTGCAAGAATAAGGACCATGTCTGTCTTCTGCTTGGCTTCTGTTCTAGGTCAGTGTTTGACACATAATAGGTGCTCAATAAAATGTTTAAATGCGCAGTGGACATTTGGGGTGCTTCCATTTTTTATAAGCAATGCGGAAATGAGCATTTTTTAATGCACGATTATTTTTATGCATGATTATTTGTCCATAGTTTGGAATTTTTAAATTACTCTCTGACGATATATTCTTGGAAGTAGGATTAGTAGGTCAAAAGATATAAATATCTTTGAGGCCTCTTGAGAAATGACAGATTTGTTTTCCAGAAAGTTTTATACTCATACCAGCAATAAATGAGATTTCCTGTTTCATTGTAGTCTTATCAGCACTATTAGGAAAAGGAATTATTTTTGTTAACTTGATAGTAATAAAGGTTCCCAGTTGCTGTTTCAATTTTGCCTTAGTAAGTAGTGAGACGAACATATTTCACCTATTTTTTTATTCTTTTATATTTTCTCTATTATGAATTGTCTGATGTCCTTCGCCCATTTTTGTTCTGGAATTTTCATGTTTTTCTAATCAATTCTTATAAGCTCTTTATGTTTTAAAGATGTTAGATGATTATCCTTATGTGTATTCCCCTCTCTATTTAGATGTTTGTATTTTTGTCTTATGTCCTTCTTTAATTTAATGTTTTCATCTGGTCAGGTCCGTTATCATGCCCTTTGGGATTCCTTATATGACTCTTAAACTTTGAGTGACCTTCACCACCAGTGATTAAACAAATATTCGGCTACTTTTTCTTGGCGTGTATGTAATAAGATTACTTTGCCCATGTGTGTGTGTGTGTGTGTGTGTGTGTGTGCGTGTGTGTCTGTGTGTCTGTGTGTGTGCACGTGCACGCACATGTGTGCATTTATTTGTGCATAATAAATGGGTCTCATCCATTAGGAATTTAATGGTAGGTGGGAAGAATCTTCTTTTGCCGACAGGACCGAGCAATTTCTCAACAAAATCTGTTAATCTTTTCTTTCCTAATGATTTAAAGTGTCTCTTGTCACTAATTTAAAAGCAATATTAATCTAGTTTCAGTGTGTCTTCCTGGAGTGGGCCAGGTGCTTTTTCATCATTCTAGGTTTTAGGGAGAGACTGTGAGGGGGAGGGTACCTGCGTCTGATCTTCCCACTCATTCTCCCTGGCTTCGCCTACTGGGTGTAGCAGTTAAACTTCTCTGTGGCTAAACTCTGAGGCATCCAGAGAAAGTTGGAGTCAAGATCTGAAACTGGTAGAGGCACAGTGCATTTGCATGAAAACCCACCAGGCTAATTTGGTCATGTTTATAAATGTCTTATCAGAGCACAGCTTTAGTTTGGCATTGGATCTAAAAACACAGCCTATGAATAGATGCCCGCTAAAAAACAAGTGCTATGGCAAGAGACAGTATGAATATCTGCAGCTACTCCTAGTATTCAAGAGACTCAGGTCACTATGGTAATGGTTTCTTCTTTTACATAACATCGCACAGTTGTAAGAAGTGGGGAATGCCGGTCTTAACTAAGACAAGAGTCCGCAAAATGTTTCCTTTACAGGAAGCCACTAGCCACATACCCAAAAAGGTGGGTTGGAGTAGACATCTCTATATTAAGTTAATTTGCCCTCTCTCTCTTTCTTTTTCTTTCATTCCTTCTTCCTTGCTTTTTTGCTTCCTTCCTTTCTTGTCTGTTGGCTTTCGAGTCAGTGACACAGTATCCTAGTTCTTGCAAGTTGGTCCGTGAGAAAATCAGTCACAGAATTTCACAGCTCAAGTTCTGAAGCTTTGTCAGTGTTCATTTGCTACATTTTCCATAAATCAAATAGTGGAAACGGAGACGAGTAATTATTTTTATACTTCAAGAAGCTGGAACAATGTGAATGAAAGAATCTTGCTGCTTCAGGAGAGAGAGTTGTAACTTATATCAAAGTGTTACAGGATTAAAATGGAAGCATTTGAACAGTCTCCTCACACCCTGCTCCCAAATATGAATCTGTGTTTTAAAACGAATTAGTTCCATCTTTTTCCTGAATTCAAATGCAAATTTTTCCCCTCCTAAGTCTTAGACGAATCTAAGTAACATGCCTTTTATTTCCCAAGTCTATTATAATTTCTGCTCTGGGTGTGCGTTTGGGCGGGGGATGGGGTGCTACAAGTATTTAAAATGTCCCATTGTTTTATTTGCAAGTAATAGACAGCAAGTAACAGAGAGACCCGACTCGACTCGCGCCAGCTTAAATAATAGAGAACCTGTTCCCCAGCCCCTACTCCCCCTTTCCCACCCCCCCGCTCCTCTTTTCCTCTTTTCCCACAGCATTTATCACCCTCTAACACACGATCATTTTACTCGTTATGCTCATTGTCTGTTCGTCTTCTGCTTTATAGGACAGGAATATGTTTGTCTGCTTCCCCCCGCTCCCCCTGCTGACTGCTTGTCGTTTATTTTCCACTTGGTACGAGGGATACTCGTCTGTTTTATGGATAAATGTCTTCTAAGTGCCTGATATCATATCTGGTGCATAAGTAGTCACTCACTAAATATTTGTTGAACTCAGTTTAATCAACTCATGTCCCTGAAAAGTCCAGGTTTTTGGTGAGGTGAGGTCCTTTGGCTCAGCGATGTCACCCAGGACCCCATTTTTCATTGTTTTCATTGTCTACTTTGTTTTCCTTAGTGTGGACTCTATCCTAAGTCAGGCTCCTCTGTGGTCCCCGTATGGCTCTAGCTCCAGGGCTTCTTGATCAAATGCAAAAGGAGGTGCACAGAAACTCCATCTTGCAGTCCCAGCAAAAGTCCTGAGATTCACTCTGAACCAAATGGCTTAGGTCACAGTCACTGTGGCCAGGGGGATAGATGTGCTGATGTTTTAGCCTAAGCCACATGTTCTTTCCCTACCACCAAGATGGAATTAGCCTTTTAGGAATCACATGGCCACCAAACAGAAATTGAGGGGTTACTGGAGAGGAAGAAGTGGAGCCTGGATGTTCATGCTATTCGACAAGAAGCAAGAATACATTAAACAACAAGGGGTTACTATGAAAAGCAAACCGAATTTGGGAAATCCCCTTCCTGTTCTTCAGAGTTTATGTGACTAGAAGTTAGCTGAAGTTAGACTCAGCGTATGTGGTTAAATTGAGATCATCTTCTCATTTTTGGCAAATTTGAGATATCCTAAGCGTCGCAGGAATCCTTTTAAAAAGATTCAAGAGAGCAAGCTAACAAAAAGCTGCCTTTAAGGATTTAAAAATTGTTGCTTCTTCACTCTTTCCATTGTTCTAACTTACTGGAGTTTTAAGAAGAGCAGTCATTTCACCTCTTTTTATTCTTATTCTGCATTGGGTGCACCAGACTCTGGTACTTCTTCATCTTCAGGACTTACTGTCCAAGTGAGGTAGCATATGAAGAAGCTCAAGGTTGTGGCCAGTGGCCATGAACAAGGATGTCTCTCATAGCTGCTCCTGGCAAGGCAGAAATCCTTGTTGCCTGGAAAGGAACAACTCACTATGATAACTGACTCCTTGCCCTTCCTCATCACTATATGTATTAACTCCGTATTCAGTCCAAAGTAGAATACTTTTAATTCGGCCACCCTAATTCTGTAACACAGGGGACAGGTTGCCACAGGTACATACTGGGAGATGGCGCAATTTCCTAAGTTGTATATCAAGCCAACGTATGTGCAGGAAAATGTAATTCCATCTCCACGATCTCAGTATCCTGTGTTATTTACAAAAGGAGAGAAGCACTCTCATTCTCTAAAACCTCAGCTTACAGAAACAAGATAAGTGCTCATTATTTTCATTACTACTGCAGACTCCCCAGTACAATACTGTTCCTTTGGAGTAGTGTTAACTAACCATGAATTCCTCTGAGGATGAGGTCTGACCACGTACTCATCCAGGACCTAGTCCCTTCCTGCCTTGCCAACTCCGACTGGTGCTGACTGCCCCATTTTAGTTTCTGCTTCAGACACACTGGCCTTTAAGTTATTGAAATAATTCAAAGCCTTTCCTTCTTTAGGGTCTTAGACTGCCTGGGTTCAAATTCAGCCTTTGCCATGTACTAGCTGTGTGACAAGGACAAGCTACTTAAACCTGTCTGTGCTTCCTTATACTCACCTGGGAAGTGGGACCAACAACAGTCCTACTTCATGAGATTGTGTTAGGATTAAAGAGTATAATATGTGTAAAGTTCTTAGAATGTTCTGGCTCGTAATCATTTATAATGTTAGCTTATTCCCTCCATCTGTTCCCATTCCCCTGGCCCTCCCCCATCTCCTCACCTTCCTTTTTTTTCAAATCTGGATTTTCAATGTCTTTGTTGTTGCGTAAACTGTCACTGCTTCAGAGGCCTTTTCTCACCATTTTATCTAAAGCAACACCATTATTATTTTCTTTCACACCTCTCTTTTTTTCATCACTATACCTATTTCAGTGTGCAGTTATACATTTATTTGCTTTAATTACTTGTTCATTATCTTTTTCCATGAATAAACTAAAATTTCACAGTAGCGGGGGCCTTGGCTATTTTATTTACCATTGCATATATTATACGTGTCTGCAAGGAGAGAGTAGTCAAAAAATATTTAAGAATGAAAGCCTGAGTCTTCTGAACAGTAGAGGAACTACAAAGGGAAACTGAAATTCTGAATCACTAATAATTCTGTAATATACTAGGGCAGCGGGTTGAACATGGAGGTGGGGGAAGGAAGCATTTCTCCTACCTAAAAGAGAAGAGAACACCATGCAGCTCAGACAGCTCAGTTTTCAAGTCCTCAGCTGCAGAAATAGATGGAAGTGCCAAGTGGGAGACAGTGGCAACCATTAAATGTCCAGAAGAGACTGCAAACTAGCTTGATGGAGGGATCTGGTCCAGCAGGACATGGAAGATACCTTCTAGGGACTGCTAGGAATATTTGAAAGATAACTTTCAGGGGTTTGAAAATCTTTTGTCCCCAGGCTCTGGAAAAAAAACAAAGAAACCTGAGTTGGGGTTGTTCTTGTTAACAGTACAGTTAGGTATGGCCAGAAGAAACTTGAATTACAGTATTAACATTTTCACAGCCAGGACTCATCTCATGTACGGAGTCCAGAAAGAAAAAAATATTCCAACAAAGGTCCATAACCAGTTCATTGCTGGAGTATCGCAGTAAGGGAGGAAAGAGCACAATTTTATCAAAACTCCCATATCATCACCCAAGTGACCTCCACAGTGGGCTATGATTGCAATTGGCTATAGGGAGTGTTGGTGGGTAAAATGGATATTTCTATCATGCTGAAGGTTTTAAAAATGACATTTTCAGCATTAGCCAACAGTAAAGAATGTTGAAGACAATTGTATTATCTGGACAACTGGGAAAGGGGCAAGCTGGTAAATATATTTAGTAAGCTGGGGAGATGTTCACGCTGACACTTTTAATGAGAGGGCAGTCATCTGAGAGTCAGAAAGTCACACCTGTGTCCTTTTTACCCCTTCTGAGTTTTATTTTATTTTAACATTTTATTTATTTATTTATTTAACAGTTTATTTTTTTCCCCTCCCCTCTGGTAACCACTGGTCCATTGTCCATGTCCATGAATCTCTGTTTGTCCTGTTCATTTGTTGCTTTTAGGTTTATATCCCACATATAAGTGATATCATGTGATTTTCAACCTTTTCTGTCTGGCTTATTTCGCTCAGTATGATTATTTCAAAGTCCATCCATGTTGTTGCAAATGGCAGTATTTCATCTCTTCTTATGGCTGGGTAATATTCCATTGTATATATGTACCACTGCTTCTTTAGCCAATCATCTCTGAGTTTCATTTTAAAAACTTATAATAGGAGCGTATGAAATTATTTGAACAGCCCTCCTCCTCCCCTACTGCTCAGCTAATCCTGTTCCTTAGGGGTCACCACTTTAACTCAGGCCTATGGGCATTCTTTCACTCTGTCTATGTACTCTTTCACTTATACATACCTCCATCAGTTTATATGATCATCTTTTTATTGATAGGCATCCTCTTATTGATAGGTTGTTTCCAATATCGCTTGACCCCAAACAATGTTGCAATGAGAGTATTTGTACCTATACATTTGTATATATTTTAGGGTGTATCTATAGACTAAATTCCTGGATATATGATTGCCGGGTCAAAGTTATATGCATTGGAAATCTCTGGGCCCCAGTTCTGATTGCATTTTTGCTCTTGAGTGTGGATGTGAGCCTCCTAACTCCTTTCAGCTGAGTTTGGGCTAGGTAGTCTTTAATTGCCCTTCTAGCTCTCTCATGGTTTCAGTCTAAGATTCTCAGGCTGCTGTAGACAACGGCTGCTTTGGGGTGACTTTTGTGTTGTGATTTTGTGAATGATTCTTGATTTAGAAGCAAGTCAGAGAGAGAAGTCATTTGCTCATTAAAAGCAAATGAGCAAATGCAGCTGAAGATGAACATGTATTTTCCATAAATATCAAGAAAGAGCAGAATTGAGCCAAGGTAGACTCAATATCCTTAGCTATCCCAAAAAGATAGAAATAAAAGTGGTGCTTTTACCATGAGCAGACAACATAGGTGTTCAAACTAAAGGAGTATCTTGATATTGAAAGGGATTAGAGCTCTATGTACTGAATGGAGGGCATTGTACCAGGATTGGCACTAACGTAACCCATAACCTTTGATCCACCATCCTTGTACTGCACCATCAGCTATTTTCATAAGAGAACATGGCCAAACCTGCCCAGTCCTTGGCTGGGGATTCTTTCAGGAAAATCCAGGGTGCTGCTGAAGTGTTTCAGGTGACTCAGGTAGTGGAATTCTGCCTTTGAGTCAGGGCAGAATTTTAGTTTTTCCCTGGTTTGGAGGTTTGTTACTGGAGCTAGTTCTCTAAAGTCATATTTAAGGACCCATAAGAACTTCTTAATAACAGTAATGTGGAATTATTGTTTAATGGTTATAGAATTTCAGTTTTGCAAGATGAAAAGAATTCCGGAAATGAATGGTGCTGATGGTTGCAAAGTCTGAATGTATTTATACCAGTAAATTGTACACTTAAAATGGTTAAGATAGTAAATTTTATATTTTTTGGATTTTACTACAAATAAAAAAAATGAGGGAAAAACAGAGGCAATGTTTACCCTATTAGATAGTAAGACAGGCTATAAATCCATAATAATTAAACAATGTGGAATTAGAATAAAATTAGAAAAAAATATCTATGGAACAGATGAGTTCAGCAGCAGGCCTAAATACACATAGTGATCTAGTATATATTAAGGTAACATTGCAAACAGAAAAAAGAATAGGTTATTCAGTAAATGATGCTGATTCATTTAAAATTTATATGGAAAAAATAAGATTACATCCATACTCCACACTCTATAGGGAAAGAAAACCTTTCAGATGTAATAATGATTTAAACATGAAAGATTATGCAAATGTTATCAAATATAGAGAATATTTTTATATTCTTGATGTAGGAAAAGCTTTCTTAAACCATTCACAAAAGCCAGATACCATTAGTGTTAACATTAGTAGATAATACTGTATACGATTTAAAACTTCATATGTTGAAATATATTACAAACAAGTTAAGAAGCAAGGCACAGCTTGGAAGATACCTGTAACAAAAATCACACACAAATTAGAGATAACAATAATATCTTTTTATCTAAAAAGTTCTCACGAGTCAGTGTAAAAGGGCAAAGAATCCTATAAAAAGTGAGGAAAGAATATGAAACAGGCTTTTCACAGATGCAAAATAAAATCTGAATGTTTAAAAAGATATTTGAAGTCTCTAGTAACCAAGTAAATAGAAATTAAATCAACAATAATGGAAAAAATGTCAATGTTCAGTACTAATGAGGTTAGAAGAAAATGGACCTAAATGTGGAAGAATAAAGTGCAAATGAGTACAGCTATTCTGGAGGGCAATTTAGCAAATGAAAACTTTAAAAAACTTTAAACTAGTAATTATACATGTAGAAATGTACAGATATGCAAAAGTAAACAAAAATATATGTTCAAATATATGCTAGAAACAACCTATGTGTTCATTAAATTGGGACTGATTTATGTAAATTGTGACACACTCATGCAAATGAACATTATATTTAAATTAACAGGAATAAGAAATATCTATATGTAGATTTTTTACTGACATGAAAAAATTTACCAAGATATATTGTTAGTAGGGAAAAAAAGTAATTTCTAAAACAATGATATGATCAACTTAGATTTCTAAAAATTTCTGTATATATGTACTATTTCGAAAAAAATCTAGACAAAAATATATGAAACTTAATATTGGTTGAATCTGGAGGAAAGCATGGTAAGAAAAGAGGGAGGATGAAGGGAACTATTTATTTTTTTAAAATATTTTTCATAATGCTTAAAACTTACTCAGAAATGTTTTCATATATCACTTGTATAATAAATAAACTAATTTTTTAAAGAAGATTTTGTACTGATGTATGGTCTCCCAAGTCCCCTAGTTGCCACAATTTTCCTGCGGTGTCCAGAATAATATCTTAAAGAAACAAACAGTTTGGCTTATACTTCTATAGATTACTCCATTACCACAAAATACCTGTGTATTTTGTATGAATAAACAAACTCACCATGATCAATGTAGATTATTTTTATTATTTTT
>NW_011888805.1:9310691-9331552 GCF_000151845.1 Pteropus vampyrus
ACCAACCATACTTCTTGTTAGGGTCTGTACATGAGGGCATATGTCCACTCTTGAACCCCCTACCTCTAATTTACCTATATTTTTTTCTTTTCAAAATTATTTTCATACCAACTATCTTTGGAAGAAGAAAAAACAAAAACAAAACAACAGATGAAACCAAGGCAATATCCTGGCACTGTTAACGAGGCATATCTCTCTATAAATCAGAGGTGATGACAATGTTACTGGATTGTTGTGTCACCGTTACATTGGGAAAAGTGCATTTTAGATTTATTTACATATGCTGACTACATCAAAATTATATTTTGTCAGCTTTTTTCAAAAGCATCAGATGAGATAGATTAATGCCATTGATCCCGTATTCTCTGCTAACAAGGACTTTAACCTTCCCTCAAGTAACTAAATGATATGCAAGATATTTACAGAAGGCAGAAATGATCCCAAAACTCCTCTAAATTCCCACAGGTTGCTTATTTTTGAGCCCCCAACTTCCCCATGATTTTGCTTCAGTGGTTTCCCTAACAGGAAGTTTCCTTATTTGTATTTCCCATCCACCCTATCTACCCTCATAACTCTTTTCCTGTAATTTTGAAAGTTTTAAACTCTACTTGCATCATTTTGAATTCCAGAACTAGCACTTCTGTCATTACCATTTGCCTCACTGAAGACATCCCCGAAATGTGGCTCTAGGAAGGACCCCCTGGGAGAAAGGGATTGCCCGGATAAATGATTCATTCACTACAGAGATGGATTTTTTCGAACGTCATTTTCATTCTGCAAAGTAGGAAACTGGGTTTCCTTTCCTTTGAAGCATCATCACAAAGCCAGAAACTGGAGAGCAAAATGTATAATTATGAGGTTTTAAATAAACAAGGAAAAATGTTATCGCACTGAGGTGGTCTGATAGTTCACATCTATCATTTTCTTTCCCTGGTTGCTGAAGATGCAGACGCAGCCTCACTAACGTGCAGCAGTGATGTGACTCATGGTCAGCTGACAGAGCAGGAAGTCACCTCAAGCTGCACTGACAGACGGGAAAGTCCAGAGTAGATTAAACGTACTTTTTAAGAAAGGAAATAATACACTTTGTAGCTGACGGCTGTGTCACAAGGTTAGAAAGCCCAATTACACTTGATAGTTCTATGCAAGGCAGTAGCCTGGAAATGTATTGATTTAGTATATATAGTCATTACTAGAATATTTGCAAGCTGCTCATGTATGTTTTAGTCGTTAAATACAGAACAGCACTCCTGTTGGAAGAATGAAATCATCCAATTTTCGCTGGGCTGGATTAAATAATAAATTAATTGCTGGGGTGGTCATAAGCAAAACTGTGAAGCAGGACATCTTCTCTGCTTTTTGGATTTCTCTCGTACTGGAGTTCAGTGATCTCATGGGATCATTTTTCTCTTGAAAGACAGGACATAAACTTTTTCAGTAAATCAACAAATCCATAAATATATGCAGACCTTTGGCCAAGTACTGTGCAAGGGAGTGTGGGAAATCTGAATAGGAAAACATTTTTGAGGTGCTCCATCTAGTTGAGGGCAACAAAATGTAAACATATTGAAAGGTTAGTAACAGTACGAGAGTTGTTTCAAGGAAGACTATGATGGATTGCCAAATGGCGATGTCAGGGGGACTTGCTGTAGGTGTTGAGAGGAAGGAGAGGTCAGTCAGGGACGTGTGTGTGCAAACAGTGCATCTGGGACTCTACTCCACCCTAAAGCAGACAGAGTCTATGAAAAAGTGGCCAAGATCAAATCAATTATTCCAGGAATAGCAGTAGTCAAGGGAGATGTTTGAGTAAGACGGTGGTGTGGATACAAGAGCCTGAAGGTCTGAGTTAGTCCTGGTTCCCTGTTGGACAGAGGAGCCTCTATTGCCTCATATGTAGAACAGGTGTAATAAATGCCCTACCTGCCTTCTAGATTAAGTGAAATAGTGTAAGTCATAGTGTAAACTGTAACCCACATAATAAACTTAAGTTATTGTTAGTGGTGATATAACATGATTTTAAGAATATTATTTTGCATATAGAGATACTGCTTAACTTTAAAGGCTAAAATTGCAGTAATTTAAACATCCATACATAGGTTATGAAGAAGAGGTAGGGAGGTGGCTAAATGTAAATATGAAGCCACAACATGCAGGTGACCAGTGAGTACATATGCATAATCTTGGTTAGAAGCAAGAAGACATTTGTTCTTTAATATTATAACTAATACAGGCATTACCTTCCTTAGGATCTTTCCATTTTCCCTAGCAGTGAGGCTGGTTTGCTCATAATGTCCCTAAGGAACATTACGTTTTTAATCTGGACTTACAGAGCTTGGTACATAGTAAGAACTCAGCATATACTTTAATGAGTTTTTCTTAGATTTAAGATGCAGTCTGGTAACTATTGCTTCTAACATGAGGAGGGAGAAGCACTTTTTTTTCTCTTAACCTTGATGGAGAAGTGCTTGATGTATTTGTAGTGGAACCAAAATTCACACAATGTGAATTAGACGTGTATAAATAATAAAGTGTGTCTTTATTGTCCTCACTCAGCTCATCTTGCTCAGAGCCCCTGTTTGTATTTATGACAGGATGGACATCCTTTCTTTGACAACTTCCATTCTCTCCATACTGAAAAAGTTTCTTTGGGGCAAATATTGAGTTTATTCAAAGTTCAAACCCCCTTTCAGGGCAGTTTCTCCCCTCTCAAGAATTTTCCTCTCTCTCTTCTCTTGTTTTATGTGCCAAGCAGAATGTGGAGAACTTCTGGTCCCCAGGTTGTCCTCTACAGCCCCTAGACTTCTGCTGAGATGCCAGCTCCCTGGCTCTGCTGTTCATAGAGGTGTGACTGGCCCCATGCACCTCGGATATGTGTTGGTGTCCCCTGTCGAGGCCCAGGGGTCTGTTCGCACTGTCTCCACGGGTCCCTTTGGCACTTGTATCCTCTCTTCTACTCCAACTCATCCTTTCCTTACCATCTTGGTACCATGTGAGACTCTGCAGGGCTGCCCCAGCCTCCTTCCCCTTGGTCGTGATTGCTGACAGTCTATAAGAGGCTGGCGGTTTTTCCAGCTCACACCCATGTTCAGATTCCTTCCTGAATCAGACCTACCTGATTGCCCCTATGCTCAGGTCTGGCCCTGGTCCTTCTCCCTACCCTCTCATTCAGCTCCTTTCCGTAGCCCAGGGAGGCCGTCATGGGGGTTTAGCAAATTAGTCCCTGGGAACTACTTGTCTTTTCCTTCTGCCCTAGAACCAGTCCTCCAACATCCAGCATATCAGACCACACAGGTTTCCTTTTGAAACTTTTTTCTCAGCAGGGCCCAGCATTTGCACAACAGGAGTGTTTGTTTTTCAGACTTTTATCCAGTTATAATCTTTTAAGACCCATTTTTTAACAAAGTGCAGTGATGACTCTCATTCTCATCAAATTCTGTTCAAGGGTGCAATAGGTAGTGATTTCCCTATTTCAATTAGGGAAAGGAGTCATCAGAAACAAAAAGATATTGACTTAATGTCTCAAAAATGTTATCCCTGTTATAGATGTTTAAAGTATTTTGGTAATTGTGACACCACTGTGAAGTGGATGATGGTGACATCAATTCCCTAATTGGGAGGGGCTTGATCATTCATTCTGCAACTTAAATGTTCCCAGGTTCTGAGTCATTCACAAAGTATTTGTTCAGCAACTGCTTTATTCCAAACATGGAAGAAGTAGACTTTGTTTTCACAACTGGTTCCCAAACATGCTACATGTAAACCATTCAATATACAGATTAATGGGATAGAAATAAAGGTAGAATGTTAAGGGCCCCAAACAGTGGAAAACTCTAGAAAAGGAGTGAAGTGGGCCTTGTCAGAACAGCACACCACAGTTTGAAGCCAAAGGTGGATGGATATACCTGGGATCAGAGAGGAAAGTGGTTTCACCCTCAGAGACCAGAGCCGAACCTAAAGGTTTCTGAGGCAGCAGGGTGGAAAAACTGGGCCACATACGATGAAAGAGCAAGTCCCCTAGGTCCGGCCCTGGAGGGAAGGGTGGGAAGCAGGACAGAGAGGGCCATATGTACTTTGAACCAGAAAGCTTGTTGGCAACCTGTCCAATTCAGAAAAGTGTATTTTTCCTCTGACTTATTACATTCCTACTGTTTTTTTTTTCTTCACCCTTTGCTTTTGGTGTTTATGAGCTTTGTTTTCTAGAAGCCACTGGTGAATATTCAAAGAGACATAGGAGTCTCATCGTCTTCAGTTATTTCTGGCGGCAATTACCATTTTCATTTAGGATACCAGAGATTTGGATAGAGATGTGAAAAACCTGAGCAGGTTAAGTTGGGGCTCAACAACGGTGGACACTGTTATCCTGCCCACTTGGATGACTCATTGCAAACAATTTTAACAAAAATCGTACATAAAATCTATACATTTTTCCATCAGAAAGTGCTTACCGGCACTATACTGGTAGATGTGACTAATACTTGGCTCTGCAAAGTGAACCAAATGTTAGATAGAGAGCAATTATTTGACTCATAATGTACTAATATAGGGGAAGATATTTTAGGTTTAAAGTTTAGGGTTTGAAAGTCTTTGGTACTTAATTACAAGGAATTAATCTATAGATCTGCCTTGTTCAAGACAGTAGATACTGGCCACATGTGGCTCCTTAAATTTCAACTAATTCAAATTAAATTAAATTAAATTAAATTAAAATTTTTGTTCCTCAATCACACTAGTGCTCAATAGCCGTATGTGATCAGTGGGGCATTATGGCATAGGACAGGACAAATATAGATGATTTACATCATCACAGAGAATTTAATTGGACAATGCTAGGAAAGATTTTGTTGCAAAGGTATGTCTAGAGAGGAACAATGGTCCAGGACATTTTTATTGTTGTTGTTTCTGCTTTTTAATAAAATTGTCTGAGAGCGAGACTAAAAGAAGAGAAAAACAAACAAACAAACAAACAAACAAACACACGTCATCTTCCCCAGAAATGTAGCACAATTGCTTTCTTCATTCTAATTTTAATGAGGTTGGGTGGCATTGTGAATTTGGAAACTGAAAAGGAAACTTGGAGAAATTAGTTATATTTCAACACTAGCAGCCACGAGCTGGCTTTTTACATGCTTGGCTAAGCTAATGTCCTGACCACGGCAGACAGCATGGTCTTCGGGGACAGCTACATCTTTAGCCAGTCCCACTTGGGTTCAAGTCTAATCGTACTATTCACTATTTGTATTCTTATGGACAAGTTTGTGTTTGACCTCTCTCATCTTGAGTTGAATCATTTTTAAAGGGAAGATAATCATGTCCCTCTGTAACTATTTTGGGGTAGAGTGAATGAAAATGTACATAAAATATTTGGCACATAGTAAAGAGTCAATAAAAAAACAGTTTTTAATTAAGAAGTTTATCTTACTTAAAGAGTAAATGCAAAGCTTCATTTAAAGCTTTTATAAAATATGAGACCATAAACATTTTAGAAAATGTACATAAATATTTGCTGGATCTTTGAATGTGAAAGGACCTTTTAAGTTTAAAGGCAATAGAAAACAGAAAACTAATAAATTTGATAACATAACATTTTAAACTTCTTTAAAATAAACCACTGCACAAACCAAATTAAAAGGCAAACTAGAAACTATATCTTTAACTAATATGACAAACAAAATGTTATTATGCTTAGTTTTTAAAATTATAATAAAAATCTATGATAAAAATCCTAATATAAGAAAATAAACAAAGAATATAACATTGCATAGGAGAAGAAATAAAAATTATTAATAAACAGAAAATATTTTAATGTTAGAAATTTAAAATGTGTAATTTAAAACAACTGAAGATCCTTTTACTTCTCTCTCTCTCTCTCTCTCTCTTTCCACTATAAATGTAGTGATCAAAAAAATAAGTAGGATAGACATTTGAGACAGGCATTCATACTACATTAAAAATAATAATTGTAAGACAGATACATGAATTTTTGATTAGTAAAGCAATCTATTTTTGTTTAGGATATTTACTAATTGCTGATATCTCCTGGTTCCATATCAAGGACTGGAGGACTCCAACCATAGAATTCCTTCCATAGCATAGAAAGATTCCCTGGGGCCTATCATAGTTAGACCATAGGTCTTTTTGCCTTAGGGAAGAGTGGTCCAGCCAAGAAGAACAAGTCAGCTCCTTCTTGCCTGAGGGATTGTGGGAAGGAAAAAGGAATAAAAAGATTATGGAAGTAAACTGTCAGTGTTTTTATTCTCCTGACTCTGGTCAAATTTTTGAAGCCGAATTGTGAGGGCAGGAGTTAGGTGATAAAGTGGAAACTTTCAGAAAGAAATAAAGGAGCTGGAGATCAGCCAGCAGCGAATGTGGCGCCATGTCCAGTCAGGCCCAGGTATTAGCATTGCCCTGGTAGATGGAATTATCTAGGGCAGTGACCCTGAGGTGGTGGTCCTGGTTGCTAACAGTTTGGTAAGGAGATAAAGGAATTCTTTGAGAGCTAGTGGATCAGAGGTCTCAGATGCAAAATGTGTATCTTTAATGTTTTTTGGATGAACAGAAATGCATGGCTTTGAATCTTTATAGTGTATCTCTAAGAGGTGAAATTATCATCATGAATCTATCAAAATGTATCTACCCATTTTTTGTTGATGGACATGGAGTATTGTTTCCAGTTTGGAGCTATTATGAATAATGCTACTATGAGCATTCTTGCTCCATGTCTTTTTGTCCACAAGAAAATACTTTTCTGTTGGGTTTGAACTTAGAAGTAGAATATCTGGGTCTTGTAGTATAATATATATGTTCTGCGGCTTTATTATTAATGCCAAACAATTTTCCAAAATGATCGTATGAATTGACACACTCACCAGCAGCTTATGAGAGTTCCCATAGTTGCACATTTTAATGCACACTTGGCGTTATCAGTTATTTCAATCTGGGCTGGTGTGTAGTGGTATCTAAGGATGGTTAATTGCATTAACCTGTTGACTAAGGAGGTTGAGCTCCTTTTCATATGTTGACTGGCCTTTTGTGAGTAATTGTTGAAGTCTCTCACCCATTTTCTCAAGTACTACTTTTATAATCATAAAAATTATCATTTAAACAAAAAGAGGATTAAGTCATTTTCTGCCCTGCCCTTAACCTCAAGCAATCTAACTGAGGGGTAACATCTTAACCAGATCTCCAGAATGGGACCACAAACTTTCAGTAGCAACTGTTTTATCTCCTCCTTTCTGGAGGTGCTTATCATTTTATACATTGTTTATTATTATTTACTGTGCTTATCCTGTCTTCTACCAGATTGTTAAATCTCAAATAGTGGCAACTTTTCTGAATTCCCTTGCATGATATACCTAATAGTGTATACTGCACACAAATAAAAGTTTTTTGGATGAACAGAAATGCATGGCTTTGAATCATATTTTGTAGAAACTAAGCATTGGAATACAAAATTCAAATAATCTAGTCTACCCTTTCATTTCAAAGGTGCTAAAATTGAGGTCCAGAGGTCTGAGAATAAATGAGTTATGGGGTAAGACAAGTACCTCTATTTCTAGTCCATCTCTGTTGCCCTTATACCATGCTATATTCTAAGAAATGAGGAGAAGATAAGCAATCTATAAGCAATTATAGGTGCGACTGTCCCTAAATTAACACCACAGAAGCTCTTTCTACTAAATAATTTATATAAACTTAGAATAAAACTATTCCAGAGAGGAGACACTTTAACTGTGCCTACACACACACACACACACACACACACACACACACACACACACACACACACTCACACAGAGGTATCAACACTTATACTCAATCAGTTTTTGTTATTGTGTTTTTCTGTGTGATGCAGTTTGGGTGCAAAAATGTTTTAGGATCATTATTTTAGAAGAAATGTGTCCTTGTGACAAAAATGTAAGTACAGAGATAATAGATTGAAAATTGTGAGAAAATGGCAAACATTGCAGGGACGATTGGATGAATTTCCAGATACTAGGAAATGTTCTAAAAGGCAAAGAGTGAATCATACAAATTGAAAAAAATGGTACATATGCGCACTCCTTGATAATCAGTAATAGAGTGAATAAGGAACTGATGAAATGTAAGTGTATATATTGGGTTTAGTCAAGCACAGCAAATGTGCACTTCAGCTATGTCCTTGAGTTCATGCCTAAGATCCAATGACATCTCTAAATACAGCTAAATGAAGCAAGAAGTGAAGGACTTCACAGCCACACCAAGAAGCCATCTCCCAGAGTATCCTAAAAACCATTCAGACTCCAGCAGACCTTGCCTCCTGCCTGGATAAGAAAGTGAAAGATTTAGCAAAACATTCCTGGAACCCACTGGAGGGGATCAGAACATGGCACCCCCAAAATGCCACTTTGGCATAATGATTATTTTGAGCTCAAGGCAACTGAGAAATAGCAGATGCTAGAAGACCTCTCTGCCCTCTTCCTTTCTGTGCAAAAGCCAGACATAAATTTCCCATGAGAAAGATACTCTCCCAGTACCAGAAAGAAGAGAACATTCTTATCACTGAAGATGGAGAGTTAATGATGAGTCAAGTCTGCACAAACAAATCTTACTAGAATAACCTTATCTTCCATTAGTTTCCCTCCTATATCTCCTAGTCACTTTCCCATAAATTTACCACCCCTAGAAGCCCAAATATCTTTCCTTTGTCCAGTCACTTCTCCACAATTTATTGCCCTTTGTTAAAATGGTATATCAGCCCCCAAGTCTAACTGCTCCTCTGGGAGTTTTCGTTTCTTTTCTATAAATTACCCTCCCCCCATGTCACATAAAAATATTAACATCAGATAATATTGTATCTGTTTCTCTTGTAAATCTGTCTTTTGTCATGTCAGAGAGGAAAACTTCTGTAGTTTCTTTGGGTCCCTGGCTGAGCCTAAGAATTAAACCGACATAAGACAAATTAACAGGAAAAGAGCATACATGTTTTATTAAATTTTCGCACATACGTGGAAACTTTCATGAGGATAAAGACTCAAAGAAGTTACCAAAGCAGGAAGCTTTTATACTTTTTAGACAAAGAAACAATAAATCTGTGAAAGCTTAACATGACAAAGGGGTTTGGGATGGGAAATAAATGGAGAAGGATTGAGGAAGGTAAGGGTAGTTCAACAAGGTTTGTTGGTACAGATTTCTCATTCCCCAATTCTCCATCTCTGGCGATAAGAATAGCTTTCTTCTTCCTGAAAGGACAGCTTTCACATGGGAGTTTTATCTTCTTTTAGGAAGAGAAAGGAGAATCAAAGTGTTCTTTTGTACCTGCTGTTTCTTAAGTACCTATAATTCAAAATAAGCAGTATGCCAAATAGCATGTTTTGGGATGACATATTCTCGTTTCCTTCAGTCAGTTTAATTCACAGCCATCAGGAGAAGGACTTAAAAGGGTAGAAGAAAAGCTTTTCTCCCCTATACCGTATAATGCCCTCCAGGAATTTCGGTTTTGAAGATAGACAGGTCAAGTCATCCTCCTCTTCTCTTAAATTCTGTAATGTCATAGACAATTTAGCGGGGATTTTTTCCAAGGTTGGAATGTTCCTATGATTCCTGTGTTGGACCCATCAGGCCACCCATTTAAAGCATGGAAACTACATACACAATAACTTAAGGTTAACTTAAGAGAAGTCTAGAATGCAGGTTCAATAACTTTAAGCTTAAGCATGCTAAAAATGTGACAGAGGTTTTCATAAAGTTAACACTTTTGGGATTTGCATAACGAAATGTAGTTGCTAAGGGGCTTCACAGAACTAAAAGCTTTCAGAGCAGTCCTCCCTGAGATGTGCAACTTTGGAATGTGGATTATTTTGAGCTGAAGGCAATTGAGATCTCGTGGGCTCAAGAAAAATATTACCTCTTCCTTAAAGAATTTAAATTTGGGGTTTGCCCATAATAAGAATTATCACCAGAAATAGCTTTTTATGACCTATCTATAGGGCAGAGCAAACTTCTAATTACTGAACATCTGCTCTTCTTATTGTCCTGTGAATTATCCCCTTCCTCTCTACAGCCGCAGGGCATCTTACATCATTCCTTAGCTCAGGATGTCATATATCCCTTATTTTACCTTTCTATCTCTGAATCTCTTGTGTATTGGGGTATCTGACTCTCTCAAGTATGGGGTTTCCCTATGTATGTATGCAATTAAATTTGGTTATTTCCTCTTGCTACTCTGTCTCCTGTTGATTTAATTATTAGACAAGCCAAAAGAACCGAGAAAGGTAGAGTAAAATTTCTTTCTCTCCCACAGAACATTGGGAAAATCATCAAGTGAGAGATTTTTCTCAATAGATCTTCATTTTAGTCAAAGCTGGTTTATTTTAGAAAAAAATTATGGCTGATGCAACCAAACATATTCAAGTAAGGAGAAAACTAGTATGTCAAATTCTAAAACACAAAAGAAATCATTCTCGCTTTTATATGGTGGAAATATATTGAGAAGTGAGACAACATTAAACACCTTCTGGTCTCTTTTTACTTAGAAGCAACAGGATTAATGAGTAAACTTTTGAAACCTAACCTGTTTGTGAATAAAGAAACTCCTGGATTGGAAAGTTTTGCAAATGCTTTCCCAACTCGTATAACAAACTAGTTTCTCATAGCCATGACTTAAGAGACTGAGTCTTATGATTCTTTGTCCTTCCTAAAGTACTAGAAAGATAGCAGATCTTTGATACATACTTATTTGCTGACAGCATGAAAGAAATAGTCCTTTACAGCTTGGAAGGAAATCGCCACAGAACAAAGACAGCACTCATTCTCAAATACACTTAAAGTACAGAATGTTCAAGCAGAGGGGTGAAAGTACATTAGGTTGGTTTTCAGTTCCTAAATTATCTTGCTCCAAAAGCTATGTGTGTGTGTTTCTCGTTAATTAGTACAGGAAAGACACAAAGTTTTGAATGTAGCAGGAAATAAACTTAAAAAAAATTTTTTTTTATTTGATCGTTCCCAGGCTTTAAGTCGAGAATTTTCCAGGATGAAGTCACCTTCATGCTGTGGTCTACAGCTGTACAAAGTCTGAAGTGCACTCTTTGACCAAACTTATTAATCTTTTTTTCCCCAAAGATCCTTCGGGGGGATTTAATGAAACTTTAAATTTCCCTCAAGATAGGGAAATACAGGACAAACTGGAGATGCCCAAATCTTTGATTAAAAGAACAGATTTTATTGTGACTTGCTCTTCTCAAACATTTCTTCAACCCAACCAGAAAAAAAGAAGAGGATGAAAGAATAATGAGGCTGCTGCTAACCCAACCCTGGTTTCTTCTTGTTTCTGGAAACAAACAAACAAACAAAACAACAACACGAAACTACAAGATTTAGAAAGCTGCAGCCTCAACTACCAAACTACTGACTCTCAGCCATTCTGTGAAAGTCAAAGCCTTTCTTCCATCTATAGTTCTTCTTCTGTCCCTTCTTGCTCCCTGCGGAGCAAACGGTGTGTATGTGTGTGTGTTTTCCTTACTTTTTTTTAACTAAAGGAGCGGTTTTCAACCTGGTATGATTTTGCCCTAGTTCCCACCAAATATTTGGCAATGTCTGGAGACATGTTTGATTGTTATGACTGGGTGTTACTACTGGCCTCTAGTGGGTAGAGGGAAGGGATGCTGCTCAACATCCTACAATGCACAGAACAGCTCCCACACAGAGAGTTACATGCCCTAAAATGTCAATATTTCTAAGGCTGAGCAACCCTGATCTAAAGGATTAAATATAGAGTCCTTAATAGTCATAGAACAATATGGAGATGCCTCAGTTAAAGAATAGTTAGAAACTACAAGTTGTTTCTGGTGAAACAACAGCAAGATAGTGAGATACATGGGCTACCTGAGCTCACAGTCTGAACTCATCCACTCAGCAGCAAGGCATCATTAACAAATTACTTAACTTCTCTGTACCTCTTGGGAAAATATACTATAAAAATAAAATCCCCTCCCCCCCACCAAGAAAACCTTACTACAGAGGTGAAATAGAAAGAAAACAATTTTATTATTGAGTAAACATTAAACTAAAATATGACACACATCGCAGGCAACCTGCTAAAGGGATTGCAAAGACAGAAAGAAATCTCACTTTTCACATAGCTAAGGAGATCCAATCTGTTACATTATGTGGATTTTGTGATTTGTAATCAGGTGACCAGTAAGCCTATCTCTTCTTAGGACACTGGGAATTGGGCATTATCTTCCTTGATGATAACTTTTCAAAAAGATGGCTCTTGAGGAAACATTTCTGAATTGTGAAACTGTTCAGAGATTTATTTAGCCATTAAAAAGATTTACATACCTTTGCAAAGGACAAAGAAACAAAGTCTGGAAGAAAGAAGAGAGGTACATTCTCTTCCCTTGTGTTCAAGGGGGGAAATTAAGCCTCTTATTTTTAATTTGTATTTGCCCTTCAATACCACTAGTTACTCATCTATAAAAAGAGGTTAATAATAATAGTATTCACTTCATAGAGCTGTACTAAGGATTATATGAGCTAAAACATGTATAAGATTGTGAAATTAATTTAAAAAGGAAACCATTTTATCGAGGTGGCTGTAAGGCCATGGGACCTATGGCCTAGTAAGAAAACCCAAGTCTAAGCCTGTAAATGCTTCAAGTTTACAAGATCAAAAAGCTAAGAACAACCAACCACAAATAGGCTAATAAGGCTTTAAGCTGTACCAATCAATAATTTTCTTTCTCTGTTTCCATTCCTTTTCTCTATACAGTTGTGGGCCGCTTATGACGGGGATACAGTCTGAGAAATGCGTCCTCAGGTGATTTTGTCATTGTGCAAACATCACAGAGCGCACTTACAAAAACCTAGATGGTCTAGCCTGTTGCTCCTTGGCTACAAGCCTATACGGCATGTCACCATACAAAACAACACATGATTAAATCAAGCACAAGAGAAACTGACGTAATCAATAGATGTAGTAAACACTAGCTGTATGAGGCTACTGCTGGCATAACACTGCATACTGTTTTATAGAATTTTTTTTTACTAAAAGAAAGAGTATACTCTAAAATAATGATAAAAAATATAGTATGGTAAATACATAAACCAGTGTGTTTATATATTATATATATACATATAAGTATATATAGTAAATCCATAAACCAAGATACAGTCATTCATTATCATTATCAAGTATCATAGACTGCACATATGTGCGATACTTTTATCTGACTGGCAGGACAGTAGGTTTCTTTATACACGCGTCATCACAAACATGTGAGTAATGCGTTGTGTTATGATGTTATGACAGCTATGATATCACAGGGAATTTTTCCATCATAATCTCATGGGATCACTGTCATACATGCGGTCCGTCTTTGACCAAAATGTTGTTGTTATTCAGCACATGACTGTAAGTCTTTCCCCAGCTCCAGTCAGGCGAGTGCTCCTAACCACTTCTGGTTTGGTGCTGACCAAATGGAATTGATTATTGCTCAAATAAACTCTTAAGTTTTTAAAATATGTCTCAGTTTATTCTTTAAAAAATTTAGACCAGTGTTTGGTACTCATTAAATGTTTACCACTTTAAAGTCTCGTGATAGGCAGAATTTTAAGGTGGCTCCCAAATTCCTGCCCCTGGTTTATACTCCCTGTATAATTCTCTCCCCTTGAATATATAAGTAGGACCTTTACCATGTAGATATGTCACTCTTGTGATGAAGTTACTTATCAGTTGATAAGTAACTTTGAGTTCATTAAAAGGGAGATTATCTAGTGGGCCTGACTGAATGATATGGGCCCTTTACATCTGGGTCTAGAAGTGAGAGACAGAAAAAATTGGAGTGATTTGAAGAGGAAGAGGGCCTATGAAGGGAGCCACATGGCAAGGAACTGTAGACAGCCTCTAGGAACTGAGAGTGTTTTGGTAGATAGCTAGCAAGAAAACAGGGGCCTCAGCCCTACAATCGCAAGAAATTCTGCCAACAAACACATGTGCTTGGACGAGGACCCTGAGCTCCAGAAAGGAACATAGCTTGGCCAGTGCCTTTATTTCAATTTTCTGAAACCCTAAGCAGAGGACTGACTGAGCTCAGCTGGTCCTGGATTTCTGACCCATAGAAACTGTAGAGATAATAAACAGTTGTTGTTTTAAGCCACAAATTTTGTGGTAATTTGTTGTGAGCAACAGGAAACTAATACAGGCCTCAAAAAAAAAAAAAAAGAAAAGATGACAGTTTTACTGTTATGTCACCACCAACTAAGTGTCAATGGAAGGAAGGGCCTGGCCCAGAGGGTCAACTCAGTCATAGCCTATATGTAAGCAACACCTAAAGTCTTTTTTGCAACAGGAAAACCTGTCAAAAAATACACTAAACAAACCAACAGGGTGTGAGACTAGGAGAGTCCCTTCAGCTCAATTTCCCTTCTGTAAAGTTAGTAAGTTGAGCCAGATAGTAACTAGGCTGTTCTGTTTACTGCTGTTCTGAATTCTCTTAGGATCCCAAACAATGAGAGTAGAGGTGGCTTTGTTTTAGAGACCATTTCGTAGCTGAGCAAACTGGACTGAACATTTTAGTTCCCCTTTAACAGACACGTTTGGGTGTTCCTGAGAGTGTAGACAGGGATTCATCTTAGGTAAGCCTCCAAACAGTTAGTGGGTCTGGCTCAAAAAATACCTTGTTGATAGATACTTTTACTTTTAGAAGTTTAAATCACTTGAAATACATGTAATTAATCTTTGATTTATCCTTAAAGAATAAAGAGGGGCTGGCTTTACCTGAGAGTTCAGGAAAGCTACTCACATGTCCAGGAACACACTCAGGTGCCAGCTCACTCTCAACAGAGATGAGCCTTGTACTAAGTTCTTTGGTTTCAATGCGACTATGAGCCTCTCCAGGAGCATGTTAAAATAAAGACGCCCTATTCTCCACCAGGTTCTCCCAGAGGTTCTGACTGGGAAGGTGCTGGGATGTGCCCCAGGAATTTGCGCTTCTAGCAAACACTTGTAATGATTCTGAAAGCAGGTGGTCTATGGGCCGAACTATGAAAAACTTGAGGCTTGAAACAAGTATCCCAAAGAGTAAATTAGAGATGACTTGGAGTACCAAGAAGCAGAATTCAACTCCTGTGACTGAATTAAGAAATTTCAGTGAAGAAATTGTGAGTGCATGGGCAGATTTAAGGGAAATAATAGGGTTGGTTAAAGCACTCGGGGACTGGTGACAGAGGGAAGCCATCACTACCCACAAGACTGGAGGAGCAAGGGGCGTCAAGTTGTGTCACTAAATCTCATTGAGCAATGGGCTGAAGAGGATGTCCTTAGCAGAAGCTGTAGGCAAGAAGGGGCGCAGCAAATGCCAGAGACTCTGCATGGAAGGAAGGAGAGCACAGAGAGGGAGAACAGGGGTGTCTTTTGTGGTGGAATCCAATTGGAAAACAGCTAGCAAGAATCCTCAACATGTTCCCTCCCAAGTGCTTCAAGGGCACTGACCAGGGCAGAGAAAGGCAGTAAATGGATGGAGGGTGGCATTGAAAACTAATCAGTACATTTCATTTCTGTATTTATTTCTGTATTTATTTATTTATCCCTTCTTTAACCCCCCCACTCACCCACCCATCCACTTCCACCCCCGACCTATGGATATTGCTGTTTCCCTTTTAAGAACTGGATCTCTGCAGGCGGGACATCTCCCCCTACATGCTCGCAAAGTGCATCCTGGCCTGGAGTATGGTCCGTGGCTCAACCTGGGGCGCAAACCCAGGACCTTCTGTGTATAAAGCAGACATGGAGCCACCCCCCAAAATAATCAGTACGTTTTAAATCTCAAGTCCAAAAACTCCAACATGAAGAATTTCTGGGCAAGAGTGAGTAGACCAAGAGGGAAACAATAATTACTACTAAGAGAATCAGTTATGCAGACGTTTTAGACCAGGTGTCTGCGACTCAGAATGAGGATGTGGTGGAGGTAAGAAAGAATATGAGAAGAAAAGAAACAATAAGGCAGGGCTCTGGTGCTTGGCACCTGACAGTTTAATCTGTTACTGTCAGCACTGAAAACAATAAGAATTACACCTGAGTGTACTGTAGCAGCCTTCCAAAGACATTCAGGCTGAATAGCATCAGCTCTTCAGAGTACCAACCCAATGTCTTTCTTTGCTAACAGCATTGTCGAAGCTCACTGCTGCCCTCTGCGTAAAACACATCAATGTAGCTAACACTTAGAGCACGCATCATAAACTGCCCTGTCATGGTTAATGATTAAGCATCTATTTCTCACACTAGATTATGACCACTGTTCAAAGAACAACCAAATTTAAAAAAAAAAACAAAAAAACTATGTAACTGAACTATATATATATAAGCTCATGGTACAGCTGAGCTATACAGAGAAAAAGGAATTTCTTTATCTTTTGTTTAGCTAAATTAGCTCTCCTCCCAAGTCCCCACCCATTGGTAAGTGGGAGAAAAGTTAATGTTCAATCTGAGTTGATGCTTCAGTAATTTAAATAGTCCTTTAGGTTATCTTAAGTCATTATTGGATAAAGCTGCTCAGTGGCTCAGTTAGCCTGGCCTTACCCTTCAAGTAGAATTTAGGTACAGGCATGGAAAAGGGTATGGCTTACTTGTTCCTTACTGTGCCAGTCGAATCTGGACAGGCCCTGGCCTCATAAGCATTCACAGTTGCACTGGCAGGAATCTGCACATTTTCTGTAGGCGGCCTCTTGTCCAGGAAGCCCTGTTTTCATTTGGAGCAAAAGTCAGAAGCTGGCAAACCCTGGCTCCAGCAGTGTTCTTGAAAAGAAATTGCTATGCATTTCATGCTCACTGACTTTGCTTCTCTTCAACTCTTATGAGTTATAGACATCTGAGTTACTGTTGTTTGCTCTTCAACTCTTTGGCCTGCTTATCCACCTGCAGCTTTTGCCATGGAGTCATCTTGCTTTGTCACAGCAGACCTCAGGCATGTCCTCTGGCTCACGACTCATCATTCTGTGCAGCAAGAGAAACAAAGGAGGTTCCAAATTGCCAGTGTCAGGGAGAAAAAAAAACTTTGCTCTACCCTCAGGGTTCTTTTGGCTAGTTTAATAATCATGAGACAGATTAGCAAAAGAAAATAACCAAATTTAATACCTACGTATGTATGGGAACCCCGCATACATGAGAGAGCCAGGTACCCCACATACATAAGAGGTTGAAAGACAGAAAGGGGACATGGGTATACAAGACATTCCGAGATAAGGCTGAGGTAAGGTGCCCTGAGGGCTTCAAAGTGTCATTGTAGGATGATAAGAAGAACAGGTGTTTAGTAAATAGAAGTTTGTCCTGCCCTACAGACAGGTCAAAAGAGATTATCTCTGATAATTTCCCACTATGGGTGAGGTCCTAATTTAAGTTCTTCCAGATAGTCAAGGAAGGGGTATATGTTTCTCCTAAGCCTGCAGCTAAAGTTGCCTTTAACTCAAAACAATCAGCAGACCATAGAAGCATATCTTGGGGTGACTAGCTTTGAACCCCTATACTAGCTAGACCTTTCCTATCTGCTCATGTCCTTCCACCCTTGTAAGCAGCTAGATGATCACTTATTGGCTTGAGTCCTCTGTACTGTAACCTTCTCCCTAAGATCCAAATGGGCAAGTTGGGCAGCCACTTCCCCCGAATGACTCCTTCAATTTATCTACAGTATATACAGTCAATCTTCATCATTTACAGATTTCAGATTTTTAAGTTTGCCTATTCAAACTAAAAGTTTTTTTAATCCCAAAACCAACAGTCTTGCACTTTCAAGGTCATTCATGAACATAGGCAGTGGCAAAAAAATTGAGTTGCCCATTGTGCATGTTCCCAGCTGAGGTCAAAGAAGGTGACCCTCTGCTTTCTTGCTTCAGCACTCATACTGTAAACAAGAGTTTATTTCATGGTCTATTTAGTGTCAGTTTTTCAGGTTTTTGTGTTTTGGTGATTTTGCTGTTTAAAATGTACCCCAAATGTAGTGCTGAGGTGCTGCGTGGTGCTCCTTAGAGCAGGAAGGCTGTGAAGCACCTTGTGGGGAAAATACATGTGATATGAACTGGATGTTTGTGCCCTTCAAAACTCATATGTAGAAAGCTTAACTTCCTGTGTTGCTGTACTCAAAGATGGGGCATGTGAGAAGGTCATCGAGGTCAAATGAGGTCTTACATGTGGGGTCCTGATTAATGTTATAAGAAGAGATAAGATCTCCCCCCCACCACCGCTACCACTCCATTCACAGAAAAGGCTACATGAGGACAAAGTGACCCTCAAAAAGCCGGGAAGAAACTTGTCGTAACCTTGGTCTTGGATTTTACAACCACCAGAACTGAAAAAATAAATTTCTATTGTTTAAGCCATGCAATCTGTGGTATTTCATTATGGCAGCCTGAGCAGACTAAGACAACACATGTTAGGTGAGCTTTCTTCAAGCATATGTTACAGAGCTGTTGACCGTGAGTTCAATGCTAATGAATCAACAATATCTATTAAATAAAGTATTTGAAAACAGATACACACATAAAACAGGTTATTAGTCATTGGTTAATGAAACTGAAACTTCTTCTCTGTGAAAGACACTGACAAGAAAATAAGAAGACAAGCCACAGAATGAGAGAAAATATTTGCAAAAGACATATCTAATAAAGAACTGTTATCTGAAATATACAAAGAACTCATAACTCGGCAATGAGAAAATGGACAACTTGATCGAAAAAAAAAAATGGCAAAAGAACTGAACAGACACCTCACCAAAGAAGACATACGGATGGCAAATAAACATATGAACAGATGCGCTCCATATCATATGTCATTAAGAAAATACAAATTGAAACAACGATGAGATACCAACACATACCTATTAGAATAGCCCAAATCCAGAATACTGACATCAAACGCTGGTGAGGATATGGAGCAACAGAAACTTTCATTCATTAATGGTGGGAATGCAAAATGGAGCAGTGTTTTAAGAGACAGTTTGGCAGTTCCTTACAAAACTAAACATATTCTTATCACATAATCTAGCAGTCACACTTCTTGGTATTTATTCACATGAGATGAAAGATTATGTGCACACAAAAATCTGATCATGGATATTTTTACAGCAGCTTTATTATAATTGTCAAAACTTGGAAACAACCAAGATGTCCTTCAGTACATGAACAGATATAGTTCCATTCTAGGCCAAAAGCCAGGAAGGGACAAATAGGACACTCATCTGACTATCAACCTCTTGTACCCTCTTCCTCCTTTTCTTCTTCTTCCCACTTTTCTGGGGGCAGAAAGAGACAGTCTCCCTTCCCCACCACACAGACGGGCTTCCACTAATCTACTTCCTGTTCTTGAAGTACCTTCTGTAAAACTCTGGGATTTAGTTGGCCAGGCAGGCTCATTCCTAAGCTAAAAGATAAAGACATGGGGACGATCTTTTCTCTATATCAGGCAAGTTTGTGAAGCTAATGTTAAGCTTCGAAATCCTTTGTGGATTGCCAGAAGGTGATTATTATCTTCTCTCTCTTTGAATTCTTTCTCCAGCAATCTCCTTAATTGTCTTCCCACACCACCTTCCACCTTCCTCACCTCTAGACATTCCAGGCCAATGAGGAAAGAGAGCTGATGTACTTGTAATGCAAAAAGAGCAACGTTCATTAATCATTTGTAACAAGTTGTCCTCATTTTCCCTAAAAGCCTTGTAGCACCAAGCTCTGCACCTTGAATATGACAGGTGCCCAGGAAGGGCCTGAGCTTGAGTCAGAAGTTGTCAAGTAAGAACTGCCCTATGGCGGCCACGCCTCCAAACTGCAGACATTGATTTATATCTTTCCCCCTTCCTTCTTCCTCCTTCAATGATCACACCTAGTGTTCTTATAGCCAAATATTCCTTTAAGGATAAAATCTCCCAAATACACAGTCATCTTGGCAACACCTTTTCTATCCTGTTCTTGAGCCCTCTTGAACTACCACCTCTCAAGGAACCACATAATTTTTGAGTTTTCATCAAATATCTTCACATCCTTTCATGATGTAGGCAGCACCTAGGGAAGTGCTCCCACCAACTTGACATGAGACTGCACTCTTTGAGTTAAATCAAGCAATCTGCACACCAGACCAGCACACCCATAGAGAGTAAGCCTACTGAACGACTGTTGGTAAACTTAAGGGAAAATGGTCACGATAGTTAAAGAAAAAAGAAGCATCCGCTAGGAAAGGAATTCATCAGCAATAGACACAGAGAAAAAGGAGACCCACAAAGGCATGTGTCCAAGAAGAAGGGACTCTTTCGGTGATTATGTATTTGATCTGTCTGGCAAGTCCATCTTGAATATAGAGATGGACATAACAGGCCATCAGAACAGTGCCATTGCCCTGATTACTTTTGTTGTCCGAAAGGAAATAGTGGGCCACCATAAATACAAGATTCTAAATTAGCATTCTAGCCTCATATATCATTCTTTTCCGGGCTTCAAATGAGTCAGCATCTCAAGTCTGGTCAACTCTGGGACACTTCAAAGATCATTTCTGCACCTACAAGATTATGAACCAGATATGGGGAAGTGGTAAATTCTCCAAGTAAATGTTGATATTGTAGGGTCTGTGTGGGAACAGCCAGTCTCCACATCACTCTCTAAAGCTTCTGCACCCTACTTAAGCTTGTTGGGGTTAAACATTTCTTGGGTAATGCTAATATTTCCTTTGCCAGATGATGGTATTGCTTCTTGCCGCCAGTCTGGTTGGAAATACCCTGGGGGCCTTGTTATCCCACAATACCCGACACTTCTGCTTCTGGTGAGACAAAGCTTTCAAGAGTAGTATTTGTAAAACATAGAGTAAATTCATTAAAAAATTACCAATACTTTTACAACTTGAGGAAAAA
>NW_011888805.1:9332642-9339546 GCF_000151845.1 Pteropus vampyrus
CTTTGTTCTTTTGTTCTTGCTGCCAATATTACCATTTCAAATTATGAAGAGATCCAAGTGTTCTACCAGTTACCAGTGCTCCCAAAGATGGAGGTTAGAGTGGGGTCCCCTCCTCTCTCCATCCACTCTCCACTCCCATAGTTGCCCAGAACCCAATCAGAGCTCACCGTCGGGCTAATGTTAGAAGACTCTTATTTGAACATAGTGGCGATATCAATGCATATCTTATTTTTAAGAAAAATTTTAACATCCTTAGGGGAAAAAATGGCTGACAATACTCCATTATGTTAAGTTCTCAGTGGCTGCCACCTCCAATATAATTAATGTTAATTTTCGGGGATAAGAAAACCCTCTTGTAATGTACCTAGTATACTATGCAGAGAGGGGAAATATTTCTTGCCTTATAAAATATGATATTTGGTTATTCTTAGTTTACTTAGCTATAAAAGTTATTTCTGTAAACGCTGGGAATTTACGTTTTTGAAAAATGGTACCTATTTAATCAGATTATAAAATAAGGCTAATATTATAATTTTTATATTTAATATTCATTGTCAGATGTTCCCTAAAGATTGAGTAATTTTATGCTTGATTTACTAAAAAAATCAAACTTTACGAAGGCAATACAAGAAATTTTTAGAAGGTGAAAATATTTTCAAAACACACATGATTTTCTGACAAATGAAACAGCTTACATGTTTTCCAAGCTGAAGAATTAGCCAACAATATAAGTGAGCAAAACAATACAAGATATTTTCTTTGATAGGTAGATTTAAATTTTTTATTTCTGAATTTTGGTTCAATTAAGAACTTGATTAACATCTTTTCTCCAGCATTTCTGAGAGCAAAATAAATTCTGCTGCAACAACAACAAAAAAAATGAATTTAGGTTTTAGATTACACTTTAGAGTCTTGAGTTTTTAGACCCAACGTGTAGGTTATTTGTCTGCCCTCTGTACCCAGTCTCAAAAAGGACATGTGGGAGGAAGTTGAGAATTAATAAAAGGGACTGAATTTGATGAGTCAGAGGCTCAGAAGTTAAGTTCAGATCCCCAATAGAAAGCTGTAGTCTGGCCTGGGGCACACACCTCTTCATGGAGATCTCTGTATTGTTGTCTGGCTGAGTGATGAGTACCCTGCCCACCTTGGACTCAGCCTCAGGCAGGGAGACCAGTGTTTCTCATATGTCACAATGATATTCCAAAACTTGAAACTTGAAAAAAAAAGCAACTAGTAGCTTTTTGTTTGTTTGTTTGTTTGTTTGGAGACCATTATTGAATGTTAGTATTAGGTATGATCAATTTGAATGATAAAATTTTGTGGATCAAAGGATGAGGAGATGTTTATCCTAGCTTAATACTTAATCTCTATGTAAGTGTCATCTTAGGCAAACAAGATGTTCTGTGATTTCTGCCAAATTCAGTTGTTTATAAGAAGCAGCTCATGTGAATCTAACCATGGAATATCACACACAACCCTTAAAAGAAGTGGCTGGTGAAGAAGTATTTAAGGAGAAGTGGTTAGGTAGCTTCTGGACTGTACAAACAGTGTTACATAGAAGAATGAACAGAAGCTAAACAGAAAGGACGTTGGTGAGGCAGACCCCATGACAGTTTCTACAGTCTGCACATGCCTGCAGCAGCAGAGGGCATGAACCAGCTTCCAGTCCTGGAGGAAGCCCAGCCCAGATCACTGCCTTTGGAAGGGATACTGCCAGGTAGATTCTGCCTATCCTACCCCTTGGCTCTGGTTTGCTGAGAAAGAGGTATTAGCCTGGCAGAAATGACCAATGAAATGAAACAAAGCCTGTTATCTTTTGCTTTGGGTCCAAGGCTCAAAGAAAGCAGGGACATCTTTCAAAGTCGGATACTGTATGGGCACCATCTGGGACAATTTTCATGGTCCCACCACTCTCCACTGTGGCTTCTGGTTGTTAGTGGCAGCCCCACATCCTCTCAGGCCTCAGGGTGTGGAGGAACTGCCAGATGCTGTAACTAGTTCAGACTGGGTCTGAATTCCCCCAGGAAGTAAAGCATGGTGTGTGTGTGTGTGTGTGTGTGCGCGTGCGTGCGTGTGTGTGTATGTGTGTGTGTGTGTGTGTTTTAGGGGAAGGGTGTGGAAGAGGCCACTATCACCCATCTACGAGCCTGAAAGCCCTAGTTCCTGGGGAAAACCCCTGAGGAAGTAGATGGCTTACTGTTTGGGAACTTGGACAGAGAAACACTCACTTTGCAGTTAAGCATTAGCTGTTATGTATGGACAGAAAATGTGCTTTCTGTCAACTCTGTATTTGTCAAGGTGTTTAATACAGAGAACACAGAAAGCTGTAGTTTTCCTTATTGTTGACTGAATTTCTCTGTTGTAAATGTGTATATGATGAAGATTCTGCCTGTTGGAAAATAAGCACTTAGAAGAGTAAGTGAAAGAAGGCAATGTGAAAGAAAAGGTACTTCCTTTGGGGCAGAACGGTGGGAGGCAGGAAGATGAACCATCCATCTTCTACCATTATCACTACCACCATCACTACACACACACACACACACACACACACACACACACACACACACACACACACACCTATACTCTTCCACACAAATAGGAACACAAACATGCATCATTGTAAAAATGTCCACTTCCCCTACACCACCATCAACACTCTTAGTTCACAAGAACCCAGAGTTACAAGAACATACCATTCAAACTCACAGTTTAGCATTCCACAAGTTTAGTATGTATTTTATTTGTGGTAAATGCACACATGTTAAATTTGATGAGTTTTGACAAATATAGACATCCAAGTAATCACCATATCAAATATAGGTCATTTCTATCACCTTAAAAAGTTTTCTATGCTCTTTTAGAGTCAACCTCTTCACCTCACCCTAGGCATCAGACAGTTACTGGTCTACTTTCAGACAATATAGATCAGATTTGCCTAACCTAGATTTTTATAGAAATAGAATTATACCGTATGTACCTTTTTGTGTCTGACTTCTTTCATACAGCATAATGGTTTCGAAATGTTAAGATCTATGTTGCTGTATAAATTAGTAGTTTATTTATTTTTTATTGCAAAGTAATATTCCACTGAATGAATATACCACAATTATTTATCTATGCACCTCTTGATGAACTTTTGTGTTGTTTTCAGTTTGGGGCTATTACGATTAAAACTTATATGAACATTAGTGTACCAATCTTTATGTGGACATATGTTGCTGGGTCACTTGATTTCACTGATTTTTCTCTGTTGTTTAGCATTTTCTATTGCATTAATTTCTGCACTTTATGATTTCATTCCTTCTAATTACTTTTGGTTCAATTTTTCTTATTTTTCTAGCTCTTAACATGAAAATTTTGATAGTTGAACTTGAGAATGTTCTCATTCCCAGCTCCCCAGCTTCATTGAGATATCATTGACACATAACATTGTAAGTTTAAGGTATATAATGTGATGATTAAATACATGTATGCATTACAAGAATCTTCTTATTTTCTAATGTAAGCATATAAAACTACAAATTTTCCTTTAAGGACTACTTTGACTTCATGTCACAAATTTTCATATATGGGCAGTCCTTGCTTTACATGGTAGTAAAAGACCATAAAAATGACCATGCAGACTAAAATTATGCAAAGCAACCTTCATTAATCAATGGAAAAATTAAAACTGTTCCATGACCTTTACGAATTTCTGTCATGATATTAAAATAGGAAAAAAATAGTAAAACTAATATTTATTTAGTATACTGTAATTTGAACCATTAGAAATATTAAAGAGTTTCTAATGAAACACTGAGAATTAAAGTGTTTTACTCCTTTGTAAAAACTTAGAGAATGGATAGAGTTTCAGTTTGGGAAAATGAAAACTTCTGGAGATGGATGATGGCTGCACAACCATGTGAATGTACTTAATGCCACTGTATTATACACTTAAAAATGTTACAATGGTAAATTTTTATATTATGTGTATATTACCACAATTGAAAAATAAGTCCATCAGGAGCAGTTTGAACTGTGCTTGCTGTCCCCTCATTGTACAATTTATATTATGGAGTGAGTGCCTTTTCTATGCCTCTGTGAATTGTCATACTCAGACCTAAGTGTGTATTTTTCCAACATTTTATCCTTTTCCTATCCAATAGTATGAAATAACTGAGCTTTCCTTTGGTGTAAAGTTTTTATTTTTAATTTGTTTATTTTAATTAGTTTCAAGTATACAGTACATTGGTTAGACATTTATATAGTTTATAAAACGGTCCCCCTAATTGCTCCTTCTCTCCTCTGATTTTCCTCCTAGCCACTAAATTAATGCTGACTGCATCCCCTCTGCCATACTCCCCATCTCCATGACTATCTATCAACTACTAATTTGTACTTCTTTAATCCTTCACCCCATCCTCCCAGCCCCCTAACTCCACCTCCCCTCTCTCCGTCACCAAATTGTCCACTATATTTGTGAGTCTGTTTTTGATTAGTTTGTTCTTTTTGTTCCTTATATTCTGCATATAAGCGACATCATATGGTATTTATCTTTCTCTGTCTGACTTATTTCACTCAGCACAATAACCTCTAGGACCAACCATGTCATTGCAAATGATAGGATTTAATTATTTTAATGGCTGAGTAATATTCCATTGTATATATGAACCATAACTTCTTTATCCAATCGTCCATTGATGGGCATTTAGGTTGGTTCCATATCTTGCCTATTGTAAATTGGGCTGCCATGAATATTAGGGTGCATAGATCTTTATGAATCATTGTTTTGATTTTCTTTGGATAAATACCCAGCAGTGCAATTGCTAGGTCAAAAGGTATATCCATTTTTAATTTTTTGAGAAACCTCTATACTGTTTTCCATAGTGGCTGTACAAATTTGCAATCTCACCAACAATGAATGTATGAGGGTTTCCTTTTCTCAACGTTCTTGTCAACACTTGTTCTTTGTGGTGTAAAGTTTTGGCTAGCATCATTTTCTCTGGGACATTTTTATCCTTTTTATTATAAGAACTTTCTACATTGATGTCACTTTCACTACATTCTTTTGAGAGCAAATTTAGTCTTTCAAAAAACGGCAATATTAGCATTTCAACATTAGCTATATCATCTATAATTCCATTTGTGTTTGATTCAAATTGCACTTCCGGGAGTATTTGAGATCTTGCTCCTGGCATAGGTCAACAGTTTAGTTCAAATAAATTCTTATAACAGCAATAAAAAAAAAATTGTACTTCCAACATGATCACTTTTCATGATGCTCATTTTTTTTTTTTTATTTACATAGTACTTCATGGACTGATGAGCTAAATAATGAAGTTTGTACTTTGTAGAATTACTTACAGCTACTATGCCATGCTAACTGAAATGCAGTAACTGAAATTTGAACGATGTTGGTGGGGGACTAATATTATTTATAACAACTGAAATCTGTGCATATTAGAACCAGTGCAAAGCCAGGATAGCCTGTACTATGTTTTCTTTCTTTGTGACTTCTTTTTGACCCATGAGTTATTAAAAAATGTGTTTAATTTCCAAATATTTGGAGATTTTTCCAGATATTTTATTATTGCTTTTATTTTAATTCTATTTTGAGCAGAGGACATATTCTATATGATTTAAGTATTTTTAAATGTACTGAGATTTGTTTTATGGTCTAAAATATGGTCTATATTAGTCAATGTTCCATGTGCACATGAAAAGAATGTGTATCCCGTTGTTATTGAGCATAGCATTATATTAAGTCAAGTTGCCCTGTAGTGTTCTTAAGGTCTCTAAATGTTTACTGATTTTCTATTGTTTTTTTCCTTTCAAGTACTGAGAGAAGTATTGAAATTTTCAGCTATCATTGTAGATTTGACTATTTCTCAATTCATCAGTTTTTGTTTCACATATTTTGAAGCTCTATTAATAAGATTATGTATTTTTGGGATTGCATATACTCCTGACAAATTGACCCTGTTATTATTATGAAATGACCTTTCTAGCCTTTAATTATATTCCTTTTCCTGAAATCTATTTGTCTAACATTAAAAGTTATTCTAGCTTTTTTGTGATTAGTGTTGACATAGTATAATTTTTTTCCATCCTTTTATTTTCAATTTATCTTTATCTTTATATTTAAGGGTATTTCCTGTAGCAGCTTGTAGTGGATCTTGCTTTTCATCCAGACTGGCAATCTCTGCCTTTTAATTGGAGTGTAAATTATTATAAAAAGGAGATAATTTATATTTAGTGTAATTATTGAAATACTCATTATGTTTATATTTTTTAAACATGTGAGCATATTTTAAAAATATTTTTTTATTTTTCAAATACAGTAGCATATGATATTATATTAATTTCAGGTGTACAACATAGTGATTAGACATTTATATAATTTACAAAGTGATCACACTAATAAATCTAGTACCCATCTGATATCACACATAATTATTACATCATTGACTATATTTCTTATGCTATACTTTACATCTCAATAACTATTTTGTAACTACCGATTTTTACTTCTTAATCCCTTCCCCTTAATCATCTACCCCCTAAATCTCTTCCCATGGGGCAACCATCAAAATGTTCTCTGTATTTATGAGTTTGTTCCTGTTTTGTTTGTTTATTTTGTTCTTTAGATTGTATATGTAAGTGAAATCATATGGCATTTGTCTTTCTCTGTCTGATTTACTCCACTCAGCACAATACCCTCTAGGTCCATCCACGTTGTTGCAGATGGCAAGATTTCATCCCTTTTAATGGCTGAGCAATATTCCATTTTAAATATGTATCCATTAATAGACACCCAGATTGCCTCCATATCTTGACTATTATAAATAATGCTACAATGAACATATGATTACATGTCTCTTTGAAGTAGTGTTTTGTGTTTCTTCAAATAAATACCCAGAAATGG
>NW_011888805.1:9339596-9356844 GCF_000151845.1 Pteropus vampyrus
ATTACTGGGTCCTTCTTTGTCTCTTGTTATAGTCTTTGTTTTAAAGTCCATTTTGTCTCATATAAGTATTGCTACCCCAGCTTTTGTGTTTGTTTCCATTTTCATGAAACATCTTTTTCTATCCCTTTACTTTCAGTCTGTGTGTATCTTTCAGTCTGAAATGAGTCTTCTGTAGGCAGCATATGTAAGGGGCTTGTTTGCTTATCCATTCAGCCACCCTATTTTTCGATTAGAGCACTTAATCCATTTACATGAAGAGTAATTGTTGATAAATATGTAGTAGTTTCCATTTTACTATATATATTTTTTATCTTTTTTTCCCCTTCTTCTTTTTTTCTTAAAGATGTCCCTCCAACATTTCCTCTAATATTAGCTTGGTAGTAATGAATTCCTTTAGTTTTTTCTTGTCTGTGAAGCTCTTTATTGGTCCTTCAATTCTAAATAATAGTTTTGCTGAATAATCTCGGTTGTGGGTGTTTACTTTTCATCACTTGGAATAATTCCTGTCATTCTCTTCCAGCCTGTAAAGTTTCTGTTGAGAAATAAACTGACAATCTTATGGGAGCTCCCTTGTAGATCACTAATTGCTTTTCTCTTGATGCTTTTAAGATCCTCTCTTTGTCTTTAACCTTGGCATTTTAATTATAATGTGTCTTGGTGTGGGCCTCTTTGGGTTTATCGTGTTTGGGATTCTCTGCACTTCCTGGGCTGTATGTCTATTTCCTTTACCAGGTTAGGGAAATTTTTCATCATTATTTCTTCAAATAGATTTCCAATTGTTTGTTCTCTCTCTTCTCCTCCTCTCCTTCTGGTACCCCAATGATGAGAATGTTGGTACGCTTGATGTTGTCCCAGAAGCCCTTTAAATTATCCTTTTTTCTTTTTTGGATTCTTTTTTCTTGTTGCTGTTGTGATTGGGCATTTTCTTCTACCTTGTCTTCTAAATTGCTGATTTGATCCTCTGCTTCGTCTATTGTACTGCTGATTCCTCTTAAGGTAGTCTTTATTTCAGTTACTGATTTTTTTTTCATTTCTGACTGTTTCTTTTTTATATTTTCTATCTCTTTGGTAAAATTTGCACTGAGTTTATCTACCCTTCCCCTAAGTTCATTGAGTATCCTTATAACTAGGGTTTTGAACTCTGCATCTGGTAGATTGTTTGTCTCCATTTTGTTTAGTTCTTTTTTTGGAGCTTTGTCCTTTTCTTTCATTTGGGACATGTTTCTTTGTCTCTCCACTTGGCTGCATTTCTGTTTTTTTTTTTTTTTAATGTATTAGATAAGGCTGTTATGTCTCCAAGTCTTAGTAGAATGGCCTTAGGTAATAAGTGTCCCGTGGGGTTCAGTGTCATAGTTTTCCTGGTCACCTGAACTGGGTGCTCCAAGTGTGTCCATTGTATGAGTTGTGTGTTCCCTCCTGTTGTAGTTGAACTTTGGTTGCTATTTGCATATCAATGGGAGGAAGTGACCCTCAGGCTGATTGATTGTGAGGACTGGCTAGTGACTACAGTGGAGGAGCTGTTGCACAAGTCTGACCATACAGAGAAAAATTCGCTTTAGCAGAGCTCTGGTGCCTTCCCAGTCTGCCCTTGGGTATGTCGTCCTTGGATGTGGCCCTGGGTGGTGCTCTGGCTCAGACCGAAGCTAGCCACTGGGCATGCAGGCTGATGCCTCCTGGGGGAGACCCTGCTATAGGCCAAGTTCAGCTGCAGCCTGTACCTTGCTCAGGGCCACAAAGCAATACTCAGATGGCAGCCACCCACAATGGGCTTGGATGTACCAAGTGGTCAAGCTGGGAACCAAGGCTGACTGCCACTAGTACTGGACTTAAGACTGCTCAGCATGAGGTATGGGCACACCAAGGCCAGATGCTGCTTGTTTGGGTTTTGTGAACCTTTGAGAAATTTTAGGAAAGTCCACAGTATGAGCCAAGGGAGGCGTTTGTATGGAAAATCCACTGGAAGCAACTTGAGTGGGCCTGCAAGTTGGGAGGGCAGAGTCTCAAGGAATCACCAGGGCAGGGCAACCAGGATTAGCCCAGTTGATAGAGACTCATGGTGGCTGCCTGTGTCTGCACACGGGGTGCAGGGAAAGGTTCAACAAAGAAACAGTGGCCTCTACCAGCACATCTGTCTGGAAGAAATTTGCCCCTCTACCCCTCACCTGGAAGCCAGACAGTTCATTTCCTCCCCATATGTCCCTGGCACCGCCCCCCCCCCACCCCCGCCCAAGCCTCTGCCTCAGCACTGGAGCTCAGAGCAAGTTCATCAGTGGGTAAGTCTGTGTGCCTGCCCTTTAAGAGAAACATCTTGGACTCCCTCAGCCCTCTCACTCAGCCACAATCTCTGCTAATTTTGACACTCAGATATTATGGGGCTTTCTCTTCCTGGCACTGAAACCCTGGGCTAGGGAGCGGGTGTGGGGCTGGGACCCTTCACTTCTCCAGGGGGACCTCCACAGCTGAGATATCTTTCTCAATTTTTAACTGACACATGCAGATGTGAGATCGGCGCATTTCACATTTCTGACCCTCCTTCCAGTCTCAAGGTGGCTTCTTCTGTATATCCTTAGTTGGAGGACTTTTGTTCAGGTAGACTTCAGGTGAATTTCCATGGTGGTTGTTCTGTAGTTTAGCTGCAATTTTGATGTGGTTGTGAGAAGAAACAAGCACAGCATTTATCTACTTCACCAGAAATCGCAAAATATGTGAGTATATTTAAAGAGCTGTTTTAAAATCATTATATGCTAATCCTGTCACCTGTGATGACTCTGATTCTAGTGATTGGATTTCCACCTGATTATGGATTTTGTTGCTTTACTTTGTATATCTAGTAATTTTTCATTGAATGACACATTATGCTTTTGAGTGTTTTAATTTTGTTGTCTTCCTTTAAAGAATGTTGCATGTTATTTAGCTGGCAGTTAAATTACTTGCCATAAATTTGATTTTAGAGACTTATTTTTAAGTTTTGTTAGGAAGAATTTAAAATAGTCTTTATTCTAGAACTAATTTAGCTTTACTACTAAGACTACTGAATGCACTGGGTATGCAATGAGGCCTCTTTACTCTAGCTGGTAGGAACTTAAATTTCTCCCAGATTCATATGAACTCAGGAAATTATTCAGCTTAAAGTACTCAGGCAGTTTTTCTAATGGCAATGCAGCCTACTATGCACAGATTAGTATTCAGACAAGGGGTGTTAGTATTTAGACCTAAGAAGATCCTTGAAGTTCTTGTTTAACTTCTCTGGAACTCTGCTCTACAAATGAAAGCTATCTCAATCTCTTCAGTATCCTCCATCTGTAACTTCTATTTAGAGAGGCACTGAGCTCCACCTAAGTTCTCCAATTCTTTGGTTTGGAAATCGCCTGGGACAAAGGGTCATCTTGTTTATTTCCCTTCTCTCAGTGGCATCCAATATTGACAGGATAAATCTCCAGCTTTTTTACATAGTGTAACATCTGAATAGATTTATTTTTCCTTCCCAGTATTTCAGACTTTTCCTTAGTAACCTTTATACTATGAAGACCTGGCCCAGGGAGGAAGAGGACATAAATATCTGGAATAAAGAAGCTGTTTGCTTAGCTTTGAGTTTAGATGTTAAACTTCATAAAAAGACAATATTCTTGGAAATAACACTTCCAAGAGACAAAGTTTTATGAGAAGTATTATAGCTTATTTCTACATGTCAAGAAACTAAACTTAGCTAACCACAGAGTAGACCACAGATCTGGGGTTAATGTGGGATATGAGGAAGTTCCCTCCTCACAGAAAGAGAAAATCCCCAAGGAGGTTGGGCAGGCGGGATGGCAGGGATGAGAGCAGGAAAGAGAGTAGAATCGTCTGACTTCTGCATCATGGTCAGAACTTAGAGTGGAAGTGAGGGTAGAGAAATGAAGATAATTATGGGGGAATATGAGACTGTTCTAGAACCTGTTTTTCCAGAGATAACTCAAGGGAGCGCAGGCCTTCCAGAGAAGCAGGTATTGGGCCTGGCACTCCACCTACATGGTGGGGTGGCTGAGCGTAGGGCTGAAAGTGGGCACCACAGTAGCCTCACTGAGCTCTGCACTCTTGGGTGAGGCCAGAATGTAGTACCCAGGTCCCAAGGTAGGGGATTGTGAAGTCACCAATGGGATCATCTGCTAGAGTCTGCTATTCAGGAAATCAGACTCTAATACGTTCATAGATCTTGGTACCCTGTAACCAGGTAGGTAACACTGCACAGTAGCAGAGGCCACCAGGAGAGAGGCCCATGTCTGGAGAGGATGCAGCAGTGAGTGGAGGACTGGGAGAGTTGTCTTCCTTAACACAAGACAACACAGGATCCCTGTCTTTCCCCCAGAAACTTAGAAAAGAGCAACTGAAGAGGGAGGGAGGGAAGAATCTCTAATGAACCAGATGTTTACTCCCCAAAGGATAATGTTTGAGCTGTACAATGGCTGAGACAAAAATATCCGAATTTGGATGAAAAAATTACTGATTGGGCTGAGTACTGTACAGAAAGAAAGACATTTCCTCTGCCCTCTTAGGTTCCACAGCTGGGCCTGAGAATTAAACTGAGAGAAAACATTAATAGAATAAAACTAAACAAATTTTACTTGATGTTAATATTTTTACATGGCCTGAGAGTCTTCATAGTAGAGTAATGAAGACCCAAAGAAACAACTAGGCCTGAGAGCTTTTATACCATTTTAACAAAGAACAATAAACTGTGGATATGTGACAATAGAAAAGAAAAAAAGATTTGGGCTTTTAGAAGTGGTAAATTGTGGAAAAGTGACAAGGAATTATCTGAGGGAAACTAATGGATAGTAAGGGTTATTTTAGTAAAGTTTGTACAGACTCATCTTGGCACTGACTTCCCATCTTCATTCATAAGAATGTTTTCCTCTTCCTAGTACAGCGAGAGCACCTTCTTTGTGAGAGATTTATGCCTTATTTTTAGGCAAAAGTGGGAATTTCAGAGAGTCCTGTACCTGCTGTTCCTCAGTTGCCTTCAAGCTTGAAAGAATCAATATGGGGTAGCATGTTCTGATCCCCTCAAAACATTGAATGATATAGTACAAGGTCTCTGCTCCAGCGTGTGAGATTTACTGCAACATTGAGTCAATTCTAGAAAAAAAATCAGTTATGTTACTGCATATATCTGTTATACAGCTGCTTAATTTTCACCTATTAAAAGGTTAAAAATGAAACAAAATACTCTCTGTGATGTAATCTCTCTCACCACCTGTACCTTATTTTCCAGTGTCACTAAACTGCTTCACATCTATCACCAAAGTGACTGCTCTATGATTATCTCCTTTGTGCCTGTTAATCCCAGTAGAAGGGAGCTCTCTGAAGGCTGAGAACAAATCTCATTCACCCTTGCATTCCTAGAACACAGCACAATGCCTGCCAGATAGCAGGTGCTCAATAGATGTTAGATGGATATAGGAATTGAAAACATCTCAACACTCATGATCAAACCACAGGTGGAAAAAGGCAAGAGATTGGTAAATGATTAAAAGGCCTATATACTGTCCTCTAGAAGTTTGTCCAAGGGCTTCAGGTTCTTCCACCAAGGGCTCTGCATTGAGTTACAATGTGAACTCTTCACTACTCATTATCCATTATTAGGCATTAGCATCTTATCACAAATGAATTCAGATAAGTGGGGATGGAGAGCAGGGTACCAGAGGAAGAAAATTGTACCAAAGGATGGCTTCATAGATGTGTGACCAATTTGCACAAGGACCCCCACATTTCAAAGGGCCCATGCTTGGTTTAATGCTGTACTGTCACCATCTTCAAATTCTTAATAATTTTTCAACAAAGGGCCCTGCATTTTTATTTTGCACTTGACCTCCAAATTTACGTACATGGTCCTGGTTGGAGGATTCCAGATGGAAGGAAATGGCACAGAGAGAGAAGACGAGAATAGGCACAGGGGAAGTTATTCCCCCTTCACGTTTATGCACAACGCTCTGAGGTTAAGCTGGAAGCCAGCAGGATGGCCAGGAAGACTGAGGTAGCAGAGAAGCCTGAGTGGTCACCAACTATGTTATGTGTCTCATGCTTAGAGGTGGGCCTCTGAGACCTTGGGGTGCAGGACCTTTAGGAACATTTCACCTGCCTTGTTTACCACTGAGTTTGCAGCCTCCTCTTCTACTATGACACTTCAGTAATGCCATCCGGGTTGTGTCACCGATGGCTCAGTCTTCCTTCCTTTGAAGCTGATAACCAAGAGTTGAATGTCCCTTGCTAATGTCATATACCACTGTCCTTAGTAATACTCCAGGATGTAGTCAGACACAACGGTCATCACAGCTGTGCTGTACATGATGAAGCAATGGCAAGAGAGATGCTGCAGATTATACAATAAATTAATCATAATGTTGGACATCTTCATTTTAAATATTTTGTTTTTGTAATAAACAGTGGTTACAGCCTGCTGGGAAACAGTTACAATCATTAATATGATATCTGAGAACACGTAAAACACCCTTCTGGTTGACACAGTATGGTTAGGAGTGCCCCCAATCCTTTCTACATGATTTGAAACAAAAGATGACAATCTGCTTTATCGAATGCATTTCCTCAGTGAATTCATCATTAGCATTGTCATCTTCCTTTCTAGATAAGAGTTCTTCACATACAACTAGTCAAATATTTATGTCTTTTCACATATTTTTTTCTTCAGTACAAACTGGAATGAGAACTGATGGAACACTTTGCTTTTCATCTGTAACTAAAGTAAGACCGAAAAATGACAAGCATTGTATAAAGGAAAGTCCCCTCTATGTCATTTTTATGAACATCTTTTAATCATTTAATGTATTTGGCTCTGTGCTAGATTTAGAGCAAATCCAAAGATAATCCTTGTCCTCAGAGAAGAAATATTATATCTACAATACGTGGGAGAACACACACAAATACCTCCTCACTTCCAAAGGGGGACCATTCATTGCAGATATAGAATACTCACGAGTGGTGTTACAGAAATCTATTATGCTACAAATATAATAATCGAAGATCAGACAGGATTTTAATCTGAATTTGAAGGAGTAGGACAGAGACTGAGATTTTGCTAATTCTCAAATTAAATAGCTAAACTTTCCTAGAGTAACATAAGTGAGAACAACACAACACTGGTGGCCACAAGGAACTACTATTTATTGGTTATGCACTGTTATATGCTATGTTCTTTGCAAATATTTCTTGTTTAGTTTGCACTAGACACTTCACATTGCTGGCAATGAGTAAATATTTGTTAAATGATAAAGATGTGAATTTAAATCTTGTGCTCCCAAACTGAAATTTTATTTGGGCTCTTTTAGTCTTACAGAAATTATTAAGTAAATGTCACCAGAATGAAGGACATCTGCTTTTAACACCCTTCTTCAATTACCATCTCCCCTACTCCTCATGCCTGCGGTGCCTCTCCTGAGACGGAGAGGGAGAAGGAGGCAGCTGCAGGGGTTGACCTCCTTACTCTGATTGGGGGTGGTTCTTCATTTTCCCATGCGGTAACTGGAAACATCAATGCTTAAGGGCTATTTTATTTGTCCTTTTTCACCACAGTAGGATCATTTTTTAGCCTTGGCTTGAATAGTACATACTGTAAAAGAAAGCTTCCCATATCTTAGAATAGATATTCAACTCTAGTAAGAAAAAATTTAAAAAGAATTATTCCATGTGTTGAATTAAATATGTCTCTTTTTAATCCCTGTATACTGGCTTTGAACTTCTGGAAGGCATTCTACCTCCTTTACACTTCCTGCCTTTAGCACCAGCTCCACAATGAACAATGTGTGTGGAACAATGGAAAGCTGGAAAGGGTCTAGGTTATGAACAAAGTGGGAAGTTGGGATGTTGTATCAGTCACAAAGATGATGTTTAGAATAAATGGAACAGATTCTGGAGGAGGCTGATGAGTTTGAGTTTGATAATATAAGTAACCGCAGTTATAAATCACAAATTAGAAAACTGCAGCAAGCAATCAGGAGTTGAGAAGAAATTAATAAAAATGAAAAAACATATAAAATTATTCATGAAAAGTATATAGAGAAAGAAGAGAAAAATAAGGTAATTATAGTCCAAAGAAATCATGTTAATTAGGTTATAAGTAAGTTAACAGAATTATGACTTTATAATATTAGTTATAATAAGATAAAGGATACTATTCTGCTAGTAAACCTATCAGAAAGAGCCAAAATGTAAAATTTGCATGAATAATTGATATGGAAATAAAATAAGAACATAAGTGAGAGGCAGAGAGTACATGTTACTAGCAATTGGCCTGAACCTGAGACCTAGCTGCATGGTGGACCTTAGAAGGTTATGAGGTGGTAAAAATTACATCCTCTATTTTGCAGATGGTAAGAATTTGCCTGGAGAGAGAATGAGAGAGAGAGAGAGAGAGAGAGAGAGAGAGAGACAGAGAGAGACAGAGAGAGACAGAGAGAGACAGAGAGCGCGCGCGCGCGCTAATAAGTGGTAGTTTTCCTGACTCTCGTATCTTGCTACTTCCCTGAGACACCATGCTCTTGAACTCTGGATCAGAAGACAAAATTCCTTGGAAAGGAATCATTTTATAGGATTTAGGAAGCTTCTACTAATTTGCAATAAGCCTAGCTCAGTGCCTGACTTGCTATGAACAATGGAAGACTGGATGGGTGGACAGATTGATGGATAGAATAGTAGCACAAACAGGAAGCTTTTAAGATTGCCAGAGAATGAAAGGATGGATCTAATGATCATTTCCTGTCACACAAATAAATGGCCCTTTGGACTGACTTGCAAGATCTTTAGTAAAAGTCCTAGGAAGAGGAGTTCTAAAGAAAATCTAAAGGAGAGTTCTCTAAGATAATGCAACCTGTGGAGCATAGCTTTGTGTCTCTTCATATAAATGAGTGATTTTCTCACTTTGTCAAAGTTCAGACCCTGGCAGCACTGGCTTAAAAGGCCCTTCACATGAATGCTTCAGGTTCTGAGAGTCTTTGGCTCAGTGCATCATCTTTAGCTCTACAGAGCTTTGATGAGGAATCAGTTAGATGAATGTTAGTGGCAAATAGTGGTAGTGTCCCTGGAAGATGACTTTAGAGAAAGATGTAAAATGTACACATGACTTTTAAAATATACAAAGAACATATAACTTCAATTTCTCTAGCTCATTTGAACTTATGCAAAAGTCCACACTCCTCGGTAGCAGATATCAGGAAAAATTGTGAAAGACTTTGAAATGATCAAAAAGATGACTGTCTTTTCTAGTACACCCTCCTGTGTTATCTCTGCCTTCCATGGACTTTGAGCTATTTTGTCGTTCTGTAAGTTGTAGAATAGAAATAGAAATGCAAGTGTCTCTTGCAAATTGTGTCTGATAGAAAAGCAGTTAATTATTGCCCTGTGCATATTGACCAATTTGGAGAATTCATTTCAATCTTCCTGATGGTCTATATGTGTATGTGTTTCAATGGTTTGTAAATCTTAACAGTTCCCTCATAACCCAACTTAATAAAATCTTTAACACATGAGAATCATAATTTTATCTTTTAAAAAAATTATCCTTTAGCATAAGGGAAAACTGACTCTGAGCTTGACAATTTATGATCTCACTATTTCTTCTGGTTTCGTCTGTTTCAGGGAACTGCTCAGCCTTCTTGTTTATTACACCTTCCACCCACTGCTCCTTTCCAAGGTGGCATCTTGATGTGAGAGGGACAAGGCTCATGTGACTTGTGGTGGTAGAAGAGAGACCAGACCTGAGGCTTACATGGTGCCTGTGTGGTCATTCGGCTATCATCCGGCATCTTTCACAGGAGACTGTGGACCCAGACATATACAACGTCTTCATCTTCACCATGGGTCTTGGTGTTCCACAGCATGGCATATGGAACTCTCTTGTTACAGCGTATGTCTGTGTAGTCCATGGGAAGCCTAGAGTGCTGCCTCAGGTACCTCTGTCCAGCCACTGTGGCTCCTACTCCATGCTGACATGGCTGGATCGCAGACAAGCTGTTAGGCCCAGAATGATCTGTTTTTCCTATACCCAAATGCATATTTCTGCCACTGAAGTGATATTTTACAGGTCTGAACCTTCTGCCTTCTCTCTTCTCCTTCCCATCATTCACCAAGACAAAATGGGCAGGCATTTCACTTGCTTTTGCTTTCTGATGGACCTTTCCCCAACACGTGCCCTTCTGAAGTGTCACTTGCTCTCCGTCTTTCCCCTTGGACTATAATGGCAGAATGGTCATTACATACATGATGTATGGGAAAAGGAAATGAAAAACACATTGATGTAATAGCTTCAAAATATTATCACTATTATACAGGGTAATGGGGTTCTCAAAAGTAGAGATTATCACAGGAAGACAGAGCCAGGGGAAGAGACAGAAATTGTGGAAACTAGAAAATAGTTGAGAAAGCTGCTTAAACAAGGACAGCAAAGACACTCTCTAAGACACTTCTTGTGAGTTTGGATAATGGAATATCTTTATGAATACACTTGCATGAGAGGCGATTATTCTGAGCCACCATTTAAAAACTCAATTACTTTATTTTGGGCTATTACCTTACTAAAAACCCTTATTGGCCCCTGGGGATAACTACATTTAAAAAATTTGCTAGTCAACCACATGCTTAAAAATAGATTTAGGAAATTTGCCAAGAAGAAACATTATCTCACTATTCTGTAGAACTCAGTTTCTATCGTTTCCTAATTAAAAAGAAAAGGAAGACAATTTACTATTTCTTGAACTTTTCTTGTTTCCTCTAAGGCCAGAAAATGAGAGTGATTCTGATATTATAGAAACTCTCAAAAGGCAAATAATATTCTCAAAAAGTATGAAAAAAGTAATTTCAATCAAGTTTCAAGTACTCAGTTGAAGTATAAATTCAAATACGATGTGTTGAGAAGGTGTGTACTTTTTCCCTTTTCTCTCCAAGGAGACAGACATTGTGCCCGTGGGACAGAAGCTTTTGGCTTTGGATAGCAATTATGATGATACTTCCTTAGACAATTGCGTCAACACTTGCAGGGTAAGCAGCTCCTTATATGGAAAAATGGTGATGAAAATGGGATTATATAATTAAAAGAACAAATGATTTTTCAATGTATCATGATCAGTATTAACCTATGTATAATTTCCTATGAATTAATTACATGACCTTATAAAATAAACTTTTACATTCACACACACATACACACTTAGTCATCCTGGAAATAAATGCTTGGCTCTTTCTTCGTTTTGGAGACATGTGTTGGATTCATTCTCTGAGGAAGTTAGTGGCAAATAGTTCTTACCATTGATGGTACAGAGAGAGACACAAGAGTACTAGTTTCTCAGTAGTTTATGAGGTGCATACTAGTTCAGTGTTTGTCCTATAGTATAAATGTAAATTTATATCTTTGCTGGCTACACCTACATATGCTGACACATTAGGTATACATTATACTATGTATGTCCATATACACATTTCTCCATATAAAAACATTAACTCTGAAACATTTCTTGTTTTAAATCAGATCATGGAATATATGCCACCATCCTTTAACATTTATGAGGATCTGTTCTGAGCCAAATGCTGGAAAAAGAAAGATGGAAAGGAGGGAGTCTTTGTTCAGAGAGAATGTACTCTAGTTGGACATTGACTTAGTCTCCCAGAATTTGGGTCATTGCTTTCTACGTTTCCTTGACCTTGGGTTTCTGCTCCACAGCACCAATACAAAAATCACAGCCCAGCCTTGCCCTGGGTGAGCTCTGCCTTCTGGAAGCTATGGCAGGATTGCAGTGTTTTGCAATTATCATAAATTACTTTCCTTTTGAGACACATCCTAAATTCTGTTGATGTGTACTCAGTCTTTATAGCTCATTGTTTTGTATGGCAGAGAAGGCTGCTTCTAGTCTGTTCCTCACTCAGTGATTTGTTTAGAACTTGACAAATTTAAGAAACACTGAATTCGAACTACATGAGAACTGTAAAAATCATAGTCCTTTTTTTCATAAACAGTAATCTTGCTTCAAGATCATCTTCACTACACTGTGGATCCATAGTGATCACAAGGATAATAGTGTTGATGATGGTGACAATTATTATAGCTGTTGATGAGCTGTGCTCTCTGAATAATACCTCCTGAGACCAGTGCTCACAGTGGTTAGATGTTCCTTCTCAGAGAGCACCATGTTGAATACACAGGAGGGGTAAAAGTGAACAGGCCAGGTGAGCCCTGGATCTGAATAGGTGCTACTGAGCTTTGGGACCTGTAGTACATCAGGTATAGGGAATGTCTGTCTCCTGACAATCATTCAGAACTAGAGTTGTTTTGGATGACTGGTCAACTGCAGGGAAGGGAAATGAATCCTTTTTCTCTGCCTTCCTAGGTTCTCTGTCTGGGCCCTACAAATTAGAGTGACAAAAGACTGATTAAGAAGAGGAACCAGAGTTTATTAAAGCATGTGTAGCACATACACCTGAGAAAACTCAGTGATGAGTAACTCAAAAGGGTAGTTAGAATTGGTGCTTATATAGCATCTTAATAAATAACAATAACTTTGGAGAGAAGTCACAAGACAATGGAAAAGGGGTTTAGGTTTTAAGGGGTAGCAAACTGTGGGAGATAAATGTATGAGAGGAACTAATGGAAGACAAGAATCATTTTAGTAAGATTTGTTGTAGAGATTCTTCTGGTGTTGTCTCTGGGTTGGGAAGAGTTAAGGGTTGCCTCCTGTGATTAAGAATCATCCTACCCTTCCTGGTAGAGAGGGGGAGGCCAGAGTTTCTTGTGTCTGCTTCTTCTCAATTGCCTTCAGCTCAAAATAACTCTCATGCCAAATTGTCATACTTTGGGGCAGCATTTTCTGATTTTCTGTACAACCCGGGAAAAGGTGACCACGGTCAGGACAGCTCTGTTTTGTCTCGGTTCTCACATGAGGAGCATGAACTCCAGTTTATAAAGGGATTAAAGGTGTTGCCTTGAAGATTTTCGCTCCCATAATAGGGAACCATGTAGTCTCGTAGACAGCGTGGTACCCACCTGCATTTATTGTTTACCATGTCTCAGGGCTTGTGCTAAGGACTTTACACATATTAGATCGTTCAGTCCTCAAAACAACCCTGAAGGAAGTACTGTCCTAATTCTTTTTATAGATGAGATCTTTGAAGTGTAAATAAATTTTCTTGCCCAAAATTCAGAGTTAAGGGAGGTACTGGAGGTGAAACCTTTCATTAAATAAAGCCCACGGGGTTAATGCTAACAGCAGTATTATGCTGCAGGCACTACTCCAGCCCCATTTTTTACATACCAGGAAATGTGAGTGAGTGGAGAGACTGTAACCAGCCCCAAGGAGAGTACATTGCAGAGCTCGGGTTTGAAGTCAGGTTTGCCAGAATCCAGAACCCGTTTCCTTCTTGTCAGCCCAGAGTTGTGCCTCTGTGAGAGGCCTCTACCCCTCCCTCTGAGATGTCCTTCAGGGACTTCGAGATATTGGGCATCCTAAGCATGAAACTACCCCTTTCCTATACTCTGCTTAGGAAATTGATTATGTGTTTGTGATCCACGTGTTCCTTTGCTACTCCTCCCTCTTCTGTTGTCTGTATACAATTCTGGACTTGCTTGTTTCCATCTTTTCATTCTTCCACTTAGCTCATGACTTACCTTAATTAAGTAATGTGTTCCAGGTACCTAGCAGGCCTGGCACAGAGCACGCACTGAATACAGGGTTGGTGACTCAGGAAGGTATGACAATGGATCATGTGTTACCTTCCCAGAAAGCTTTGTATTAACAGTGGTCATAAATGCAATGAACAAGAGCAGGGGTCCCCAACCCCTGGGATGCGAACCAGTACCAGTCTGTCGCTTGTTCGGAGCCGGGCTGCATAGCAGGAGGTGAGCGGCGGTTGAGCAAGCGAAGTTTCATCTGTATTTGCAGCCACTCCCCAGCACTAGCATCACCACCTCAGCTCCACTTCAGATCATCAGGCAGTAGATTCTCATAGGAGCACTGGTCCCTGGTGCCAAAAAGGTTGAGGACTGCTTAACTAGGGGACAGACTGAAGATGAGACTTTCAGACAAAACCCTAGCCCCTGGGTCATCGCATGGACCACCCTCCCCTGCCTTAGAAAGTAGTTCTATGGAAGAACAGTGAAGAAGCCTCACTATGGAGACCTAGGGCTGGTGTGCCTGTGCATACAGAAGGCATCTAATAGGTGTTTGGTGTCCCCAAGGCAACTGCGGCAGCAACTCATCAAGCAGAGCAGTTGACAGCATTCTCTTGATGTGTTTTCTCCACCACACTCAAATCTTTTGTAGAAAGAGCAAAGGATTACAAGTCTAGAAAGCAAAGTCTACCTTATTCATCACTTATCAGCGGTGTGATTTTAGAAGTCACTTAGCCTCTCTAAGCATTCATTTTGTCATCTCTAAAATAGGAAGTATAACACATGACCTGATTACCTCCTAGGGTTATATAGATCAAAAACGATTGTAAAAATGAAAGTCCTTTTAAACCAAAGCACTCCGCTTGTCTGAGGTATTATCTTTATCATGTACTCAGTTTTCCCAGGGTGATTTATGTTTATAGATCCCTTTGATACCTCTCAGGAAATTCCTGGCAGTCCTGACAGTCAGATGTAGTTTACTCGTCTCTAGGTTTTAAGACATGCTGGGAGATTCTTCTCATAAAATTTCTTATAAAATTTTCTATCTTTCTGGGGCTTCCATTTTTTGGCCTCTGTAAAATGACTGTATGATGTGCCTTTAGGCCAGTAAGTAGAAACCACATCCCTCTTATCTCTGTTCTGAGAAGGAGGTCAAATTACAGGTCCTGTGAGAAGGGAACTTCTTGGTTCCTTTTCTTGCTGAGGCTAAGGCTTAACTGCTACTCGCCACCCCCAACTCCCCTCCCCTCCCCCGTCCCCAGGTACATGATGGGGCTAACCGAGGATCACCCCGGTAACACAAGTGCAAAGGCAGGTGGCCCCATAGAAGATCAGGGATTTGTGAGTAGAAAAAACAATTCTTTACAATAATGATAGGACAAGGGGCATGGAAAGAAAGGGCCAGTATCTATCAGAGAGGATTGAGAAGTGGCTGGAAGCAGGAGAGAGGGTGAGGAGAGTCTGGGTGGAGCGAGGAGGGAGTTTTGGTGGTGGTGTGGGCCTATCTAGGCTGGGGTCCCGAGAGCAGTAAGCTCAGCCGCTTGGGTTCTGCTCTTACTGCTCCTAATTCCCACTGTTAATGTAAGAAATGTTCAAACCTGTAGAGAATTTTCATTAGAGTTTATTTGAGACAAACTGACAACATATGCCAGGGAACAAGATCTCAAATGTTCCCGGAGAATAATAGTTTTGCAGTTTCTTTAATGCATTTGAAATTAGGGAGGGAAGATAAAGAAGATTACGTGGAGGTGGGAGAAACAAGCAGAGGTCTGGATTACAGAATAGTTAAGGTTCTGTGCTCTCTTGCTAGCTTTAGAAGGAGGGACCTGAAAGGGCGGTGATAGAAGGAGGGGTTTGAAAGAGGTCCTTTCAAAGGTGTATAAACCTAGATGCACAGAAATGATGGACAGAGCTTGCTTAAGGCAAAATAAACCTTTTAGTAAAGAAGTTACATGCCTGGGCGTAACTATGCACTCTGGCTGCCAAGTTAGGCATTTATGATCAGATCCTGTGAGGCTGCTTTCCATAGAACTTCTTTTTTGTCTACACTCTTAGTAATGACTTTCTTCTTACTGCTTTTTTCTCCCTTCAGACATCATGTTTTCAATGATGTAAGAAGTAGGGATTTGGTTTTGTTTTGTTTTGTTTTGCAATGGCTAGTGAGGGTGAGAGGCAAGCAAAGACATTCTTGCTCCGGTTGAAGTCTTGCCTGGACTGTCAGGAGGGCTCAAGGTCTACACTTGCTGTGTCTTATCAGCTTTGGGTTCTCTAAGGGAAGACGTTGTAGAAAGGGGGCTAACTTGGCCAGAAAATGCAAGCCTCACCAGCCATGTTTGATAAATGCTCTGTTGTCTGCTCCAGTCCCTGGGAAGCTGAGATTACATTATGCTTGGTTTTCATCATCTCCTTGGCCCAGTTCAGGGCCCTAGGCTAGAATGAGGTCTCTAACCATGAAGGCAATCTAAAGACCTGAAAGAAAAAAAAAAAAATCACAACTTCTTTAGAATTGTGAGGGGATGTAGCAAGTTCTAATCTCACCACTGATCTTTTTCCACAAAAGTAACTGAGTTTCAGAGTCAGGACCGCCTCCTAAGTTTGAGCAGGTTGTTCACCGCCCAGTTCTAGGGGATGCCAGTCACACTGTTGTCATTAGAGACTTGTTTTTCCACTGGGGGCGGTATAGGGTCCTGACAGTTGGGTGTATTTCCCTGCTGTGCATGGGGGCACTAGCAGCTGTTGTTGCTCTGGGGAGAAAATTGACTTATTCGAGGGATATAAAGAAGGGAAATATTCATGATTTACTGCCATTCTTAGCTGATTAAAGTCATTCAAACCATTGTTTACTAACATTTACTGAGCATTTTCTAAATAGTAACAATTACCTCTATTTCACACATGGGGAAATAAGACACAAAGAGGTCAAGTTAATTTTCTCAAGGCTGCACAGCCATTAATGGCAGAACCAGAATTTGAACCTAGGTGGTCAGGCATCGGTGCCTATACTCTTAATCATCTCAGTTATCAAGACTGTATCTTCATTCTGGTAAAGACTTTATTAACCCAGAGGATCTCTGGTGAAATAAGTTGAGGGGAAGTGGCTAATCACCAATGTATGACTCCTACCTTATTCTAGTTTGCCCAGCAAAGAGAATAAACTACAGAGGCACCTTATGGCTGTGACCCTTACCTCCACATTATTATTTACCGTTAGCTCTAGACTTAGTCTTGGTTTGCATGTATTTCATAGATATAATATAACCACAGCATCAGAGGTTTTCATAATATAGAGGTTTTCTTGTTATACTGTTTGTTTATAATGATGGACATAATAGCAAGTTACATTTGAATAATTATCTAGTTTACAAAGTGCCTCCACATTTATTTCCTCACTTCACAGCAACTTAGGTAAGAGAAGCATTATTATTCCATATTACGAACAGGAAACTGAAGTTCAAAGAATTTCCAGAGAGACAGAGGTAAAGATTGTTCTCAGTCCAGGTATTCTGGCTCTTAATTCTATGTTCTTTTTACTATATACCATATGGATCTCTATATTGATGTGTGCATGTGTATCTAACTATATACGTACTTTAAATTTTAATT
>NW_011888805.1:9358254-9368395 GCF_000151845.1 Pteropus vampyrus
AGAGTAATTAGTAATACTCTATAGTGCTTGGTATAAAGAATAGAATTATTAGCCTGGAATTACTATGACTCATTGTATTCAATTGTATTCAATAAAGTCATTCTCAAAAAGGAAAGCAGCATATAATAAAGTGTTGGCCTAACATTTTGACCACACAGCAAACTGAAAGAGAACCAGAGGAAAAGTCTTATTCAGCGGTGGATGTGGTTTCAATAGACACAAAATAAGCAAAAGGGGAACACCCAGGGAAGGAGAAAAACATTCTAAGTGCCTCAGAGATACCTTGATCAATCCAGCCCTGTGGCATACAACTATGCAAACCTGTGAGGTGGGCCCATCTCTCTGCTCAGGCATGCAGAAATCTCTGAGAAGGCAGTAGTGGGGAATCTTTGGAGGAAAGGAAGTACCAGTGATTAGGAAAGGCATGGCTTTAGGAATTGATTATTCTGAGAGGAGAGGCAGATGACTTGGGGCAAAACTGGCTTGCTTTTTTTTTCTTCAGAATTTTGTCTTGACATTCAACTGGATGATGATGAACAACCCCTGAACTCAGTCATGTGATCCATGGAATAACAAACACTGTAAAAATGCATCTCAGCAAACATCCTTCTTCAAAAAGTAGCTTTAAAACATAGGACACATTTGGCTTGCGAAGTAAAAATAAACAAAACAAAGCCTTCTGTAGCAGCCCTGTGACCCATTGCTTAAAGGAACCAAAATCCACAAGCACAAGACAGGAGTCATTATAAGGCAAACAATGGTTCATTGGTGACCGCAGAGGCTGTTTTGTGTAGTTGCAGTTGGGCCGCTGCCCACTGCTGTGAATGACCCAGTGCGTTGAGTGCTTGCTCTTGCTTGCCTTAGCTCTTGTCATTTATGGCAGGGGTCCCCAACCCCTAGGCTATAGACCGGTACTGGTTTGTGGCCTGTTAGGAACTAGGCCACACATCAGGAGGTAAGCAGTGGGCCAGCAAGCCCACTTAATATGTATTTGCAGCTGCTCCCCAGCGCTAGCATCACTGTCTCAGCTCCGCTTCAGATCATCAGGCATTAGATTCTCATAGGAGCCCTGGTTTCTGGTGCCAAAAAAGGCTTGAGACTACTGAATGATGGAACATGCAGGCAAGTATGCACATACAAGTTTGCTTTCTGTATCACTTTCAATTCTTTCCTCATCTTTTAAGGTGGAAATGAGAAATAGTCCATCAAGCGTTATTGAAACACACACACACACACACACACACACACACACACGCACGCACGCACGCACACAATAAATCAAGAGAGACATCAAATAAAAAAAGTTATAGAGTTGTTAAAATTCAAGAGATTTTTGTATGAAGATTATTCAGTACTGTTTGTACTTTGTTTAAAGTCCAATTTATTAACCTACTGAATTTATTTAAAAATTGACCTTTAAAAACAAGCAACATTCCTTTAAATACTCACATACTTTTCCAAATAATAAATCAAAAATAGAATTCCCTACTTTCATATATTTATTATAAACTTAAACATATCTAAATGGTAATTTAAAATCACAAGTCAAGTATCTCAGATTTTCATAATAATTTCTTGTACCAGGCTGAATTATGGCTACCCAAAGTTAACAGGTTCTAATTCCTAGAACCTGTAAATGCTACCTCATAAGAGAAAAAAATGTCACCCTCAGTTTATAGATGTGATTAAGGATCTTAACATAGAGAGATTATCCTGGATCATCTGACTAGGCTTTAAATACAATCACGAGTGTCCTTATAAGAGAAAGGTAGAAGAATATTAGACCGACACAGAAGAGGGAGAGCCCATGTAACCACAGAGGCAGAAACTGGAGTGATGCAGCCACACGTCAAGGAGTGCTGGCAGCTTCTAGAAGCTGGAGAAGGCAAGGAATGGGTTCTCTCCTAAAGCTTCTGGAGACAGTGCAACCTTGGTTTTGGACTTCTGCATTTCTCTAGAACTATGAGAGAATAACATTTCTGTTGTTCTAAGCCACCATGTTTGTGGTAATTTGTGACTGCAGACACAGGAAACGAATATATTCTTTAGCACCTTAAGAAGCAAACAAACCAACATAAAATGTCACTATGATTACAAAACTATTTAAAAAACCTTCTCATTCCTGGTTAAAAAAGTATAATGAATTGATTTTGCTTCTTAATCTTATCTTCCATTTTCCTAAGTTTTCAATAAGTCTACCTTCCTGGGATTTTAGCAACTGTACTGTCTCAAATATAAAAGATTTTCAGGTCAACTGAAGTTGTATGTTCTGGGTTTGTTGACTCATTAATTCAGTTAGGTCCTAGGACCTGGTGGTACAGGCCAAGAAAATTCAAACCAGACCCACTGTTCATAGGCTGAGGTCCTTCTTTGATTTTGTCATTGCATTTTAACTGCCTTCCCCATCGACTTCTGTTTTTTTGAGACTTGGTGTCTTCAAGTTCTATAATAAAGAGACATAGCCTATAGAATAATTGTATATGTCTTACTGGTAGCTCATTATGCCAGTGTGGAAAATCTAGAAGATTCGTTTTCTTGGAGGTGAAATTAGCTCTTTTTAAAATTGTCTTAGAATGCCCCTGTTGAGATTACTTCTAAACTGATTATTATTCACATCTACTTGCTCTCAACTCTTTCTGCCTGGCCATCATGTGAGACCAACAGCAGTGAATGGCTCTTCCTGTCACTGATGCAAATCCAGGACTGTCTAGAGAGTGTGCTCACCCACAGTGTATTTCCGTGGTCTTGAATACACTCCTAAGAAGAATGCTACCTCACTTCACCTTCTTCCAAACATTAGTGCCTGGCCTCACTCACACTACTCAACTTTGAAATGCTATGGGAATTTTTGTTGGTGTATCACAAGTAGCCCATATAGCAAGTTCAAAATTTAAGTCACAAATCGGATGAGGAGAAAAATAGCTTTTTTTTTTTTTTTTTTCTGTAATTAAACTCATCTCAGCTACATTTGTAGACTATTTTTGCTGATCCTAAAGTTCTTAGTCTTTTCACATTAAGGTAATTCCTTACTTCTAGTTTAAAATTTTGCAGTCAAATTCAGAGTTCTCTCTTTTTCTCCCCAGGAGTCATCTGAGTATGCAGGGGACTTGCATGTAATCTGGATTCTTTTGCAATCCTCTGCCTTTGTCATGTTATGTTGTCATGCTTCAGACTTTGGGTATTGTGGCTGGTGCCCATGAGGCATCACTCATCTTGCCTGGTCCTTGACATGGTGGGCTGGCAAGTGCTGCTAATGACTCTGGTCGCTACCTTGGCTCTGATCAACCACGAAGATCACACTTCTGCCTCCTCCTGCTCTGCTCCTAGACCTCTTGTGACTCATCAGGTCCTGAAGCCCCTCCACACCCTTACTTGGGGTTTGAAAACTCTCAGTTGCCTATCTTTATTATTCTATGGTACACAGGGCTGTGCAAGGCTGTGCTAAGGCCTGTCTGTCTGGTTAGCCACTTCCCTCAGTCATTGCTAAGGATGCTCCAAGAGTCATGTTGCTCCAATGCCATTCAAAAGTCAAAGCTTTCCTATGAGACTGGTTGTCCTTATGGGCTCTGCCTTGGAAAGTGCTATTAGGAGTCTCTAAACTTAATGAACATCTTCATCACAGTCCACATAAAGTTTGACCACAGGAGAGAAAAGATTTTACCACCGGCTATCTTATTCTTATTAAGCACCATGTCTTTCTCTTTAAATCATCTCGTTTCTCACCAATAAATCTTCATTTCCTTTTGGGTAGGAAGATAGATATATCACTTGGCATTCTTCACTATTCTGTGGAAGTTAGTACAAACTCAGTGCTCAGGCCACCAAACGTGGTTCTTGATCACTAAAGTCCAGCTCTTAGAATTCCATGGAATCTGTTATTCCTTTCAACAAAGGCTGATTTTTTACAAACAAAAGGCCTTTTGACAGATTATAGTGTCTGCTCTACATTTTATAAATTCAGTCACAATTTTTATAGACTCCTTGGTTTTAGCCTGATTTGCACTCCCCTGACAATAGCTCACATAGAATGTATCATTGGTACTTGACGAGTCTGCGAAAAGGTAGGATAAAAGCATTAAGGAAATGTAGATCAATATAGAACACTCTTATCCCGTTCACACCCTTAGTTATATTGTCTTGTATGTGTTTCATGTTTGTTAATCTTATCTCTCCTAATAGACTAGAAGCCTTCCTGATGGCAGAGATCATGTATGTTCAACTCCCCTCAACTCCCCCATCACTCACCAAGTGTCCTTTCCGCAGTCTATCGAATGCCATGTTTTTTGCATTTTATATATTTTTTATTGGCTACTTCACTGTTTAAAACAGTCTGTAACCAGAGTGCTGAAGTGTTGTCTAGTGTTCCTAAGCACAAGAAGGCTGGGATGTACCTTATGGAGAAAATACAGGTGCCAGGTTAGCTTCGGTCAGGCATGAGTTTCAGTGTTATTGGCCTTGAGTTCAGTGTTAACTAATCAACTATATATATTTATTTATACACATATAAATAAATAAAATAAGGTGCCTTTAAGCAGAAGCATACATCAAACAAGGCTATGTATTGGTTGGTTGATGAAAATGCTGTGACCAGAAAGGCTTGCAGGAACCTAACACTGTATTTCCCCTAGGATCAAGGGTTTAGCATTTGCTAATTCAACATTCCCAGTAACTTTACAGAATATACCTACTGCAAACAATGAGAATCAACTGTATGTGTTTGCAGAACCATGTGAAAGTAAGTTGCAGTCATTGTGACAATTCATGCTTTCATCTTCAGCTTGCTGTAGTATTATTCATTCGTCATGGTGCTTATCTTACTGACGGGCACAAAATAATAGACTGGACAGAGAATGACATTTAGATATAGACACAGTTGAGCATAAATCCAAGTTCTACCTAGACTGCCTCCAATAGACTTTAGGTAGAAATACGAATTTTGAGACTGCCCCTGAGAGTTTAGGAGAAAGTAAAAAATATGGTAGAGAAAAATATCATCTTTGAAAATACCCAAATCATTATGAACGGCCTATTTATAGAAAGATGGATGTTAAAGTGCAGCTAGTGAGAGCTCAGAAGGACATGAGGAACAAGTCATTGTATTCTTTCCATAAAGTGGAACTTATAAGTGGTAAATAACACTGGTATCATATGCCTGTCCCACTATTGTTTGATACACAAGTGTTAGAAATAAAAATTGCTAAGTTCTATTATCTTAGAAAATTCTCTCTAAGCACTGTTATCACCAGTGACTTCAAGCTGGTTTTGCCTTGGAGTCCCACTGCCAAGTTGGACAAAGGTGGGCAGGGAGGAAACCTCTCAGATTTCACTGCTTCTCTTACCAGGAAATCACAAAAGGCATAACAGCCTTAGTGATTAAATTTCGAGCCAGAAATGGACATGTTCACCTTTAATCCAATTTGAAGCAAGTGAATAAAAAGTAGTATTTTCTTCTGAATTGCACAAAATGGTACTCTAAGGGGCATTTGTTAAAGGAAACTTCCACACATACAAAGGGCTTGCTTTGAGCTGTATTTCCCTTGGTCTCACATTCCAGGCTTAATACGAGATAGGAAGAAGCTGGAAAAAGTATGTGGAAGTTCAGGATATCATATAATTCTCAAGAGATGGATCACAGAAAATGTGTGCTGACAAACTCATAGGAACAGAAAGCAGAATGATGGTTGCCAGCACTGAGGGGTGGAAAATAAGGAGTTGTTTTAAGATGAATAAGTTCTGGGGGTCCAATAGTCAGCATGGTGACTGTAGTTAACAATACTGTGTTACACATTTGCAAGATGCTAAGACAGATCTTAAATGTTTTTACCACACACACACACACACACACACACACACACACAATTTGTAATAATGTGAGGTGATGGATGTGTTAGCAAACCTATCACGGTAATAATTTTGTAACACATACGTGTATCAAGCCATTATGTCATACAACTTAAACTTACATATATGTCAATTATATATCACTAACGCTGGGGAAAAATGGTGTGCTGAGAACACTTCACAAGTAAGCCTCCAAATTGTGATCAATTTTTCAAACTGATTGATTGCAAAATCAATTTATTTTTGTAATGTCAATTAGTGAAAACACTGACTCAAGCTCAGTAGATGATGTTGAGTAGAGCAAACAAATTAAAGAGTCATAGTTGAAGATGATACACTAAAAAATATGAAGGCATGTTAACTGGGACATAAAGAACTATGCCTTGTGACTCTATAGGAGGTTGTTATCAGGGCAGTATACAGCCATCCCCACAATCATGACTCTATGTCAAAGGCTGACAAAAAGAATGAGGTAGGAATAGTTTTAATAGGCACACAGAGACACTGTTGTATGCACTGGTTGTTGGTTGCATGGTAATCATTCCTGATTTGTTTTATTTTGTTTAAAGCCTATTTAGCCTTTCAAATGTGTGCTAAAAGTCTTGTACTGAATTAGGAAAAAAAAAAGTTTGCCATCAGAATATTCTAAAAATAGGCAAGAAGTCTCCTTTAAGTGTGTACTAAGCACAATTAGAAGTCACACAATGCAGGTGACAAGTGTGGGAAATGACAAAGAAGCTGTCAAATGGAAAAACGATTGTTTAAATTCTAATGTTCCCCATCATATCATGCCTGAGGCATCATCAAAAATAACGCAGGTCCTGGTCGCCGTGGTCACAGAAATAGCGAAGGTCCTGGGCACCGTACCATGGTCACAGTCCGAATATGACATGGAAACTGGAGGAAATGGTGATGAGGCAGCCGGTTATGTCTCATTTCTTTCAGTCACCCTTATGTACTCAGGAAGTAACGGCCAGGACTGTCATCCTTTGGGACAAAGGATTATGATGTAAAAGGAATCTGAAATACAAAGATCTCAAATATCTCTTCCTCACATAAACTGCCCATCTGACACTTCATCTGATTTATTTTTTGAACTTCAAAATTTCCTTGGCTTTTGTTCTCTGAGATGAGACGCATTTTCTTTTCCTCTAATTTGGATTCAAAGATCAGCTTGATGATCCTTTTCTCTGGGATACAGAGTCATTATTTTAGGGACCTCTTTCCCTTTGGCTCCTTTGAGAACTCAATACAGGCAGCTCTTGCTTTGCACATGCCCTGTCAACTGAATCAACTGAAATTAATTTGTATCAGAACCGTGCAAAGCTAGGGCTGCTCTATGCCTCTTTTTTTTTTTCTAAACCTCATCAGGATTCAAACATCACCTTTAGGAGACTAGAATACCTTTGTATTCTGATAGCAGTGACATTTTTCTCTAAAACCGTTGAGAAGTTATTTGGATGGCCTCTAACAGACATACATTTCATCTGTTAGTACCAGCCTTGGACTACTCTTGAAGTGCAGGACAAACACAAAGGGTTCTCTGCACAGTTCAATAGTCCACCGAGTGGTTCAGCTTGAATTCTGGTCCTTGTTCAAGTTCTTCCCGATGTTCTTGACAAGAGCAAGAGTCCCCTGAGTGCCCTTTTGTGTTCCACATGGTCTTGTGGGTTCCCAGCCACTGATGTAGCAGCCAGCTACTTCCGAGGAGCCTAGTAAGCCTGTGCCACTGCCTTCAGATGTTCCTTACCAATAATTTGTTATCTGTGCCAGCGCATCTGCACGTGCCCCTGACCCCTGGCAATATGTTCACCTTTACTGAGAAAAAAGGAAGATACTATTAGTGTGGACCGCATAGGGTTGTTGTAAGGGTTAAATTAAATGCCAACAATACATTTTGAGTTTTCCAAGCATATGTAAATATTCAGTAAGTGTTGGCAATTATGATTACTATTTTGCAGGTCCATATGAGATAATTCTGTGTCTTGTAGCCATATTCTTACAAGACATTAACTCTCATTTTTCAAGAGCGATTTGAAGATACTAAAATCTGTATTAATTTCTTCCTACTGCTGAAATGAATCACCACAAATTTAGTGGCTTAAGGCAACACAATTTATTATCATTTAGTTCTGGAGGTCAGAAGTCCTAAAATCGAGTTTTCAGCAGTGCTGCGTTCCTCCTGGAGGCTCCAGGAGAGCATCCATTTTCTTGTCTTTTCCAGCTTCTAGAGGCCACTGCATTCCTTGGCACATGACCCTTATCTCCATCTTTAAAGCCAGCAATGTAGCATCTTCGAACCTCCTTCTCTCTCTCTGCCCACTGCTTCCATAATCACATCTCCTTCTGTGACTTTGACATTCCCGTTTTTCTCTTCTAAGGAAACTTGTAATTACACAGGACCCACACCAATAATCCATGATAACCTCCCATCTCTCCATCTGAAAATCAAAGATTTTTCACCTTTGTTATAAACAAAAGATTAGGTGACATTGGAATTTTGATGTCAGGTGACTCAAAATTATCAAAGCTATTTATTCTCAGGATTGTTTACGTATTATCATGTTTCAGAAAGATCCAGACAAAAACTCAGGCAGACGTTATAAACTGGCTGATTGATCACCCATTTCTAACTCTCTTCTCCCTTTATTGCCTCTACTCGAAAGTCCTTATTTCCTTGAAATGACAATGAGATATAAGTAAAAATCTGTTAGGAATTTTTTGGAAACTTTGATTGCAACATTAAAAAGAATATATATCATCCCTTTTGTGAATACAGACCTGATAGTTGGAGCTTCAGCAGCCATCTTGTAATTATGAGGGAAAAGCAGGGCTAGGGAATCACAGAGACATCGGCTCTGCCATTGTCAAGTTACTAAAACAACTCCAGCAACCCCAGTAACTTCCTATTACATAAGAATAAGTAAATTCATAATTGTTTGAGCTACTGTGTTTAGGTTCTCTATTATTTATAGCTAAACAAAAAAATCGCAATTTAAAAAATTACCTAATCTAACTGTAAATGCCAGATCCCACAGAAGCCATATGTAAGCCTAGTGAGAATAAACATTGATAATATTTTAATGGGTAATGAGTTAATGCTATTATTTGATAATTTTTAGACTTATTAATGGGTCATTTTTAGACTGTAGACTTACTAATGGAAAACCCCTCTTGAGTCAAACCAATAATTTCACAGACCAGAAATAAATTATTGGCTATGTAAGCTGGCTGAGGAAAACTTGCCAGAATTTAAAAAAAAAAAAAAAATCTCCTATTTTTGTTTAATCTTAGCCCCTGCTTGTCCTTAAAAGTCTTATTTCTATAATAAAAAAAATTTCCGTCTGTTTAAACTAGACTTGGTTTACTTATTTTCTCACCATTGTTTTTTCTTGGGTCATTGAGTTTTGTTCCTTTCATTTCTGAAATGTCAAGGTTCTGTAGCACTGTAGAAGCAAAAACCTTTGTTTTTAAAGGCTAAAATACTTCTCTCAGAGGGGCTTTCCAAAAGAATTGAATGGTGCACTGAGGGGTGCAAATTATAGGGAAACCCCTTAACTTCTCCAGTTCCTTCAACAGCAGCCAGTTTCCATGAAGCATTGACTTCAGACTCAGTAGAGGGATATGCATCCCTTCTGACCTCTGAAGACACTTACAGTGGGCCAGAAGGCTAAGTGGTTAACAATGTTTATGTGGAATTATGTAGAATGTGAGATGCTTAAGTGAGAACCAGGAAAAGCAGAGTGAAGGTAAGAGAAGAGGTTCAGTCATCAGCCAGTCTTGACTGAAACTTTAATCACAAAAGTCTACAATCCTATCGAAAACATATAAAGTTATGAGAACTGTTCCCAATGTAATTTTTGTCAACCTAATTTCAGAAAAATTTAAAGTATGAAAAATGAGAATTTTAGTCTTGAAGGAAAACAGTAGTTCTTGTGGTTTCACCAGAGAGCTCTAAGCTCAGATTCTTCATTGTAAATGAGGTGAGCTATAATGGTGGGGTGGGGTGATTGGGGGGTGCTGTGAGAGAAAAATGCCAAGAGAATTAAGAAAGAAGAAAGATCAGAACACTACTTTGTCAATATTTACAATAAATGTAAGACTTGGGTGTCTTCAGAGAACCATAATAATTTCTGAGATTTTACTTGATTTTATTTGAAGATAAATAAGGCCTGCCCTTGACCATATTATGAAAAGATGAAGACCCATTATAGATTGTGGGAAAGCGCCCAGGAAAATCAGGAATGAGTTTGGGTTCCCGTTTACAATTAACTTGTGATGGGGCAGGGGCACATTATTT
>NW_011888805.1:9368445-9374010 GCF_000151845.1 Pteropus vampyrus
CTGTTTAAACTAGACTTGGTTTACTTATTTTCTCACCATTGTTTTTTCTTGGGTCATTGAGTTTTGTTCCTTTCATTTCTGAAATGTCAAGGTTCTGTAGCACTGTAGAAGCAAAAACCTTTGTTTTTAAAGGCTAAAATACTTCTCTCAGAGGGGCTTTCCAAAAGAATTGAATGGTGCACTGAGGGGTGCAAATTATAGGGAAACCCCTTAACTTCTCCAGTTCCTTCAACAGCAGCCAGTTTCCATGAAGCATTGACTTCAGACTCAGTAGAGGGATATGCATCCCTTCTGACCTCTGAAGACACTTACAGTGGGCCAGAAGGCTAAGTGGTTAACAATGTTTATGTGGAATTATGTAGAATGTGAGATGCTTAAGTGAGAACCAGGAAAAGCAGAGTGAAGGTAAGAGAAGAGGTTCAGTCATCAGCCAGTCTTGACTGAAACTTTAATCACAAAAGTCTACAATCCTATCGAAAACATATAAAGTTATGAGAACTGTTCCCAATGTAATTTTTGTCAACCTAATTTCAGAAAAATTTAAAGTATGAAAAATGAGAATTTTAGTCTTGAAGGAAAACAGTAGTTCTTGTGGTTTCACCAGAGAGCTCTAAGCTCAGATTCTTCATTGTAAATGAGGTGAGCTATAATGGTGGGGTGGGGTGATTGGGGGGTGCTGTGAGAGAAAAATGCCAAGAGAATTAAGAAAGAAGAAAGATCAGAACACTACTTTGTCAATATTTACAATAAATGTAAGACTTGGGTGTCTTCAGAGAACCATAATAATTTCTGAGATTTTACTTGATTTTATTTGAAGATAAATAAGGCCTGCTCTTGACCATATTATGAAAAGATGAAGACCCATTATAGATTGTGGGAAAGCACCCAGGAAAATCAGGAATGAGTTTGGGTTCCCGTTTACAATTAACTTGTGATGGGACAGGGGCACATTATTTAAGCTCACTGGCCTATAATTTCTCTTTTGCCTAATTAGCATGAATAGACTGTTATCCCCAACAAATTACCCAGTGAGTTAGGGGCAGTGGTGGGATGGAGGAAGTTTTCCTTGTTTTAGCAGAGTGGTCTCAGGTCATTGGCTGGTTTAATGCAACCTCTGGGGCCAGAATGAAGCGCACCCTTGAGAGTCGGAGCTGGCCTGGGCCACTCACCAGCAATATTCCAGCTCCTGTATGACAGCCCTCCAGGCAGAGTGGCTACATGAGGTGTGAGGACAAAACTCACCAAAGACCCCAAAGGCCACAAGAAGCACCTTCGCTTTTGAATGCGGGCGACAATGCTGTTGGTGAAAGCCAGGTGGTCATTTGCCTTTGCTGTTGAGCCTTGGCTTCCTGCCCATTCCTTCATAGTCTGTTCCGAGGTACTTAAAAGCACAGTTAATCTGGTCGAGCCTGGTAAATGATAGAGCAGAGGATAGGAAGAGTTTTAAGATTACAAAGTGACAAAACTGTGTGATAATATAACAAATTGAAAGTAAGAAAAAAGTTTGCTGCAAGTGCAAATGGCATGAACCTTTTAAACAATGAAAAGGATTCTGGAGAACAAAAATCTTTCAGACAATAAATCGATAAGTGTTCTATGCAATGCTATCAAAAGGGTCACATGCTTTCTACTTACAAATAAATAGACTTAGGAACAATCTTTTAGAACCTAACTTAATCATACAACTGGGAGCTTTTCGTCCTCATTCTACAATGGTGATTTTCAAAATGTAGGTCAGCACTCATCAGTGGGTCAGTGGGACATGACTAGCATCTTTTCTTTCATGAAATACATATCAGGTTGCATTCCGCAAAGTAAGTTTCACAGAATTTTTGTTTCAGTTGTGTGTGTTTATGGTGTGCTGGGCATGACATAGAATATATTTCTTACTGTGGGTAGCTGTCTATTATTAAACTAAAAATCTTTAACTTCCATGACTAAAGGTTTTTTTTTTTTTTTCAAGTAAGATTTTATTGAGCCAAAAATGCTAACCAAAATGAAGACTGGTCTGGTCTTGGCTAGGAAGAAAAGACAGCATGTCACTTGTTTAATCCTCATAACCACATTAAGAGGAGGCATTTCTCCCCACGTCATGGGTTAGAAGACCTAGGTTCCAAGAGTCTCACTATCTTGCCCCAGGTCACCAGTCAGTGATGGGGCTGGAGACAGACTGAGTGTGCTCATCTCCAAAGTCCACACTTAGTGGTGGCAGAGCAGCAGAGAGACAGGGAGGCTTAACCCTCCACTCTCTACCACAGATAATCGATATCAAGAAAAATAAAACAAAACCCATGGTATGTAAAGCTTCCTTTTAGTCTGATATTTCATCTAAAGAACTTATCTAAGTAACAAACCCAAGAGTAGCTAGTTGCATATTCTTTTTCACAATCTTTTCTTCTTGTGGTAGAGTTCATTATATACCAAAGCGGGGTTCAAGGGAAGGAGAGGGAGGACCAGTGGAGAGTGATGAGCAAGGGCATGTTGGGAGGTGATTTTGCTTATGGGAAAATCATTATAATCCACCGTGGTGTCTATTTCTCAGCCTGGCTGATCCCCAGGTTTATTTCTCAGTGGACTGCACTGAGGCAGTCCTGGTTGCTATGTGCCTCCTGTTGGGATAACTAACAGGTAAGCACGCATTTGGATTTTTAGAATGTCTGCAAGCTAGTTGAGTCTCTCATTCAAGCTGGTAGAGCATGGGCAGCTGGTGTCCTGCCAGGGTATGATCTGAGGAGCAGCCACATGACTCTCCACTAAGGGTTCTTAAAGCATTTCCTTAAGCAGAGAGGAGAGTTCAACGGGAAGAGGTGGGTCATGTTGCCGGGCATTATGTTAGTTATTAAAGCATTGGCAGAGACCCTCGGTCTCCTCACCTACTCTTAACTGGTAAAAGCTGTGACCTTGAAGGATAAACTCAGGATAGGTAAGTTTTGATGGGTTGAGAAAAAATGAAATGTGAGCCTTTGTAGACCTCTGTGGGACTTTGAAGGAGAGCCTTGATGGAGAGGCGCACTAGATTTCTAGGGCTGTCATAACAAATTACCACAGATTGGGTGGCCTTGAACAACAGAAATTTATTCTCTCATGGTTCTAGCAGAAGCCAGAAATTTGAGCTCAAGGTGTTGGCAGGGTTCGTTCCCTATGGGTATTTTGAGAAGAGAATCTGTTCCATGCCCCTCTGCTAGTTTCTGGTGGTTGCTGGTAACTCTTGGTTTTCTTTGGCTTAAAGACGCATCTCTTCAATCTCTGTCTCTCTTCATAGGCTGTTTTCCCTGTGTCTCTTCTCTTTTTATAAGGACACTAGTCATATTGGAGTAAAGCCTCATCCTACTCCAGTGTGATCTCATTTTAATTAATTGCATCTGCAATAACCCTATTTCCAAATAAGGTCATATTCTGAGGTTCTAGGAAGGACATGAATTTCCAGGGGACACTACCAAATCAGTACAAGAGGAGGAGCATAAAGCCATGAGGTGTTATTATCTGGGGAGAGAGAATGGTCAGGAAAGGAGAGGGAGAGTCTGAAGCTGGGCCTAAAGGATACAGAATATGCGTGAAGTAAGCTGGGTTATAACAAGAAACGGATGTCTCCAATGGGGTAATTGAGATTTTTAAAGAAAAAACTCTTTACAATGAGCAGCAGGGTTAAGCAAAAATGAAAAACAAACCAAGAGGGTGGTGAAGAGTTAGCAATAGCAAGGGGCCATTTTTTACAAGTCCTCTTGCCTTTCTCTTCCCTCTCTCCCTGACTATGGAGATGAGTCTGGCTTTGACCAGCTTCTCTGACATTGGCCAGCTCCACGATGCCTCTGATGCCATGACGTGGGCTGCCTACAGGACCCTGGCTGGCATTCAGGCATGCACAAACTGGGAATGGGTGAGTTATTGTAGGTGCACCACCCTTGAAGAATAAGAGATGGAAGCCAATTGATGCCCACTTCTCTATTTCTTTTCCCGCAGACTGTTCTGTGATGTATTTCATAAGATTTCTCAGAGGGATTGGGCACCAGTTGATGATAGCAGTGGCCAATTGAACAACTCATCCTGGTTTTGGCTTTTTACTTCCTTCTCTTTCACTCTCCCTGCCTCTCATTCCTGTTCTCTGAGATGAGTTCCCAAATAAATCATGCACACAAACCTTCATTTCTCTTCTTTAAGAGAAACCCCAGCTAAGCAAACTCTCTTAAGACAGCAGGTGCAAGGAGATTGAAAGGTTACTAAGAAGAGACTGTGAAAGATTCGTGTGTGTGTCTGTGTGTGTGTGTGTGTGTGTGTGTGTGTGTGTGTGTGTGTATGGGAGATAGAGAGAGAGGGAGAGAGAGAGGGAGAGAGAGAGAGGGAGGGAGAGAGCGCTGAAGCTGAAGAAAACTGTAGATTTCTGAGGAAGACGGCAACAGGGAGGGGAAATTCACAGCCCAACACCCGCTGTTCCCTGCCAGGAACTTCTATGGCTGGACTAGTTCTCAGAAGGTGAGGAAGGGTTAGCCTTGATGCAATTCATAGAGGTCAGCCTCCCAGGGCACAGAACAGGTGGAAAGGATGGAAAGTGCTGGAAGCAAATAATTTCCAACATAACTAGGTTTATTCATCACATATCATTTTCTGCCCTGCTGTGAGTCTTACACAATTGACTGCAGCATTGACGAGCTTCACAAGGCCATCTTTTCAAAGAGGTACACGCTTCTGAGATGTGTTACTCTTCTGACCACACAGGAATAACTTGTCTGCGACACACATTAATTTTATTTATTACCATTGAGCACATAGGTCATAATAAACTCAGTCATCATCTGGATTAAACAGCCTAGTATATTAGGAAGTATGTGAACTCGTATTCAGAGCATCCTCCAGTTCAAATCCCAGCTTTGCTACTAACAAGAATTGTGTCCTTGAGCAAATTTCCTAATCCCTCCAAATCTCAGTTTTCTCATCTGCAAATAGAATTAAATATGAACATTACCTCAACAAAATTTTTGTGAGGATCCAAGGAAATAATGTGTCATAAACAGTGGTGGGTTTTCCATTACTGCTTACTTTATTACTGCCTCAATTTTCTTTTTCTATCCGTAGATATCGATGGACATTATTAACAAACTATACAGAACCATATGTAACAGTCTTGAAAATCTAAAAATTGCTCTATATATTTAAGGATTTTTCTGAAAGTTATAGTTAGATAAATTGCAATATTTTGTCATCTCTTCTGTCTTTGTGTCATCCCTTCTGCTCTTAACTGTATAAAACATCCCAGAGTTAATTGTGAATGACAAATGAGCTAGCTCTTCTTCAATTGCATTCAGACTTTGACAGGCTTTAAACTGGCTTTAAATTAAAATTGAAAGTGATGAAGTAATTTCTGCTCAGACTCTCGGCGACAGCTTGCCTGATTGCCGACAGTGATGAATCACTGAGGGAAAGGCCTACATTTCTGTAGTGTTAGAGGTTTCCACTTAACCTCTGAGTTGGATGGGCTGCTTACAGGTTCACTGGAAAATGACCTCTGCCTGGAAACCTGGCACAATGGATTTCTCGTTGCAGAGCTCGTCATCGGTCGTGTTAAAAAAA
>NW_011888805.1:9375005-9376679 GCF_000151845.1 Pteropus vampyrus
ACCAGACCACTCATTGTCCCATCCTTGTCTTTGATGGTATCTATCTGCCATAGAATTGTTGAAGCCCTTCCTCCTCCCAGAATTTGGAAGGCACTCTGGAGAGGAAGAGGCAGATTCTAAGAAAACACTTGTTCACTCTCGGGGAGGTGTAAGTATAAGGTGGGCTTCTGACAGTGAATGTCTCCTTATAACTTGCATCTTAGATGCCTCACTGGTCTCATCCTAGTCTTGGCCTTGAGAGGCACCCAATGTCATCTGAGAGGGACAAGATTTAGTTAAGACAGCTATTCTCCCAGGCACATGCAGGAATGTGAGAGCACACTGGCCCAGGTACTGCATCAGCTCCAGTAAAGATAAAGTGCTAGTTGCTATGCCTGAGGCTCAACTGTGTAAAGTGAAGGTTTATCCCTCTGACTAAAATGCACCTAATATGCCACAATGTGCATGTGGCTGATTAGCTCTCCCAGAGTCAGCTCAGGCTGATCTGCTTGCCTGCTTGAGCAGCTGAGAATATGTGTTTTCAGAGCAGTCTGGTTTGACTATTTCTGAAGTGGCTTACAGACGGTTAGGTTGGTCTTTGAGTAGATCCTCTCTGGCCCATTGTCTCCAATTCTGACCTTCTATCCACACTCTGGGGGGTCCTGAGACCCACCCTCTGTTCTATTTGGTGACCTGGCAATGATTGTTGACATTTCTATGATCAGAATTCCCAGATACTGGCTCTCAGTGGAGCTGTGTCTTCCTCATTGCAAGGCAATGCAATTTTTCCTGAAAGAGTTCTAGCACCTTTATGCCTTGACTTCTTGGATTTTGCCTATTTAGATAAAGCTTTTCTTTATAATTCTCAGATAAGGCTCCTTTCTCTCTACTTCCCAAAGCACTTGCCTTATATTTCTGTTTATTACTTACTCTGCTCTGTATCCACAGTGCCTGATGTACACATTTTGCTCTCATCAGACTCTTGACTCCATGAATCCAGGAACAGAGTCTTATTCAGTTCTGATTGTCCACAGCATTTAATCCAGCACCTAGAATTTAGGATGTGTCCTGGAAAGAATTCTTAAATGAATGTGTGGATAATCGCATTTGTAGCTATCAAAGGAAATTCACAGAAATTTTTGTTTCTGATGGGACAAAAACATTTTTCTTGGGATTCAAGCTTTTTTTGCCAGCCAAAGAACTATATTGAGAAGATATTGTGGTAATTGCGGGATGGCCAGCAGGAGAATAAAAACAGATCCAGCCAAGAGTCATTGTCATGAGTCAAACTTAGGCATTTATTTAGATAATAAAGGGTAATGCCAGAGTTAGTAATAAGGTAGACTAGACAGTTACAAAAATACAATATGAAGAAATAATTGTTAAGATTCTGTTGCTTTAGAATTTCAGTAAAATGTTGGCGAATTGTATTTATATTGGATAAGATCCTTACACTCTATTATTCCAAGTACATTGCAAAATTTTTTTATGATTCAGTATAGTGTATCCATGGGGTTGAGTTAGGAGTATCATGATGTGATAAAAAGATTCTCCAACATACCCCTCAACCATTACCTGGTTGGATGTTTTCGAATGAGGCATTTGAGTTATAGATCCATTTTTGTTATAGAAAACAAGTAGAGCAGACGAATCAATGTGTAAGTTCTTTCCAATCTCTATAATGTTATGATTTTA
>NW_011888805.1:9382284-9386115 GCF_000151845.1 Pteropus vampyrus
AATGTCTAGCTCTTCTACTAGTATGTGAACTCCTATAGAGAATAGCTGTTATTTGCCTGTAGTTCTATACCTAATAATAAATGGCAAATAGTAGGAACTAAAAAAATGTATCTTTAATTGACCTAATTGTAGTCATTTTGATATGGCTCTTGTGAAGCCCAGCAATTTACTGTTCTCTAAGTGCAAGATCTATCACATTGATATTTATTTTCTGGTTCTATAAGTTTCCTTCAAAGCCACTTCTGGTATGTTGAGAAATGTCCTCCTCGTGAGCCACTTCCCCCTTCATCCTGTTAATATTTATCCTATAATATACATTGCAGGAAGAATGTCTCTTTGTGGATTCTAGGCAATGATGAGGAAAAAAATACCATATTGAATTAATTCTAAAACAGATTTTTTTTTCACCTTTTGAATTGAAATTAGGGAATATTTAATAATCAATGGCATCTTATGATTGACAGTGGAGGTTATTTTTTTATTTTTATTTTTGCTCTCTCAATAGTATCTAAAATAATGTATCTTTCAATGAAAGTATCTTAGATTTGTTGAAATACGGTACTTATGAAAGAAGTTCTACTGGTGGCCAGCCATATCAGATTATATGGTAAATTCTGGATATGTTCCAAGTGCTACATTAAAAACAAGCCAAAAAAAGACTTTGCCAGAATAGAATGAGAAGGTCAGACTTGAAGGATCAGAGGGTAAGATTTGTGAGATAGTCACTGTTACATCTCTGGCATCTGAGCTACTAGATGCCTGGCACAAATACACATTTAATGCATAAAAATAATTGCTAACAGCTTTTGAGTCTTTACTCTGTGTTAGTCACTATATTTTAAGTTATTTTTGTATATGAGCTCATTAAATTCTCAGGACATCACTTTGAGTGGGTTCAAATACGATCCCATTTTTCAGATGCATAAAGTAAGGATGACGATAGATAAGTAATGTGCTTGCTGATAGGAAGCTACAGAATCGTGTCTGAACCTCCAATCCATTGGACTTCAAAGGCCATGCTCTTGTGCTTTATGCAGTGCCTTCTCTTTGGTAGGAACTGATTTTGAAAAAGTGGTGTTTCTACTACACTTGATGGCTATTTGCTTTGTCAGAGTTGTTAGTTTTTAACTTTCTTTCTAATTATCCACTTTCCTAATCATTTTTTTTGGACCCCATAGTCTCCACTGATCACTTAATGACCATCTTATATTTAACATTAGATGAACATTGCTAATTTATAATAGTCTGTTAGAACACCTTTTACTTAATGATCATAGACAAAACCCTGTCAGAAACAAAAATCTCCTAAGGGCTATTGATTATGATGGTGTTATATTTCACAAGGGCAATATTGTAGAGGTAAGATAACATTTTTGTAGGAATCAAAAAATGCAATCTCCACTTTGTGGGTTTGTCAACCTCAAGGTCATTGAGAGAAAACTAAGTTCAATGGGTTTGACTAAACTCCTCTGTTAGGACTGAGACCCAATTTTTCCAAACCCAAAAAGTCCAAACAAAAACCAAAAAAAAAAAAAAAATGAGGAAATTCACTTCATGTACAAAATTTTCTGTAAGACGAGCCATTTTTTTCTATTTCTATTTATTGCAGAGATCACAACTGGGGAAGGGGGGCGTGGGTGGGGATGCCAGGCTGGGCAATGGCAGAAGTGCTGGCCTAGACCAAACTTGAATGTGTATTATCTTGAATGTGTATTGAACAAACCTGGAGGGTTTGTTCAATCACGAATTGCCAGACCTGCCTCCAGAGTTTCTAATTTATTAGGTCTGTAGTGGACTAAGATGTAAAACAAATTCCAAGATGCTGCCATTGCTGCTGGTCCAGGTGCCATATTCTGAGAACCACTGGCCTTCACGTTAGAAGACCTGGATTTTAACACTAGGTTCCTTACTTGATATCTGTGACTTAGGGAATTCAATAATCTGAGTCTTGGTTTCTTATTTGTAAACTGAACTGTAAACTGTGCTATCCATTTTGTAAGACCCGTGTGAAAAGAACAGAATATGATATATTTGCAAATTACTTTAAAATCTATTATTGTTATTATTAATAATAATATTGTGAAAGAAGCTGTAGATTTATGTCACCCCAGAGAGATGTTGACAGAACTTTTGAGTTACACAACACCTGGGGCACCAGCATAGACCATGAGTGGAAGGAATGAGGTTCTGTTGTCCTCCAAACTCACATATGTGTGTTCAAATCCCAGCTCCATGCAACCTGAGTCTGTTTTCCATCTGAAAAATGGGAATGGGAAGGCCTACCTTGCAGGCTTGTTGTGAGAGCTATTCAAGATAATGCATTTAAAGAACTAGCACAGTGCCTAGCACACAGTAGGCACTCAATAGTAATAGCTCCTAGTAGAGATTTCAGCATTGGTAATATAGCCATATCCCAAGGGATAGCAAGCTCCCTAAGCAGGAAAGAATATTCTAACAATGCTGCTTTGAGTGGGCAATTGGACTCCCAGACCTCCAATTGAGATTCTAATATCAGCGCAAAGCAAATGCAGCAGGTCAGTTGCCAGTAGCTAGGACTGTTTTCCTTAGTCTTCCCTTCTGACTGACAGCTGTACTATTCCTGTCTTTGCCATGACCTACCACAAAACCATTAGCAACGCTTTCTGGAATTCCCTAGCAGGCAGAGCACTAACAATAGAAAAGTTGAAATTATATGAAGATCAACTCACTCATAGAGCTCTTCATTTGCTCCCTGGATTATGTGACAATTGAATCAAGTCTAAACCAGAGAATGCATGACAGTGCAATGAACTCTACACTAACAAATGCCAGATAAGCTTCAGCAATCTGTACTGGGTGTGTGGAAGTTCCAGACTTGCAAAACTCTGTAGTTAATAGCAGCAACAACTGGAGCACAATTGCTGACCAAGTCGTGGAACCTGATGCTATGTCATGAAGCTGGAATGTGGCTCATGGTGCCATGTTGGACAGACTTTCCTCTTACACCTCATGCTGATTAGAAGTTATTTACCCAGGCTGCGTGTCTTCTTACACATTACATGGGCCAACACTCTGCCCATTCAACTTGACCTCACAAGCGATACAGATGGGCAGGGTGCAAGCTTGTTTCAGTGACAGCAAGTGGTTGACTCAACAAAAATGGGAGAAAATTTGCTCAGCTTCTATCTTTCTCTTCCTTACTGGGTTTAAGTAGACTGAGCGAGTCACAGGCAAGGTAAGGAAAGGTGAAAAAAGGCATTTCAATTGGATCTGACAGCATTAGTTGCCTTTCTTGACATTCCTTGCTAGCAAATATAGAAAGTGTAATTCTTTACATGAATATCTAATATTTATTTTTTCCCTCAAATTTTAAATTATCAGTGAGATGTCTTTGAATTTTTTTCTCATGGAAATGCCTCCTATGACTGTAGGATGATGCACTATCAATTTTTTAGACATTTTTTCCTGATTCAGTGTATACTTCTGACATTTTCGTCTTCCACTCTGTTCCTAGATCTGTTACCTCCAATTCTGAGTACTTTTTCTCACTTTCCCAATGATGTCAGCATCCAGAGTCCTGATTTCCTTTCCGTATGATTCACTGCCAGCTTCCAAGGTGACTTCCAGATTCATAATCCTCTGGTCTTTTTCACTCAGATAAGTTCTGTTTTCATTCTGTCTCAGCCACTCCCCTGCAAGGCCACATCTTACACTTGATCACAATTCAGATCTACTTTACTTCTGGGGGGGCAAGTCCTGAAATCTTTTCTCTCTCCCACCTCCTCTCTCTCTCTTCCTCTCTCCCGCTGCTTTCCTTTCATCTTTATTGATACCCTAGCTCATGACCAGGCC